>NC_063050.1:46534763-46858263 GCF_018812025.1 Megalobrama amblycephala
CCATGTTGAAATTCTTTAAAATTTTGCTTTTATTTATGATGAAATGCCATAGCAAATTGGATTACCTGTGCAAAAGTCCAGGTATGTAAAAGACTCCAAGACTGAACTCCCTTCATCTGAGCCCAAAGGCAAACGCTCCATTCTCCTGCCACACAAATGCACCAATCCTCCGACGACCATCGCACCAAACACAAGTCCAACACGCATCCGCCCTCCAGTGCCTTAATACAAAGACAAGCACCAACCACATACATATTAGGTAATTAGATAATTAAGCACATATCATTGCTTTGCATATCAATAGATTATTTCTTATAATTTATTGATACCTTAAAAGTGTGCATCTCCTGCAGGACTCCAGAACAACCTGCTGCATCACTGAATGATGTGGCAGTTACAGTTTCCTCATGTAATAATGTCCGATTGTTGGATGCATCAGTGTTACGTTCCTCTGATTGAGTTCTGTTATTGTCAGAACCTATTGTTGTATCTGGCTGCCGATTGGTGGAAGTGTCCAAAGAGGTTGTCTCAACAGGAGTTTGATCTACATTACCAGACTTAAACTGTTTCATATCTGTAACGGCATTACTTTGGATTTCTGACCCAAGCTCAGAGTGTTTATTGGATTGAACCTCCATTTCAAAATTGTTCTGGGTTTGGATTTCAGACTCAGAAAGATTTTTAAAACTCCCTGGGTCAGGAATATTGTGGAGTTGAACTTCATTTTCTGGTGTGCAATTGATTTTATGTCCAAATTCAAGATTGCTTTTTGTATTGAAACCGCATTCACGTTCCTGTTCATTTTCTGAGATGCATGAGGACTCCTTTTCTGGGCTGTTTAAGTTTTCATATCCCAGTGCATTGTTTTGTAATGGAGTACCTGGTTTCACAGTATTTTGAACTTTTGTCATTGTTTCTTGACTAATTTGAGTTTGGTTCTGTGTTTCAGAACTTCCCTGATCTCCACTATTAGTAAAGATACAATTTTTGATGATCCCTGATGTTTTAGCTGACACTGATTCTGGAGACACACACCCCTTAAATGAGACTGAAGAGGGAGACCTAAAGACTCCAGATGGAGAAAAGAGAGGTGACCGGAGGTCTATGGGTGAACCTGGAATCAAAAAGTGAGGGGACATTCCCAAAGATGGTAGAAGAGGATCTTGACCTTTCTGCATTTGTGGGGTCAGAGACGGACTCAAGTTCAGTATCACGGGGGAAAGCGAGGTGTTCTCAGAGGGCATGTGAGATTCTTTTTGCATCTGGTTTATGTGACGCTCACTAATATTTTCAGGTTCAGAAGATTCCACTTTTGTCTCATTGCTTATTCTTTTGTCTGGTTCAGTTTGGCCAAACTGTCTGCTGTCCATGAGATCTGAAGAGATGATCTTCATTTCATTTACAACGTTGAGGTCCATCTGTATCTCTCTCTGTGATTGGTTAGTGGGGACTGACTGACAAAGAGGTAAACTATCCTCAAGAGAAGAGGTAGTTAGGGGTTCTCGAGTAAATAGTTCACACTCTGAGTAGCGTACTTCACAATTTCTTATTCTCCCACTCACTCTCTGGCGCCTGCTGCTCTGCCGTGTGTTGTACACTAGGGGGCGCTGTGCGAAAGGTTCTACAGCTGAAGTTGACAAGCGCAATCTTTCGAGCTTTAGTTGTCCAAAATCATCATCAGGTAGGTGGAAATCCTGGATATCAACAGCAGCCAGCAGTCCAGTTTTCGTACCATTTTCTTGAAGAGCTTGAATGAGTGAAGCTATTGATGGCAGAAGAGGTGACTGTTCTAAAATGCAAAAATTATTAACAAACATTATTTTTTTGTATGGTACTGTTACACATCAATTATTATTCACATTTATGCATTTGGCAGATGCTCTTATGGAGGGTGTGCACATGACGTCACAGTAGAGTTGCTGCGGTTACACCCAGCGAATGGCAAAAAGACTGAGCCTGCGTCTCAATGTGCATACTATCCATCCTAAATAGTATGTGACACTAGTAATTTTCAATACCATTTAGGGCGGATAGGGTGGATAGTATGCACATTGGGATGCAGGGTGAGTGGCAGCATAGAGACAGAGCGACACGCGTCATAATCTGAAAACCACGCCCACCAGGGGGGAAAACAATCCAACCGTCTCCATTGACTTTGTATTGCGTGAGGCTGCCTCCTTGTCATTTCTGACTTATAACAAAAAACAGGACAATGTCTAAAAGCTGCTATGTGAAAAGGTGTGCAGCAAACAAGCTAAAAAACCCAGAACCAAAAACCCAGAAGTTTTTATTACCTGTCGACCAAAACAAACGAGTGTTTAAGGACACAAAAGTGGATACAGGCAATTGAGACAGAGCGTGACATGTTACATTACATTGAGAACTACGTCCACTGGAGGGGAATGTAATCAGCGACAGGAAATATAATATATAAAACTGATATTTGGATATTTGACTTATCATTGACTAAATGTTTACTGCACACGTAGGCATACTGAGGCATACTGAGTGTCAGGATCCTAAAATTTACCCATTCTTCCTGCTAATGCTTCACTTCTTATTGCCTGTATCCACTTTTTTCTCCTTAAAGGCTGGCTTATACGGTTCGGTAACTTATAAAAAACTTAGTTCTGGGTTTTTTTTTTAGCTTTTTTGCTGCACACCTTGTCACATAGCAGCTTGTTCTGTTTTTTGTTATAAGTCAGAAATGACAAGGAGGCAGCCTCATGCAATACAAAGTCAATGGAGACGGTTGGATTGTTTTCCCCCCGGTGTGGGCGTGGCCTAAATGCGCTCCGTCTCTATTGGTGTTCAGCTTGAATACCGTGAAAAAAACCCCACAAAAAACATCTAAAATGAGAAAGAGCTTCATGATTCACTGTACAAATAGATTCAACAAGAAATCAGAGCTATCTTTTTACAGACTGCCGAGTGCTATGGAAAAAAGAAGCAAATGAATCGCTGCAATTCACAGAAACAACTGGAATTCAGGCAGCGAATCATGGATTTGCAGTCATCATTTTGTGTCAGATATGTTGGATTTGGGGATAAAATTATACCCTAGGTTATATAATGTTTTGACAACTCAACAATTTAATATTTATCATCTTACATTCTGCGTAACTGTAAAGTTTAGATCAATGTTTGACAACTATCAAGTTATAATTATGTTCATGCATTTCCTGGGATTTGAACCCATGACTTTGGCATTGCTAGCACCATGCTCTACTGCAGTGGCTCCCAACCCTGATGCTGGAGTACCCCCAACACTGCACATCTGGGATGTCTCTCTTAGGCTGGCCACACACTTGAAGATTTTAAGGCCGATTCTGAGCCCGATCTGCACCCTCCAACAATCTAGGGAGTGTGGCCCAATTTGAGGTTTCTCACAACTGACTTTTTGTCCTGAAAAATCCTTTGTGTGGTGTCATTACGATTATTACACTGCTCCAGATCACGTCAGAGCCTGCACGATCCTAAATCATAAATATCAAACATGTTTGATATTTATGACTCTTGATTGGGCTGGACAATGAGAGTGAGCAAGCTTCACCAACTGGATGTTGCATGCTTCTATAGCTGAAACTTGGCAGCCCCAAACATGCCACAAAAGTGGAGTATTGAGAAAGATCACCCATATTTTTTTTTTCTCCTTTTTCTTCCCGTAAAACAAAACGTCGCACCGTCAATCGTCCTCCATTTGTTTTTCTTCTGAAGTCACGTTTGATCTCACGAGTCTCAGTGAGATCATCGTCTGACTGTAAAAATGTTACTACAATCGACAGGTGTTCAATGGTCTCACGGTTCAGACGAATCTTCCAGTGTGTGCATTCGAAGGATTATAATGCTATAAATTGGTTGAAACTGCCCTTATGTCTGTGGTCTCCCACAGTTTTAAAATAGGTTAATATTTAAAAAAATCATTAGTGTATGGCCAGCCTTATCGGACAGACCCATCTGAGGTCTTGAAGTCTTTACTAACGAGCTGATGAGTTTGATTAGGGCGGCATCTAAACTGTGCAGTGCTGGGGGTTCTCCAAACCAGGACTAGTGTTGGGAACCACTTCTAATGTTTGAGCAACAAAGGAATACATTTAATAATACATTCATAAATAAAAAAAACAGTGATTCAGAATTATCAGAAAAACATACTACAAGACAGACAAAATATTTTCTCTCAAAGAAAATTTAAAATATAAATCTCACCATCTTTTTTAGAACTTGTCTGACACTCTCTTCCAGTTTGTCCATGTTTTCTTCTGAAAATAGGGTATAAATTTGAATCTGGGTGGAGTTGGGAATCAAAGTAAAGCTGAGAATCTGGGAGATGCTTAAAATCTTGAGTAACTCCTTGCTCTGGGCTTGTCTTCAAACTCATTGTAGGACCAGGTGACTGGATTGGCCAAGTTTCTGTCTGTGGTTGTTCAAGAACCGATTGCGATTGGCTGAGTGATTGAGTGTCAGACTTTGATTCTATGAGAGACTCTGAATCTGCTTGAGAATCACTTGCAGGATGTGATACTGTATAATCTAGAGCAGCTTTGGCACATGAGGCCCTACCAGCAGTGCCTCTTCCTCTCCTCCCTCTCTGACCTTTTCCTCTGAATCTGGCCTGATACAAATCTGAATCCACGAGAAGTTGGGAATCAAAGTGAAGCTGAGAATCTGGAAGGTGCTTAAAATCTTGAGTAACTTCTTGCTCTGGACTTGTTTTCAAACTCACTGTAGGCCCAGGTGACTGGATTGGCCAAGACTCTGTCTGTAGCTGTTTGAGGAGCAACTGTGATTGGCTGGGTGATTCAGTGTCAGACTTCAATTCCATAAGACACTCTGAATCTGCTTGAGAATCACTTGCAGGATGTGATACTGTACAATCTAGAGCAGCTTTGGCACATGAGGCCCTACCTACAGTGCCTCTTCGACGGCCTCTTCCTCTCCTCCCTCTCTGACCTTTTCCTCTGCATCTGGCTAGGTACAAATCTGAATCCACACGAAGTTGGGAATCAAAGTAAAGCTGAGAATCTGGGAGATGCTTAAAATCTTGAGCAACTCCCTGCTCTGGGCTTGGCTTCAAACTTACTGTAGAACCAGGTGAATGGATTGGCTGAGATTCTACCTGTGGCTCATCAAGAACCAAATCTGATTGGTTGGGTGATTCAGTGTCAGACTTTGATTCTATAAGAGACTCTGAATCTGCTTGAGAATCACTTGCAGGATGTGTAATTGAACAGTCTTGAGCAGCTTTGGCACATGAGGCCCTACCTACAGTGCCTCTTCGACGGCCTCTTCCTCTCCTCCCTCTCTGACCTTTTCCTCTGCATCTGGCCTGGTTTGTGGACTTGGAGACCGATTCTGAACGCTCTGGGGTCATTTGACCTCTACCACTCATTTGTGATTGGCTGAGCCTGCGTCTGCCCCGCCCCCCAGTGAGCTGGCTGTAAATGACAGCGTCTAGATCGACAGAGCTGTGAGATGCAGCCATGCGCCGTGTCGTCCGAATATAATACTCCACAGGAAACGGTAAACCCTCAACCAGCGTGCAAGAATCCAGAATGCCAGATGTAAACGAGGAGTGTTTAATGTCTGTCCTGTCATCATAACCTTTATTTGAGTCTGTGAGCAACTGGTTTGTTTGTTTAAGCATCTCTTCTGATTTGTCAGTAATCTGTACTGCTTCAGATGGCTGAGAGAAAGATGAGGTTTGAATAGGCACTGCTGAACCTGACTGTATTTTTTTCTCAACAGGTCGATCAATCAGAGGTACGTTAACTTCTTTCTTGCTCCAGTGAATGTTTTGCAGTTTGTTATCTGATTGGCTCACAGAGCAGTTTAATACACAATGCCCTTCTCTTTTCCCATCATTCTCCAGTTCTTGTGATGCTTTAGCAACTTTACAATCTGTACTTACTCCTATAGGCCTATCCTGATTCTTCTCCCCTATAGCGGGCATCATCTTAATTTCTTGTTCTTGTTTTCTTGTTCTTGTTTTCTTTTCACAGTCCTTCTCTTCCTTCTTACCTTCATTTGTCACTCCTTTCAGACTTTTCTCTTTATCAGTAAATTCACTACCCTTCTCCTTTTCACGAATATTGTCTTCACAACCATCTCTTTCTTTCTCTTGGCTGATGTCAGCGTCTGATTCTCGCTCTTTGTTCTGTAGGCGCAATCGACTGCGCCTGGAGCGCAGTCGGTGGGCAGGAGTTCGCCTGCATTCAAGGGAGTACAAAGGTGGTGTGGATGCAATTTCTGAGTGTTGCAATTTTATGGCAGGAATTTTCTGTACAGAGCTGTTTGTTTCTGCAACTATGTCTGAAAAAGCAAAAAGAAAACCATAGTTTATCAGTATTTGGAATTGAATAGGTTCTGGTATGCATTTAACTTATTTTCAACACTCTTTAGAGGGATAGTTCACCCAAAAATGAAATAAAAAACAAAATATCTTCTTTTGTGTTCAGCAGAAGAAAGAAATCTATACAGGTTTGGAACAACTTGAGTAAATGATGACAGAATTTTCATTTTTGGGTGAACTATCCCTTTAACATTAATATTACAATTAAGTATGGGAAAATAAATATTTTGGGCATTTTTCAATCCTATGGGATGTTTTGCCAGTTCATATGTCCAACTACTTAGATATAGCGCTATTCCTTATGTGGTGAAAACAATGTGTGGTAAATGTTGTTAAAACTATTAAAAAAACTATTAAAAAATTGTTTTCATTAATCGAAACAAAGCTGAAATATAAAATATAATTAGATTAAACATTTTTTAAATGTTGCCTTAAAAACAAAGTACTAAAATAAAATGAAATACAAATAAATTAAAGAAAAATTGAAATATTTAAATAAATTAATTAAAATGACAAAGGCACACAACAGAATTACCGAAACTAAAAAATAAAAGATAATTCAAATATTAGTAAAAACTATAATTGTATTTTGTATATATATATATATATATATATATATATATATATATATATATATATATATATATATATATATAAATAGAAATAAAATAAAAAAACTTAAAATGGTCTATATGATCATCAAAGGTATCTCAAACTACTCAGGCTTCCAAATGAATAGTGCCACATTTACAATCTTGTATGGTCTAGGAACAAGAACACTGAAACATGTTTGTATTTATTCATGTTTGATTTCATACTGAAGATGGCCTTACTGGTCCGTAGTCGCAGATTCTCATGGTTTTCAGAATATTCTGAGGTCGGCATGAAAGAAGTCGCAATAGACGGCTCAGATGTGTGTGCAAAGTCAATCTGTGTAAATCTGTTGTGGTCAGAGTCTCCGTTCTGCACACGCCTGCAAGTGGCATCATGATGCTCTGCTCTCTAAACAAAAAACACACAAACATTCATTAATAGGTTTTAACAAGTTCAATTTTATGATAATTCAAGCTCTATTATACTGCAGAAATCATTGTTTTAACATAAGTTTGAGGACAAATTCTTCCATAATCACAAATACAGCATGTCTTTACCTGCAATCTCTGTGCCGTCCTCTCATACTCTCGCTTAAGCTGCTCCAGTCGTCTCCTCAGCTTAACACATTAAATGAATGACAAATGAAATGATGTTTTTGTCTGTCATGTTAAATGTTAACATAAAAAAACACTAAAACATAAATAAATGTTAATCTTACATATAAAAACATTATATGGTACCTTTAAAAGTACTACTATGGTACAGAGAGGATATCAGATGTTAATACCATGTTACTACACCAAGTATGCTGAAAGGTACCATAGTATTTACACTGTGTAACGTTACTTCAAAAAATACCATGGTATAATGACTTTTGTCAAATGGTGCTTCCACAATATGAACTTACTGTCTCTTTATCTTCGTTATGGAGAATCTCCTCTGACATCCTGTAAACTAATATGTTATTTCTTTATTTACAAGATGCAGGTGTACATTTGACATGAAAACATCAACCAACTGTAAACAACCACACAAACATCTTGACTGAGACGCACTTATGAATAAACACAGATTTGGCTGCCCAAACAATCATTTTCATTTACTAAACATTCGTTTACATACCTAGGTGAATTGTTTTATTCTCAAAAGCTGGTTTTGAGTTTTGTTTCTAACCTGACAAGACGTGCTGAATATTTTGCCGCACTCAACCGTCCCGCGAGTTCTGACTGCAGACAAAAACAATCGACAACAGATCACATGCCGTGAACTTTAGGAAAAGGTTAACTTACTCGGTTTTCCTACTGGTATTAAAATTGTTCATTATAACAACAGACATATAACCCATTATATAATTAGATTAAATGACCTCCAGAAGAGCATGATTTAATTTTAGACAGACGTATGCATTATCCGTCTCATCGGGACTCTTTAGTAATGTCTGTTCCCAGACTTCTTCTGGCGGAGCAGAAGATGGCGGTAATGCACCAATAAGCTGAGCCGCCCGTAAAATAAGAACTAAAAAGAAGAAGAAAACTTGGTCTGAGTGGTACCAGAGAAGTAGTAAAGACTGCTTAGTTAGAACATAGACAGTAAAAGAAATGGACACAGCGACCCCATTGGAACTCAATTGAGACAAGTGAAGCCCATTTTTAGCGATTTTTAGCACTTCCGTTTCTGACGCGCAGACTCAAACTAAGCTTGATGACGTCTGCAACCTGTCTGACAGATGTAAATCTTCTAGTAGCTGTGCGTGAAAACTGCCATCGTTAATCTTGCAGAGACGGCGAGCTTGAGCGGGGAGTTCTTTGGCGTGAGTAAGCAGGAGTAAGTATTCTGATTAATTATTTTGTATAGTATTTTAAAATGTAACGCCAGTACGCCATCTCTCTTGACATCTCCCCGATTGCCTGCGAGCTTCTCCTCCTGTCTGTACGGTAATTTCTCTACTGTGCGACAGAGAGTCGAGTGGTTATGACGCAATCGTTAGCCTATTTTTACAAAAACTGTATCTACGGGGCCATAATGTAACATAGAAGGTAATGGAGCCCTTTATACATTGTCGTGTATCTTTAGAAATAAATAATGGACAAATGGAGTCTTTAAACGCCTCAGATGTAAAGTTATTCACTGTCAAAGTGACGCCAAAATGAATGGGAGTCAATGGGGATGCTAACGCAAGTGAAGTTCTGCTACAAGATGGCGGCACCCGGCCGACTTCAACTTCCGGTCGACTTCCTTGGGCACTGAGTTAGAAGAGCCGCAGTGTGGTAGATTAATATTAGCTAAAGGTGTCTATTTGCATTAGAGGGAACGGTGCTCAAGTCAAGTAACGTTAGTCAAGAAGCCTACATAAAGATCACGTGTAGAAGGATATATATATATATATATATATATATATATATATATATATATATATATATATATATATATATATATATATATATTTTTTTTTTTTTTTTTTTTTTTTTTTTTTTTTTTTCATTTATTGCTTTAAACAACAAAATACAACAACATATATTTTGGAGCCAGGGGAGCAAAGAACACACACAATACAGGAAGGGAAAAAAAATAATACATTCACAGAAAAACAAGACCTTTATATCATTCAAAATGTTTGAAGATATTACACAGATAAATGTAATCTTTATAGCTTTTCCATTATTACTATTCTGAATAGTGGACAAGTACTTTTCAAATTCTTTAAGAACTACTGAGAAAAGGGGCTTTTTGTTAGAAAACTTACACTTATGAATGTGACATTTGACTAATAAAATTAACAGATTAATTACAAAAGCTTCCTTATTCACCCTGCTATCATACTTTATAAATCCAAAAACTACATTTTCAAAATGCAAAATAAAAGTAAAGAGTAGCCTACCTTTTTCTTAATAAACAGACATACATCATACCAAAGCTTTTTCACATGACTACAATTCCAAAAAATGTGGGGCACCGTGTAGAAGGATAATATACAGTAGATTTATTAGCAGCTGATGTTAGTGGTAAATAATAGCTTTTTTATTGAAGCTTCTGCGATTTAAATTAAATCCAACTAAAACCATTAAAAAACATTGTCGTTACTTGAAATGAAATAGACGTTAAAGGTGCAATATGTAAGATTTTTGCAGTAAAATATCCAAAAACCACTATGCCAGTGTTATATATTTTGCTCACTTGAATACTTACAATATCCCAAATGTTTCCAACTATTTGTAAATCGTGAGAAAATTGCAATTTTAACCAAGGCTTCGGGATGTGTGAGGAGTCGCCTGTCAATGGCGTCATACCCGCGTTACCCTTGGTTTCCGGTTTTATTTTGTAGAAACCATGGAAACACCAAATACGCTTTAATATTTACATGTTTTAAAGGGAACAACTGTTTGGTTACGTTTATAGACAGAAAATGAATTGTTATATAGCTCAACACGTTTAGTCTTATTGTTTAAATCTAATTTTCTTGATTTATTTTTGCGAGTACCATGCTTTACCATGCCTCAGAGAAAAACACTATTTTGTCAAGTAGCTAACATAGCATAATCAGATGCAGCTTTATTTTTATTAACAGTAATACATAATTTTCTCCATCATACAATACATTTTAAAATTAATTGCATGCCATTTATCAACACAAGCCATCCAGCATATATGATATTCTAAAATCGATCTATCTTACTGCAGTGTGTCTCACAGCAGCAGGCGAGCGAACGCACAGAGTAACGCTATAACATTTTCAACACTCAAATGTATCTAAATATGATAAACAGAGCTGTGTTACCTCATTCTTATGACCGGAAAAGCGGCGCCGGCGACTGTGTCATAAAAAAAGTCCCGCTGCTCGTGAGGCGTGTTGCGCAATCGCTCCGGCGGCCTCATTCAGCTCCCACAACACTCAGTCCTGCTCTGCTTCATACTACAGTAACGTTAATAATGGCATCCATGAACATGATTTCTTCCTGAGTCCTATCCCTATTGTTTCCACTGGCCGTTGAGGTGGAGACCACATGTCCCAAGATTCTGCTCTCAAACTTGCCTTCATCAAGCTACGCCTTTATTTTGAATAGGCTTCTAGCGACGTCTAGCGGACAGAAATCTTACATATTGCACCTTTAACTGTAATAAAATAAATAAAACGTATTGTATTTCAGCTAGTTCTCAAAGCAACATCCCTCATTTTCATTTAGTTTAAAAAAAGGATAGTTCACTCAAAAATTAACATTCTGTTCAAACAATTGTGGGGCACCATTGACGTCAGTGATGCCCCACAACTGTTTTGTTACAAACATTCTTCAAAATATCTTCGTTTGTGTTCATCAGAAAAAAGAAATTTATACAGGAACTTGTGGCTGAGTAAATGATAACAGAATTTTCATTTTTGGGTGAACTATCCCTTTAACTTGATGTAGGCCTACTAAAATAACTAATACTAAAACTGAAAGGAAATTAATAAAAACTATATATAGACATTTTAAATAATAATAATAATATGACAACAACACAACATAACACTGGAAGGCACCATAGCTAGAATGATTTTTACTTTTTCTGAAGAAAATGTGAGTGCAGTGCTTGTCCATCTCACTTCATTGACACTGGTGCAACCACCTTGCCACAAAGACTCCCTCAAGGAAAAAATTGGCCTACTTTACAAAAGTAATATCACATGTCTTGTGAGGTCTGCATCAAACAGGACATTCATTCATTCTTTACAAGCATGGATGTCAAGGGTCCATGCAAGGAAGGTGGGTCTCCATACGTCATGGTTCCTTGGAGGTGATAGTGTTGTGATAGTGTATGTGTGGGTGAAGAGGATGTTTATGTTAATCCTGGCATTTACATACAAAATGTCAGCTCTCTGCTCTCTGACATTTGCTGTCTGATGTCAAAAAGTCACATGCAACTGTCCTGAGCACAGACTTATGTCTTAATAAATATAGGTTAATCACTTTATGTCATTTAAAATTTTTATTAGTACATATTTATAGAATATTAAGTATGTGATTACATAATATTCTATATATGTACTAATATAAATTTACTATATACTGCATTAAATATACTAATAAACAAGACAAAGTTCAGAAAAGGCAGAACTGGAAGCCAAATAAAATTAATCATGTCTTTTATGCTAGATATATGGAAATAGACAAAGCACTTTGACTTCATAGCCTTCAGACTTGCATAAACAGTGTTTGTGTGGAAAATGTCGTTGCTCTGAGGTGGCCATGTGTATTGCCATCCCTTCCATCTGATACTTTAATTTTAATATGCAATGAATGGAAACTCACCTCTGACGTGATGAGCTCATGAAACAGTTGTTTGAAGTATTACTGACCTCAGGATGCGCTTTCTGTCTTCGCTTAATGGCAATTAAGTTACAGCCTTGTTTAAGCAATTAAGCATATAATGCTGTTTTGAACATTTTACATATTTTAATAAGTACTCAACCGTTTTTTTTCATGAAAGGACAACATGATGAAACAAATAAATTAAGATCATTAAATAGGTAATTTCCTGGAGTCTTATGAAAGTCTTTGAAAGGTCAGTCAATACATCAAGATCAAGATGATTAAATTAGACATCAAATAACTGGCTTGTTCACACATTAGTTCAATAATTAACCCTGATGTTAGATAAGCGTACATGCAGGGCAGAGTAAAAAAAAACTTTCTATAGTTTGCCAAACCACACAAGAATCAGGCTCAGAAATCCTGATTGGAATAGCACACTTTTCTTAACATACTGTATCCTGCTAATTCAATTTTTTTTTTTAATAATTCAGTTTCCACTCTGAAATTGCTAGCAAATTTCTTATTTTTTGTAAAAGCACACTTTAACGATATTTGTTTATGAATATGAAATATGTTTCGCAAAAATGAATTAAAGGTGCCCAAGAATGCTTTTTCACAAGATGTAATATAAGTCTAAGGTGTCCCCTGAATGTGTCTGTGAAGTTTCAGCTCAAAATACCCCAAAGATTTTTTTAAATAAATTTTTTTAACTGCCTATTTTGGGGCATCATTAACTATGCACCGATTTTTTCAGCGCGCCGCCCCTTTAAATCGCGTGCTCCCTGCCACACGAGCTCTCGATTATATTACAGCACATTTACAAAGTTCACACAGCTAATATAACCCTCAAATGGATCTTTACAATATGTTCGTCATGCATGCTGTATGCATGCTTCGAATTATGTGAGTAAAGTATTTATTTTGATGTTTATATTTGATTCTCTATGAGTTTGAGGCTGTGCTGGAGATCTCCAACTCACTGTTGGAGAGATTTATAAAGATTGAAGTTGTGTTTATGAATTATACAGACTGCAAGTGTTTAAAAAAGAAAATAGCGACGGCTCTTGTCTCTGTGAATTCAGTAAGAAACGATGGTAACTTTAACCTCATTTAACAGTATATTAGCAACATGCTAATGAAACATTTAGATAGACAATTTACAAATATCACTAAAAATATCATGCTATCATGGATCATGTCAGTTATTATTGCTCCATCTGCCATTTTCGCTGTTGTTCTTGCTTACCTAGTCTGTTGATTCACCTGTGCAGATCCAGACGTTACTGGCTGCCCTTGTGTAATGCCTTTCATAATGTTGGGAACATGGGCTGGCATATGCAAATATTGGGGCGTACACCCCGACTGTTACGTAACAGTCGGTGTTATGTTGAGATCTGCGTGTTTTCCGGAAGTCTTTTAAACAAATGAGATTTACATAAGAAAGAGAAAGCAATGGAGTTTGAAACTCAATGTATGTCTTTTCCATATACTGAACTCTTGTTATTCAACTATGCCAAGGTAAATTCAAATTTTGAATCTAGGGCACCTTTAAATTGACAAATAAATAAAGTGAGATTTGACAAATTAATAATTTTTTCAAATGTTTCAGTAACCACAAAAGTTAGGTTATTTCACCTGTCATAGACTCATCATGTAAACGAATCATGACTAAAGAGGTAACCATAGCAATACTCCCGCATTTAGTTTTACATTCATAAAAAGTACTGTCATCATTCACCACTTTATTATATATTTGCATATCATAAGTGTACCCCTTCCCCAATTTGTAGAATGTCGATGACCAAAAAGTTGATGGGCCCCATTGACTTCCATAGTATTTTTCCAGTCATTGGGCTCATCAACTGTTACCCATATTCTTCAAAATATCTTATTTTGCGTTCAGCAGAAGAAAGAAATTCATACAGGTTTGGAACAACTTGAAGGTGAGTAAATGATGACAGAATTTTAATTTTTGGATGAACTATCCCTTTAACCCTCTATGGTACAGAGTTGCCATGGCAACAATTTCTACTCATTTCCTTGTTATTCAGAAAAAATACAATATATTGCACTTTGGGAATTAAAAGGGTATGCCTTAAGGTTGCCAATGATGTGCTATTTTTAATTCCCATGACATTTGAATGTCCCTCAAAAACTCTCTTTCCCACTGTCACCCTCACTAGGAGGACTGTTGAAGTCCTCCAGAAATTGCTCTCATTTCTAAACATCTCTTCTCAAGGGGGATTTTTTGCAGCATCTTTGACAAGTAAAGTAGAAAGTTTTATTCACAAATCATCAACTTTGTCTAGTTTTACTGTAAATAGAGAAATTATCAATGTTGCCATATGGCAATGCTGTACCACAGTGGAATTGCAGTAATGTATTTCCCCATTGGGATTTTTTAAAGATAGTAGCATCAACAATATGATTGCAGTTATTTATTTATTTTGAAGTGTTTTTTGTAGTATAGTTGTATTTATGTATAAATAACAAAATTATTTCTTCTTTTCAGAAAATGAATATAGCAATATTTTACGGAAAGGGCAATAGGAAGAGTGCAGAGTTAGCTCTACTTAGAGTTAGGGATCTACTTATTTTTGGTTTGCATGAGTTCCAAGTATTTAAATCTATCAATTTCTAAAAGAAATGTGCATTTAAATAGAAAAGAAAATCCTAATTTTATAGAAAAACTACTTTCCATTGTGGTACAGAGTTGCCATATGGCATCGTTTCCCTATAAGTACCCCCCTGCCCCCCTAAAATTTTTTTTTTTTTTTTTTCAAAAATCTTTTTTGATTTCCATAATTGAAGCTATTTCATGTAATAAAAACTTATTTGAAAAAATATTTCATGGTTAGAACATAATGCGTACCATAGAGGGTTATGGCACCAACAGACCGCTTTTGCACGAGATTAATGAACCCCAACAGTTTGCGCCTCGACATTTTCCTACTCACCCTTAGCTGAACTCCTGAATTTAGTAAATATTTCGCACAATGTGAAACTCTACAACACAGAAACCCACGCGTCACGTCACTCGCGTTTCCATTGGCTACAACTGAGTGGTACGTAGGACGTGTTCAGGCAATATAAGGGCAGCATCCTTGTCTCTTCTCAACACTGAATACAGAATCTCGACGACATTGGCACACTCAAAGTATCTGATTCATAGCCTATGTGTTATTGAATGTTTGCTCATCAAAAAATCTTTTCTGCAAACTACAATTTATAAAATTAACGACTGAAGGAATATGTCTTTGTTGGTGCGGGAGCATCGGACTGTGCGCTTTGTGTTTCTGGGCGCCGCCGGTGTCGGAAAAACTGCCCTGATCACCCGCTTCTTGCAGGATCGCTTCGACTCCAAATACACGCGCACGGTGGAAGAGCTTCACGCGCTCGAGTACGACACGGACGGCGCGAGGGTGCGCATTGAGATCTTGGACACGAGCGGCAGTTATGCTTTCCCAGCGATGCGCGCTCTGTGCATCCGAACCGGGGACGCGTTTGCGCTTGTATACGCCGCCGACGAGCCAGACTCCCTGGATGAGGTGCAGCGACTCCGTGAGGAGATTCTGGAGTTGAAAGGGGAGAAGTTTACGGGCATCACGGTGATAGAGAACAAAGCGGACCTGGGCAGTCGTGGTCGCCAGGCTACTGCCGAGGTGATGCGCACGGTGGAGGAGGACTGGGGCGCGGGCTTCGTGGAGACGTCCGCGCGCACCGGCGAGAATGTCAACGGTGTGTTTCGGGACTTGCTTCAACAGATGAAGTTACCGAGCCGCGTGAGCCCGGCACTGCGCAGACGGACGCAGACAGTGACCAGAGAGCTTACAGAGACACGGAAAAAACCTCAAATGAAGAAGAACAACAGCTGTATCTTGTCTTAATGGACATTTACGTGACGTTATATATTGTTATGCATCATACTGATGCTTGAGTGTTCTGGATCAAATAGACTCCATAAATGTTGGACAGTTGAGGGACACTGAATGTTGATACTTTATCATAAACATAAAAGGGTTTTCTGTTCTATGATTGCTGTGAGAGCCAAAGGCATCTTTAATGAATGAATAAATGCAAATTATGTTCCAATCAATATGTGTTCTTCTCTGCATATTCCTTGGCTTGTTCCATAGAAGGTAATAGGTAATCAAATGTGACCTATAGGCTACAAGAAAAGTAGCCTACAACAACAAACTTGTGCATGCAACAGACAGACATGTTTTTATTTGTATAGGAATGAAGGAGAGGCATATACTTTATATCCATTCATTTGAAACATTATCTTGAGTCTAGGCCAGACTGTCAATAAGTGTTTTCTGCACCTTGTTGCTCTGATCCCAACAGACAGAAAATATCACTCTGACTTATAGAACATGTGAGGGGTTTTGTTACATGTGCTGAATGTCCTGACCTTTCCTCAATAAATAAAGTCAGCTCTGCACCTTACAGATGGCCTATCAGTCTGTGTGCTCAGGTCTTTGCATGACTCAACATCGTGTCACACCCTTTCTTTACTATTGGGATCAGACATGAGAGCTCACAAACTCTGCAAATAATATCATCATGTCCTTAAAGGGTTAGTTCACCCAAAAATGAAATTTCTGTACTCACCCTCATGTCATTCTACACCCGTAAGAAAGACCTTCGTTCATCTTCGAAACACAAATTAAGATATTTTTGATGAAATCCGATGGCTCAGTGAGGCCTTTATTGCCAAGAGGATAATTAACACTTTCAGATGTCCAAAAAGGTACTAAAAACATTTTTAAAACGGTTCATGTGACTACAGTGGTTCAACCTTAAAGCAGAACTAAGTAACTTTTTTTACCTTCATAAATAGTTTTCTAAGTCCTTACGATGGTTAATTGACTTGTAGTGGTGTGTTTGAGGCGAGCACTAACCCCCTCTGGCACGTCTACGCCAGAATACAGCACTTGCAACTTGAGCTGCACCGACCCGAAACAATCTCGCCTCATGTTCACGTTCACGCGAGAGTGACAAAATGCTTTACGGTAATTCAAAAACAATGTATATTATGACTTTATAAGACAATTTCGAAAATTACCCACCTCCATTGAGATTTCTTGTACTGTATTTGCAAAACTACTGCGCTGGTGAGCGTTGTAGTCGTTGTAGTCCAGAGCTGCGCTTGGAGTATTCACGACAGTGTGATTCACTGAAGGAACCTGTAGGGGGAGCTTCGCAAATCTTACTGAGTTCCGCTTTAATATTATAAAGTGATGAGAATACTTTTTGTGCGCCAAAAAAACAAAATAACGACTTTATTCAACAATCTAGTGATGGGCAATTTCAAAACACTGCTTCGAAGCTTTACGAATCTTTTGATTTTGAATCAGTGGTTCGGAGCGCCAAAGTCATGTGATTTCAGTAAACAAGGCTTTGTTACGTCATAAGTGTTTCGCAATTTCAATAGTTCACGTGACTTTGGCAGTTTGATACGTGCTCCGAACCACTGATTCGAAACAAAAGATTTGTAAAGCTTCGAAGTGTTTTGAAATTGCCCATTACTAAATATTGTTGAAAAGTCATTATTTTGTTTTTTGGCGCACAAAAAGCATTCTCGTTGCTTCATAACATGTAGTCACATGAACTGTTTTAAATACGTCTTCAGTAGCTTTCTGGGCGTTTGATAGTGTTAATTGTCTTGCTGGCAATAGAGGTCTCACTGAGCCATCGGATTTTATCAAAAATATCTTAATTTGTGTTCCGAAGATAAATGAAGGTCTTACGGGTGTGGAACGACATGAGGATGAGTAATTAATGATTGAACTTTCATTTTTGGGTGAACTAACCCTTTAATGCTCCAAAAAATAAAAATGTAAGCAATGCATTATAGTGGTCAATGAGTCCGACCATGGAATTCATTCAAACATATAGATGGTTTGTGGCTGTTTTGTAGCATATCAACTTAAAGGTGCAGTAAGCGATTTCTGTAGGGGGCGTGTCCATTCATGATCCGTGAGGAGAGAGAGAGAGCAAGAGGGAGATTTGAAGCAAGACTGTAGAAAGAGAGATGGCTGAGAGACATTACAAAAGAGAAAAGGTCAGAGGAATATCACTGGAAAAAGAAGGGATATGATCAGGCAAGAGTTTAGGACCTGTGTTAATATTAGAAAAGATTTCCAGTGCTGGAGAGACCTAAGCGGGAAGGCCTGAAAACGGACACCGAGGTTGTGGTTTTGCTGTGTTTCTCAGAACCAAGATATGCTGTGGGTGTAATGTTAGCTATAAAACAGGACAGTTTTAAGTGTTTGACTGGAGCTGGTGTACTGCTGGCGACTGACAACCAACTCTTGCTTGTTTATACTAGTTCATTTTATGTTCTTCCTTGACATATGTTCGTCATCTTCGCTTATTTTTTGCAAAGCATTATTAAATCATTAAAACGATAACGGCACAGTGAAACGTTAGTTGGAATAACTTTCAGAACAATTTTTTTCTAGATGATTAACGATAAAAACATTGACAGCCAATCAGAATCCATCTTGCTTTAAAGAGCTTTAGCATTTAAAGTGGCAGACTACAAAACTGCAGCGTGCAGAACGATATTATGCGTATGTGTGGATGCTAGTTATTGTTTTTCATTCTTGGTGTGAATGGGCCTTTACTGTTGTTGCTTATTTGGAATCGGACCCAATTTCCAGAAGATTTCAAAACAGAGTATTTTCCATCTGAACGCATTGCAGTTCTCCTTGCTTCCCTGCTTTGTCACCTCCTAAAAATTATTTACATAATTTCAAAAAAAATTTATTTATAAACCAATAAGACAATGTAAAATGGAGTAGCTATATATTATGAGAAGAAAAAATATATTTTTATTAGTTAGTCCAAGATTCACGGTCATAATAGCATTATAATGCACAACACAATTGTGGTAAAAACTTTGCTCTGCTAAATATACCAGCTACAGTCATATCTGGCAGTTCGTCAAAATTAAGAATAATTTCAATGTTGGCACATAGTAATGTACCAGCACTGACTATGCGTAGGTTACAGTATTTTGGGACTGTCTAATTTAGCCTATTTATAATTTATTTAGCTTTCAAGGAGGCTTACATTTTTTATGCAAAAATTAAGTACTTCCTTTCTCAACCATGCAACCCACCTTTTTATACATGCTAAAATGATCTAACTGCCATGACAACCTATTAGAGAGACACTTGTGCTGTTTTAATAAGGAAACGGTGGGTGTATGCGTGCATTTGTGAATGAAGTAGGCCAGGGATGGTCGTGAGTGCTAGAGTGGGAAAGCTGTCATGAAAAACAGTAAACAACCTTATTAGGAAACACTTCACAGTATTCACAAAGACACAGGCATACGCTCAAAAAAGCGCCTAGCTAATCTAATCATGTCTTTTCTTTATGGGTTGATTAGCTATGGAAAAAAATGCATTTGCATAGAATTTTTTTTCTTCACGTGCATTCATGAATGCTATGATTTTGAAGATCATGGTACTGGATGAAATAGTAAAATAAATTCTAAAATGGTCCAATAATGTAATGTAGGCTAAGATATTGTACATGTTGTTTGTACTGCACACTGTTTTGTTTTTGTGTCACAAGGGCACTCTTTCTGTTTATCTCTCTTTCTCTCCTTCAGAACCCACACCCACACTTGTACAAACATAAAAACGTGTGCAATGATAGGTGATACTGTACTATTTTTCCCTTCCACAATCAAAAATGTGCCCTTATTTGACCTTTCTCACACACAAACACCCACAAATGTACACAAAGCTTTAAAAACACGTGGGTTAACTGGCAAGAAGAAAAACTGGAGCAAGAAATTTACTTTTCCAGATCAGATAGGCATGAATGAATGTGTATAAACAAAAACCCAAAAGTGCACATGTGGCATTTAAACAATTGCAATAATGTACAAAACCAAAGAGCAAATAATAGACTATAACCAGTTTTGTCCGCAATTAAATTGTTTACATTTAATATAAATCATTTACACGATAGTAATGTTGTATTTAAAACGAAGACCTAATAAAATGTATAATTCATATTATAAATCATAAAATATAATACTGTACGAATAGGAAACCTAACACTTTCCAAAGTTAAATATCCAAAGAACACAAATAAAGTTTTTCAGAGCGTGCACGCGGAGTCCCATGATGCGTCGCTGTGTTTGGTCAGAATTTAAATCCCAGCAGCCAATCAGAGGCGGAGATAACGAATCGAGCACAATTCAAAAACTAGCAGGACTCACTGCATTCCCATCTGAGCAGCGGGCCGACGCACTTTATCTATGCCCGTTTGATTTCAGTCTTTTCTGCGAAATCCGACCGACGCGTTCTTTAGGGTGCTGAAAATAGAGCTTTTATCAAAAATACAGTGTTTATTGTGAGATTTCTAGTTGTTGAGGTTATTATTTGAATGTAGTTTTCGGTGCTTCGCAACGGATGTGGATGATTGGCGAATCGCGTGCTGTTTCGGGATAAAGGAGCAAGAAACTTCGCCTCAGTTATTTATTTTTCAAGACTTTAGGGTGCTTTATTTTACTCAAATCATCTTGTGCAACGATGAGTGCTGGAATTGCGAAGACGGCGAAGCCACCGGCTCACGTCGATCCCAAATCTGCTCCTCTGAAAGAGATCCCTGATATTCTGGTGGATCCCAGAACCATGAAGAGATACATGCGAGGTCGCTTTTTGGGAAAGGGAGGATTTGCGAAATGCTACGAAATCACAGATATGGACACAAAGGAGGTTTTCGCAGGGAAAGTGGTGCCGAAGTCGATGCTGCTGAAGCCGCATCAGAAAGAGAAAATGAGCACCGAAATCTCCATTCACAAAAGTCTCGATAACCCGCACGTCGTGGGATTTCACGGGTTTTTTGAGGATGATGACTTCGTTTACGTGGTGTTGGAGATCTGTCGGAGAAGGGTAAGAACAGGGACACCGATTTGAAAACAGACCGTCAACGGTCGGTATTCCTGTCACTGGCTGATAGTATGTTGCAATGCTTGAGGTTTAACGCGTTAAACGAATGAAATCCTGTTAAGACTAACAGGTACTCCTTTTATTCTTTCAAATGTCATTTGTTTATTCGTTTTAATAATGTACGGTTATGGTATATAAACTAAAACCAGTTTTACACCCGTACGCCGCTAGTGGATTTTAAACTGGAGGATGTGACGTCAGTTGATTTTGTGTTTCTCGGAGGTGATGTTGTTGTTAAAGGGTTCACCCCAAAATGAAAATTGTCATTTGCTCACTCAAGTTGTTCCGAGCCTGTATGAGTTTCTTCTGTTGAATACACAATATATTTTAAAGAATGTTGGTAACGTTAACCAAACAGTTGATGTTCCCTATTGACTTCCATGGTATTTTTTCTTCTTCTCCATACTATGGAAGTCAATGGGACCTATCGGCTGTTTTGTTACCCATATTTTTCAAAATATGATCTTGTGTTCATCAGAAGAAAAATGTATACAGGTTTGAAACAACTTGAGGGTGGGTAAATGGTGGTGATCTACATTTTTGCTTTCATCAGTTTGTTTTTCATGTATTTTTATTTGTAGATTCTGTAAATTCAAATACTCCTCAAATCCTAGAAATTATGAAATATCGGAAATTGTTTGTGCAGTAGGTTTTTTTAGAGTTCTTACTTGATATCTTATAGAATTTCTGAGAATAACATTTGTATAGATTTGTGTTATGAATGGAGTTTGTTTGAACTTTTATGCCTGCTCTAGATTTTGGTCCTTAAAGGATTAGTTCATTTTTAAATGAAAATTTCCTGATAATTTACTCACCGCCATGTCATCCAAGATGTTCATGTCTGTCTTTCTTCAGTTGAAAAGAAATGAAGGATTTTGATGAAAACATTCCAGGATTTTTCTCCATATAGTAGACTTCAATGGACCCCAAACGGTTGAAGATCAAAGTCACAGTTTACAGCGATCCCAGACGAGAAATAAGGGTCTTATCTAGAGAAACCATCACTCATTTTCTAAAAAAATAAATAAAAATTTTATACATTTTAACAATAAATGCTCATCTTGAACTAGCTCTCTTCTCTATTTGAATTCCAGCAGTTTAGACACTGCTAAGTGTATTACTGCCCTCCACAGGTCAAAGTTTGAATTAAATTGTCATATATACTTGCACTAGCATATTGTATATGACAATTTAGTTCAAACTTTGACCTGTGGAGGGCAGTAATACATGTCTACACTACTGGAATTCTAATAAAGAGAGCTAGTTCAAGATGAGCATTTATTGTTAAATGATAGATATATATATAATAATATAATATATATAAAAATAAAAATGAGTGGTTTCTCTAGATAAGACCCTTATTCCTCATCTGGGATCATGTATAACGCTTTGAAGCTGCACTGAAACTGTAATTTTGACCTTCAACCGTTTGGGCTCCATTGAAGTCCACTATATGGAGAAAAATCCTGGAACGTTTTCATCAAAAACCTTAATTTCTTTTTGACTGAAGAAAGACAGACATGAACATCTTGGATGACATGGGGCTGAGTAAATTATCAGGAAATTTTAATTTGAAAGTGAACTAATCCTTTAATTTCTTTCTTTCCACAGTCTCTCCTTGAATTGCACAAGCGGAGGAAGGCAGTTACAGAGCCTGAGGCCAGATATTTCATGCGCCAGACTATTCAGGGTTGTCAGTACTTGCACAACAACCGGGTCATCCACCGTGATCTCAAACTAGGAAATCTGTTTCTCAATGATGACATGGATGTGAAGATCGGTAAGTAAATTGTGCAAAAGCAATTGTGGTTCTTTGCCTTTTTTTCTTTTCTCCTGACCTTTTAAATCAAGACTATTCGTTGTTCTTCTCACTCTTTAGGTGACTTTGGGTTGGCCACTAAGATCGAGTTTGATGGCGAGAGAAAGAAGACCCTGTGTGGCACTCCAAACTACATCGCCCCAGAGGTGCTCTGCAAGAAAGGCCACAGCTTTGAAGTAGACGTATGGTCACTGGGTTGCATTCTGTAAGTCCCACATTGAATTACATAATTATGGAAGCATTCTCATAACACTAGTAAGTAATGGAGTATTACGTCTATCAGATACACTTTGCTGGTTGGAAAGCCACCATTTGAGACATCCTGTCTGAAGGAGACCTACATCAGAATCAAGAAGAATGAGTACAGTGTTCCTAGAGTAAGTATATTTGCATCAGGAGTTCGACTTTTATGTCTTGTGTAATGCACACCTCAAAATCCGATCAACAACCAATGCATAGAACCCCCCAATCCTCCCCCCTGCCTTTGTTGAACTTTTAATCCAACTTAAAAAGTGAATCTTGTCTGTGAGAAACAGATTGGTGGCTTATCGCATTATGCCTTTTTCTTTTCTTGTTTAGCACATTAACCCAGTTGCCGCTGCTCTGATTCGCCGGATGCTCCACGCTGACCCTACGCTCAGACCTTCTGTGGCTGAGCTGCTGGCCGATGAGTTTTTCACATCCGGTTACGCGCCTCTGCGGCTGCCCACTTCCTGTCTCACTGTTCCTCCCAGGTTCTCCATCGCCCCCTCCAGTCTGGATCCTGCCCTCCTTCGCAAACCCCTCTCGTCGCTTAATAAAGGTATATGTATAGACAAATCCAGGATTAAAATGCAAATTGTATTTTGGCACAGCTGTTTTTTGTTAGATTTCAGGGTTTTTCCCCCTTGTTGAATATCCTGTCCCTTTGAAATAAAGTGAAATGGATGCCTGCAAGATACCTGTAACTGTTCTTCTGCGTGTACAGGAACAGACAGTCCTATTGAGAAAATGGGGAAAATGGAGCAGCCACAGAGGGAAGATCTTCAGCAAAGGTGGGTTTTATCGGTGTAGATATTGGAGAACTATTGCCTGTTTAAAACTAGTTTTGAATGCCCATTTGGCCAACACAATCAAAACCATGATTATTAACATAGGCATGCATTCTAGTCAATTATAAATTTAGAGTTTGGGCTTAAATTTGTATTCAATGGCTTTATACATTTTCAGGGATGGATCTGAACAACCTGACTCCAACCTAAGTGACATGCTGCAGCAGCTGGTCAGTGTCAACAACGCCAGGCCTTCTGAAAGAGACTTTATTAGACAAGGTAACAACATTGCATCTTGCAAGTAAAGATTTGTATTCTGGATTGGATGCTGTATTTTAATGGAAATGAGAGTAGTAGCTTAAATGATAGCAGAAATCAAAGTATACTTCATGCATTTGTACGTAAATCCAAACAAAGTGTAGTCAGGTGCTGTTTGCTGTTAGTTTAAAAGTTACACATGCTCAAACTATTGACAAGCACAATGCAATTACTTTTTTCCCCTTTACAGAGGAAGCCGACGACCCTGCTTGTATTCCCATCTTCTGGATTAGTAAATGGGTCGACTACTCTGACAAATATGGTCTTGGTAAGACGCCACTTAATTCAGATTCAAATTCGTTGATTCACCGAAATGTCATTATTAAGAAAATAAGGCAGAAACTGCAGCAAAAAAAAAAAAAGGAATTTTGGGTTTTGTATGAAAGTTCATTTTGACTATCTATTTCATGCACACAACGTAGATAAGCTACAACAGGTGAACATGTCAGCAGACAGTGCTGTGTTGTAACTGATTATACACCTATAATCGCTTTTCCAACGTCGGCCTGACTGGTACTTAGAATGGTAAGGAACGGTTTCAGTTGTTTCCACTGGAGCCTGGTATGGCACGGCTCGATTACAAACTGTTCTCTGCCCGGAATTTGTGCCGAATCGTGCTGGTAGAATCCGTGAAGTGACGTCGCCACTCAGGAATGGTCACTTGTCTGTTTCCTGGCTGCCAGTTTCTTTGTAGCTGGCTAAACGCTCTATTTGAGTAACGTAAACACAAATTAATAATAAAATTAAAAGAAATATCTAATCATCCTCCATAGTGTGGTCGTTATTTACATCTCATATCATAAGTAAACCGTTGTTACCAAAGCAACGACTGACACTTTTATATTACATTCCAAAGAGTGGCTGTTATTAGCCCCACAGTGGAAAATGAAACCGCAACCGTACCAGCTGGCCCGGATCGGAATGGAACGGTTACGCAATGAGAACCGTTCGGCCCAACGGTGGAAAAGCGGTTTATGTAATCTGGATAACATAATCAGATTTTGTCACTTGGTAGAAAATGATCCTATTCAAATTTATGTGAGATGGATAAAAGTAAATAAAAAGTAGTGATATTACTAACTACAGTTTATCATGTAATTTTTATTCAGTAATGGACTACAATTTGTAAGTAATCTACCCAGCTCTGTAAGCAGTGTGGACGCACTTCACTGTGACCAAAAATTATGCTTGTATAGCAATATGGGTAATTTGTTTGGCTGAAATATAGAGACTGCTCATTGCCGATAAACTTGACTGGTTTAATTTATCAACTGTTTTTGGTTTTAAATAAAATGAACCATCTCCAAACACAGGATAACATTTGTTTCATCTGTGCACTCTTGAGGTGCAAGTAATTTTATGATGTAAAATTCTGGCAAATGACTTTTGGTATAAGTGGGATAATCCACGGCTAGCTGTGCATTAAATAATTTGAATGCACTCTGCGGTGACAACGGCCCTAGCTGTGTTATCCCTTACATGTTTGTGATTATTACAACTTTTTTTCACAAGTTTGATGGCCATTGCAACTTCAGATGGAAACAGACACTGATTAACATGCTCTCCAAAAATATTGCCCTTATGCTACTGTATTTTCCCCCTTCATAGGTTACCAGCTGTGTGATAACAGCGTAGGTGTTCTGTTCAATGATTCCACACGTTTGATCATGTACGCTGATGGTGACAGTCTGCAGTACATCGACCGCAACTCGGCAGAATCCTACCTCAGTGTTCGCTCCTACCCCTCTGCACTCTCCAAAAAGGTCAGTCTCCACTGGAAATGATGCGATGCAATGAATGCGTTTCATAATGGTTTCTGGTTATCCAGGATTACTGACCCCCCCCCTTTTAATTTTTTTTATAGATAACACTCCTCAAATACTTCAGAAATTACATGAGCGAGCACTTGCTGAAGGCCGGGGCGAACATAACACCCCGCGATGGGGATGAACTGACCCGGTTGCCTTACCTTCGTCATTGGTTCCGCACAAAAAGTGCTATCGTGCTACACCTGAGCAACGGAACTGTGCAAATCAACTTCTTCCAGGTGAGAAACAAGGCCCCATGAAATCTTTTTTTTTTATTTATTTTTTTTTTTATTATAAATAACTTTGATTTAATGGTAAAAATAAATGTTATAATCATCAAACGGTGTCTAATAGAAATCATTAAAGTTATGCAATTTAACAAAGTTTAACAAACATTTTTAGGGCCCTATGAAATTCTAAATTCTGTTTTCAGTTTTAATTTTTCTGGATTCCATTTTCATTTTGAAAAGCATGTCTAATCAATTTAGGACTGTCAAACGATTAATCACGATTAATCGCATACAAAATAAAAGTTTGAGTTTGCCATGTGGGTGTACTGTGTGTAATTATGTATGTATATATAAATACAAACATATCCATGTATATATTTGAGAAATATTTACAATTATATATGTATTTATTTATATTTTTATAATTTATATTACATATTTTTTTGTACATAAATAACATATTTCTCTTAAATATATACATTTGTGTATTTATATATACATATTTACACACATTACTCACACATATTATGCAAACTTTTATTTTGTATGCGATTAATCGCGATTAATCGTTTGACAGCCCTTCATTCTTTTATGAAATCAATTGATTTCATAAAACTTAACTTTATTTTATTTTTTTGCAAAACTAGGGCCCTATGAAATGCAGAAATGGCATTGTGCCAGTTTTCTTGCATTTCAGCCAAGTTTTCTTTTGATTGGGCACCTGCTTGAGTAAGGTTTAGATGTGTGCCTACAATGAATTTACAGCCCTACTGTATAATCATCCAAAATTTGATGAATTCTGTGACATTCTGCAACGCACACTAAATCCCATTTTTATGACTAAACTTTGTCCACGTTTTCCACATAATAGAAATCATTGAGCCCTACTTGTTAAAAAGGTCAAGTACTGCACCTGGGTACTTGTGACATGTCTAACAAAATACAGAAGGAGCCAAATTGACACCGGCCTCACCATTTTCTCTTTGTGCCTTCCAGGACCACACTAAGCTTATTTTGTGTCCTCTGATGGGAGCAGTGACGTACATCAACGAGAAGCGAGAGTTCTGCACCTATAAGATTAGCTTAATTGAGGAGTTCGGCTGCTGCAAAGAGTTGGCCAGCCGTTTGCGCTACGCTCGCAACATGGTGGAGAAGCTCATGGCCAGCAGAAACACACCGGCA
Source organism: Megalobrama amblycephala (assembly GCF_018812025.1). NCBI lineage: Eukaryota > Metazoa > Chordata > Actinopteri > Cypriniformes > Xenocyprididae > Megalobrama > Megalobrama amblycephala. The sequence continues at coordinate 46,562,358 of NC_063050.1, forward strand.
GCCGCTACTTCCGCCCGCTAACCTACTGATGTCACAAATTGTATAGCTATGAGAGGTCCCCATCGATTCTATTCTCCCTCACTTGAGTCTGAGGGCCCTTAAATATTACAGCAGCAAAACTTGTACAGTTTTCTGAGTTCTACACTATGAATTCATCCTCCTGATCTGTTTACTCTATCACTTGTTTTTCTGGGTTGGGGAGTTTGCCAACTATCTGTATCATGTGAATGCTCTTTGTACATGTTTTAATGTTTTAGAACTTGTCTGTTTACCTTTTGACTGTTCCTTGTATAAAAGCTTTTGGACATTAATCTTTTAATTTGTAAGAGAATATTTGAAAAGTTGGTATTCCAAAATAAAGATCTTTTTAGAGAAATTTTGATTGTTAGATACTGTTAATGATATATAAATGTTTATAATTACGAGTTTAATTAAAATGTGTTTTGGAAATGTGGTGTTTGAATCAATGTGAAACTGTTTACTATCGAACAAATATTTCACTTGTTAAATAAACAACCCCACCATATTTGAGTAACATAATTGATATGGGGTCCACTTTTTGTAAGGAAATTAATATACACTACTATTGAAAAGTTTGGGATCAGCAAGTTTGGTTTTTTGGGGGGACACATCTCAACCTGGAAGCCGAATTTGCCTTTTTTTTTTTTTTTTTTGAATAAAATATGTACGCTTTAGTTACACACACCCCTAACGTTCTTATTTAGGTTTTTACATTTTTAAAATTAACATGGATTCAAAATTTGCCATTTCGATATGGATGTGTGTAATTTATGTTGTGGAACAAACTGTCCAAGTATCGTCAGTTTATGTTTACCACAGACCTTATTTTACTCACAAACTGAAAAAACCCATTATAAAAACCAGTAAGGAAATCTCAAGGAAACCACGAGCAAAATCGTTTTCTGTGTTTTGATGGCTTTCCTGCACCACTCTATACTTTTATTCAGCAAGGATGTGATAAAGACATTTCTATTAATGCTATTCAAGTAAATGCTGTTCTCATCAAATTAAGAGGCTTCGTTCAAAGTCATTAAAAATCTTACTGACCCTGAATATAATATTGCATATTTCTGCATTATGACTCGATGCCACAAGCATATGTACTTTCTAAGCTTATGCTCCTTTGTTAAGACAGCATGTGCAAATAAGAATGTTTGAGCGAAGACCATGAGGGTCATTTAATTGTCATTTATTTACATTGCCACTGAGTGCACGAACAAACATTAACTGTCTACTCTTGCTTTTAAGCTTGCCATTTGCTTCTGTCAGTTACCAAGACCACCTGTATTATCATTAAGAGGAATGCTGGCCCATCACAAAGCTGGCAAATGATTCAAACGCTATTTTCAGTACATTTGCAAAATAACAGCATTTACCACAACATAATATTATGGACCAGATGGGATATATTTGTTCTGTTAGGAGCTGACTGATTTATCATGGATAAAATAAAACTGCAAAGAAAACTTAAATGCAAATAAAATGCTTAAAAGTACAGTTTATTTATTTGCGCACTAAACAAAAAGGGCACCAAGTCAGTGTAAAACATGTTTAACTGGAACATTTTTCATGTAGTTCCATGAAGTTGGCCAATAGTCTGTTGTAGATGCTATAGTAAAGTGGCATGGTACTACCATGTTTTTGTACATGCACCATGGTAATATAATGATATTTTTAATTAAGTACCTTGTAATCATCACAGTGTGTGAATATCACCTGATACAGTCAGTATTTGTGCAATGAAAATCTGTAACAAACCTGTTTGCAACAACATTAATCTGAATCAAGTATAACAGTTTTTGTATGTGTGGCACTTTAACAAAGAGTTGCATTACAGATTTTTTTTTGGCAGAACATAATATAAATTTACTCAACATTTGGTAGAAAAACAAAGGCACTAGTATTTCCACATTTGGTGAATATTTCCAGTGGCAAAAATCTTCATAACACTTAATTTATAAAAATAAATGTTTTTTTTTTAAACTAGTAGTATAAAACTAGTGTACAGCAGGCTGTAAAAATACTTCAAGAAAACACCATATTTGTGTTTTAAAGCTGTAACAGAGAGATGAGGTTGAAACTGCAATGTGTGGTAGACTGTAGAAGATCCGTACATGTAGCATGAAACTGCAATTAAAAACACAAAGGGGGAAAAAAAATGTCCAAATTTATCTGAATCACACAAATACATGTACAGTACACTTGGTGTACAATATGACACAGGAAAAAAAAAGATATTTCTTGTTTTTAGTTCACAAATTATCAAAGATCTTCATATATTTGCTAATATCAATAGATGTTGTGCTGGCTTTTATCATTCTTTTAGCATGTAACCGGACTAAAGGAATAGTTCACCAAAAAATGAAAACAGACTCTCTGTTTTGGCTTCAGAACACTTAGAATATACTGCACAAGATAGACTACATTTATGATATTTTTAGAGTATTTTTCACCCTTTTGAAGCATCCATTCATTGTTATTGAATGGAAAAATGGCACAAAACTTTCTCCTTTTGTGTTTCATGGAAGAAAGTCATTCGTATGACTCGAGAACGACACAAGGGTGAATATATGATTACAGAATTTTAATTTTTGCAGTGAGATATCCCTTTAAGAAACCATGTCCTTAATATAAAAATACTTTTACCACGTAGAATTCTACCTATCAAGAATATAAGTAGTCGGCTGGAGATTCACGTAATCTTGCGTGTTAAAAGCCAGAAGTAAAATAAAACAAACTGACAGAAATGGTGGAACATATGCCAATCTATTGGCTGATGTCAACTCATCAGAAAATATGGCCTTTTTATTTCTTTGCTATTTGGTTCTGTCAGCAAAACCAGCAGCAAACAATGGCAGCTTTGTAAAAGCCCATTAATAAACTCAGTAACTTAATCTGACCTATAAAACCTGCCTCTATAAAAGCATAGGCATTCAAATCAGCAAGTCCAGTGGAGATGTTTTGGAGAAAATTGTCAGTAGTACCCCAAAACAAAATGTGCTCGCAGTTCTGACGTCCAGAATTATAGATCGGTAGTGTTTAGTCTAGTCTTCAAAGTCTCTGTTTCCTCAAGCACCCTACTTTTCCTCTCCAGTCCAGTGTAGGAACAAACAAGCATGTCTCTGTGGATGTTTAGTGGTGGTAGTATGGGTGAAACAGTCTCTCAGGGGCACAGATGCTAAGCGCTGAATGTGTGTGAAGCAGTAACCGGGGGAAACGGGAGGTAAAATATGCCACAAAGCCATCAGGGACTTCACCGAGAGCTATCTGAACCTCTGATGGGAGTTCATGGTAATGATGTTTCTGTTGAAAAACATTAGAAGAGAGGTTAGGATATATTATATTATATTAGAGCAATGTGAATTGTTTTTCGTGATTACTGACTGTTGTATGCAGTAGAAACACATTTAAGTTCTAAACACTTACTTTATTTCTCATTGCTCTAAGTAGGTCTCTCACAGAGTTTCCTTTATATGTACGAAATTTTCTAAGATCTGCCAGATGGAAAAGGTTTATATTAGACATGCAAATTTATAGACAAGAATAAACATGAATTGAAAATTGTTCTTTTCATATACATCAAAAATTACACATTTTATTCAATATTTCTATAAATTTCTTACCAGCCTGCAGTGGTGCTGATATGTGCATCCTCCAGTTGGTTCTTACGACAAACCTGCCTGAGTTCTCCAGACGGGCCACTATAGCGCTGTCTGCCGGCTCCTTCTCTATTCTGTCACTGACATCCTATAGCCAAAGAATGAATTTACTTTCTCACTATACACTTCAATTTAACATGCTTCACTGAACACACACACAAACACACACCTGAAAGAACTGCAGTTGTTTCTCTGGACTCCAGAAGAAGGGATGTTTGAGGATAGACGCTGCTGAAGGACGGGACTCTGGCTCTGCACTGATCATCTGCTCAATCAGATCTCTGCCAATCACGTCCTCTACAAACACCAAAATAGCCATTAAACCATTAAAGGGATAGTTCACCCAAAAATAAAAATTCTGTCATCATTTACTCACCCACATGTTGTTCCAAACCTGTATGAATTTCTTTCTTCTGTTAAACACAAAAGAAGATGTTTTGAAGAATGATGGTAACCAGAGAGTTGAAGGTAGTCATTGACTTCCATAGTATGTTTTTTCCTACTATGGAAGTCAATGGCTACCAACATTTTTTAAAATATCTTCTTATTAAAAGAAAGAAACTCATACAGGTTTGGAACAACTTGAGTAATGATGACAGAATGCACACAAATAAATTAAACATTTTTTTTTACCTAATAAATACCTAAAATTGATCAATAATATTTTGAAAACACAAAATTTGTATTCATTGACAAGGCTGGGTTGCACTTTATTTTACAGTATGTGCACTTTCAATGTACTTACAGTGTACTTAACAAGAAAGTACTGAAAAACATAAGGTAACTACATGGGTTAAGATTAGGTTCAGGGGTAATACCTAGTTACTACCCAGTTATTGCAATTACTACAATAAGTATATAGTATGTACATGCGAAACAGGACTGTAAAATAAAGTGCTACCCAAGGCTGATTTTAGAATTGATTTATTGAAGGGGTCCTACTTTGCTTTTTTTACATTTTCAACATTCATTAGTGTGTAATGTTGCTGTTTAAGCATGAAAAAGGCCTGCAAAGTTACAAAGCACAAAGTCCACTTCAAAGGGAGTTATTCTCTGTATCAGTGCACACTGTTTCTGAACTCCTTGAAATGCCTCAATTGTAGTTTCTTGAGTTATCTTCCAGGAACAAACACATCACAATAATCCACATTTAAATAATTCCCTCCCAAGTTAAACACAGATAACAGGGTGAGACCTGGTTGAGTTGCGTTAGTAGTGTGTTGAAACTCACAGTTGTGGTAAAGGCATGATATTTCCAAAACAAGCTCAAAGTGGTTGACCAATCATAACACACTGGTCCAGCTGACCAATCAGAGAACACTATGCTTTTTGGAAGGAGGGGGTTCAAAGAGACTGGAACTAAACTGACCCTGTATCCTAATGTGCATACTATCCACCCTACCTGCCCTGAATAGTATTGAAAATTACTAATATCACATACTATTTAGGATGGATAGTACAGGTGCTGGTCATATAATTAGAATATCATCAAAAAGTTTATTTATTTCACTAATTCCATTCAAAAAGTGAAACTTGTATATTATATTCATTCATTACACACAGACTGATATATTTCAAATGTTCATTTCTTTTAACTTTGATGATTATAACTGACAACTAAGGAAAATCCCATATTCAGTATCTCAGAAAATTAGAATATTGTGAAAAGGTTCAATATTGAAGACACCTGGTGGCACACTCTAATCAGCTAATTAACTCGAAACACCTAAAAAAAGGCCTTTAAATGGTCTCTCAGTCTAGTTCTGTAGGCTACACAATCATGGGAAAGACTGCTGACTTGACAGTTGTCCAAAAGACGACCATTGACACCTTGCACAAGGAGGGCAAGCACATTAATAGAGAGGCGAAGGGAAGGAAAAGATGTTGTAGAATACAATATGTGTACAAGCAATAGGGATAACCGCACCCTGGAGAGGATTGTGAAACAAAACCCATTGAAAAATGTGGGGGAGATTCACAAAGAGTGGACTGCAGCTGGAGTCAGTGCTTCAAGAACCACTACGCACAGACGTATGCAAGACATGGGTTTCAGCTGTCGCATTCCTTGTGTCAAGCCACTCTTGAACAACAGACAGCGTCAGAAGCATCTCGCCTGGGCTGAAGACAAAAAGGACTGGACTGCTGCTGAGTGGTCCAAAGTTATGTTCTCTGATGAAAGAAAATTTTGCATTTCCTTTGGAAATCAGGGTCCCAGAGTCTGGAGGAAGAGAGGAGAGGCACACAATCCACGTTGCTTGAGGTCCAGTGTAAAGTTTCAACAGTCAGTGATGGTTTGGGGTGCCATGTCATCTGCTGGTGTTGGTCCACTGTGTTTTCTGAGGTCCAAGGTCAACGCAGCCATATACCAGGAAGTTTTCGAGCACTTCATGCTTCCTGCTGCTGACCAACTTTATGGAGATGCAGATTTCATTTTCCAACAGGACTTGGCACCTGCACACAGTGCCAAAGCTACCAGTACCTGGTTTAAGGACCATGGTATCCCTGTTCTTAATTGGCCAGCAAACTCGCAAGACCTTAACTCCATAGAAAATCTATGGGGTATTGTGAAGAGGAAGATGCAAAATGCCAGACCCAACAATGCAGAAGAGCTGAAGGCCACTATCAGAGCAACCTGGGCTCTCATAACACCTGAGCAGTGCCACAGACTGATCGAGTCCATGCCACGCCGCTTTGCTGCAGTAATTCAGGCAAAAGGAGCCCCAACTAATTATTGAGTGCTGTACATGCTCATACTTTTCATGTTCATACTTTCCAGTTGGCCAAGATTTCTATAATCCTTTCTTTGTATTTGTCTTAAGTAATATTCTAATTTTCTGAGATACTGAATTTGGGATTTTCCTTAGTTGTCAGTTATAATCATCAAAATTAAAAGAAATAAACATTTGAAATATATCCGTCTGTGTGTAATGAATGAATATAATATACAAGTTTCACTTTTTGAATGGAATTAGTGAAATAAATCAACTTTTTGATGATATTCTAATTATATGACCAGCACTTGTATGCACATTGAGTGTTACTGACAGACTGCTAAGAGAAGTGCTGCAACAGTGTAAAATATGTAAAAATAAGTTGTTGTCTTTTGAAAAATCAAGCATGAAAACCTATTCTAGTAGACCCCAAAAAACAAAATCAAGACTTTGAAAAAGGGCATAATAGGTCCCCTTTAAAAGCCACTTGTTAGTCAGCCAAACAACACAGTTGTTAGTTGATGCCAATAATTTTAAAACAGTCAAATAATTGGCCAGTTGTTCAGATGTATAATCAAATTTTTCAAAGCCAATTGTTAGAAGAAAAAACATACAAACAAGTCATTTCTACTGATGGGACTTTTTGTGTAACATTTAGCAGTGATAAGAGTTTCTAAACAAAGCTGGAAACACTTCTGAAACAAAGAGCACACATGCATATACAAGCACATTAAAGCATGCACACAAACCATGTATATCCTCCATAAAGTGGTCGAGGTTATAGACTCCAGAGAGGATATTAGCTTGACGCCGCAGAGTGTCACCAAATGGATGCTGTCCTTTGGACGTCACATAGTAAAACACACATCCTGCAGAAAATATATCCACTGCACTCGTCTAAAGAGAAAAAATAAAGGGGAATAAAAAACAATGCAACCAATTACAATGTAATATATGAATATATCTTATTTTGAATCTGACTTAGTTTTTAAAATTCGGTACACCACAGTATCTGTTTTTCAAACTCAACTAAACTGACGTGTGTGTTTGTATGCATGTGTACTGGCAATCGTACAGGGTTCCCTTTCGGTGCATTTATGAGTAATTCAGGGGCAATCCAGCCTTCGGTTCCTGGTATCCCAGAGCGTAGGCTGAAACTATGGCGACCATCTGGAAGCTTCTTACACAAGCCGAAATCTGAGATCACTGCCCGGACTCGACCCAGTGCCCCCGGGAGTGAGAGCAAAATATTCCGTGGCTTTAAATCCCTGTGAACTGAGTACGAGAGGGTCACGTAATTATAAATGACAGTGGGTTGCACATATGCCGTCATCATCCAGTTACTCGTTTAATAATAAACGTCAGTGCAATGCAATACCACCATGTGCAACTATGATGCATTTTTATGTAGTTACAGGAAGGAATCGTTGCTATGACAACAGTGACTCACCTATGTTGAGGGAGTGAAGGTGACTGAGGCCACACATTGTCTGGTCCAGCAGGGACACCGGGTTCAGGCTTGAGTAAGGACAGCTTGGGTCCTCCACATACTACATACAAAAACAGAAAAACCCGAATCAGAGTGCATGGAAACAGATCAGTTGAGATTAAACAGCTGAACATACTGCTGATTATACAGATGAAATTGAATACTGAAACTGTGATTAATTATACAGTTAGAAAATAGAGAATACAGTATACTGTTGTGTTAGTAGTGGCGAAAATCTTATTTTTTCCTCTATCACTATTTTCACTGGGTTTTTTTAGAAGAAATATTGAAATCCTTAAACATTTTTTTTTTTAAATGAAGCATTTTGTATCTTTGTCAGAGAATGTTTCTTGAGGTCCCTTTAAGGCAAGTCATTTCACTTGGCGGCCATCTTTGAAATGCCTCTTGGGCAGCTATTTCAGTCATTCAAGTACAGCTCTTATCTCTTTGAATGGGGAAACTTCTCAAATTTAAATTCTCCAAATCTGTTCACCAAGCTTATGATTGAATTTAATATTTGAAATCACCAATGAAATCAGGCTGGACCAGCCAATGCTCACGTGCAGTCCTAAGCGTGCATCTCAGAACTAAAGGCAGCACCAGTGATGCAATGACTTTACTAATTGGCAATTGGTTGATTTATTTAGAAATTTGGACTTATTCCGCCATATTGTGCATTGCCTTTTATGCCATTCATACTAATGCGGCTGCCTTTGAAGCATGCATTTCAAGGTAGGAAGGCATCAAGGCATGTCCAAATCCAATGTTAGCTTCACTTCCTGTCTCCTGAGATACCTTCATCTGATCGATTTTTGAAGGCAGCGTAGATGTTTCCTTCGCTGCCTTTGATATCCCACAATCCTATGCTTTCTATTCTGTGACAGCTGAGCTAAAAAATAAAGATGGCGTCTGAAAGTTGCAGTTGGTGGTCAGTTTGTGTGTACATTTTTGACTGTTTTTTAATCGTTTCGACCATGTTTTCCACTTTTGATGTCATTTCTAGCAAGAAATTACTGTTGTACTAATTAAATATTTGTTTAGTTCTCACCAAAGCTCTGCTGTAGATCATTAAACCGTTACGCTGCCTCAGAAGTCTGTCTGAAATTTATTTTGTGAGATACTTTCATGTGCAAACGCTGCCTACAAAGTCATTGCCTGATAAGGCAACGAGGCAACAAGTCAGCTGCCTAAGTTTTCGGATACAGCCTTTGATAGACAGTCTTTATATATCTGAAGTCTTTAATATAAGTGCAATTTTTCCATATGCAGATCATTTTAAGCACAAATTTTACTAGTTTAATTTTATTTACTATTTGCTGCAAGTTTTTGTTATTTAGGCTATTGTTAACAGACTATTAAAGCAATTGTTTATTAAAATAAAATAAAATACAAATATTAGACGAAAAACTTTAATTAAAAATGTTGCCTTGCACACTAACTGGAATAAAATAAGTAGAAGCACTAAAATTATTAAAATTGAAATAAAGCAAAATAGAAATATATATATATAAAAAAAAAAAAACTGTGAAAAGTGAAAACTGTGAAATCCATTATTCTATGAACACACACACACTCATTGAAACACACCTGCTGGAGTGTGGCGGCACACAGCTCTATGGCAATGTAAGTGAACTGTCTGTCCCGCTCTGTGCAGAAGTAACGGATGACGTTGGGATGCTCGTCTGATTCACGGAGGAGCTGAACCTCTCGCTCTGCAAACTCTACACACTCTGGAAGGATACGCTTCACCGCCACACGCCGACCGTCAAAATGACCCCTGTGTGCACAACACCAGTGAATTAAGGGTAAAGAACAACCAACCAACCAAACCAGTAAACAAAAAAACAAAATACTCATAGATTACAAAAATTTAAAGGGGTACTTCACCACTTAATTTTAACTGCCTGGCAAAATCATTACCCCCCTCATTGAAGGTGCTACCTGGTTGCCTAATCCTAACCCCACCCCCACACCTAACCCGAAATTTACCTACACTCAGGGGGGTAATAATCTGGCGGGGGTCAGAATACGGCAAAACACCGGCAGACTTTTTTAAACAAATAAATGTGAAACATGGAGAACGAGGAAACACTGTTAATTTACATATACTGCTGACATTGCAACAATACAAAGTGAGTTGAAAATTGGCAAAGTTACACTTTAACTTCACAACACAGCATAAGCAAACTAGTATCACAATCCATGAAAACCCACCGGAACACAAAGGTTCCCGCCGTCCCATGGCCCAACACCTCAGCCGGACTGAAAGTGATTTTACCAACTTCCACAACGTCAGGATGTTCATCTGAAGAATATGAACAAACAAATTATAATGCTATGCAATGGGGAAAGAACTAAGAAATGATAAACCTGACATTTTTTAAACATAATTAAAAAACACAATTACCTAAAATTAGCATTATAGTGAATAACATATAGGTTTGTAAATTAAATAAACTGCTTATGTAGATAAATAGAAAAAAACAATAGGCCTCACTCATGAATACAAGCAGAACAATTGTTTTGTGTAAATTATTTATAAAATCCTTCTTTAAAAAAATCATTCCTATAATCAGCAACAATTTAGTTAAGAATAGCTTTACAGCTGGGATTTAATTGTATTTACACAGAAATTTGTTTCATTAATGAGGCTCAGTAGAATAGATTCCGTACTCTGTGATTGGCTGGCTGTCGTTATTGGGGCGGAGTCTTTGCTTGAGAATGGCTTTGTTTGATTGGATGCAACAGAACTAGTCTTCTCTGAATTGCTGTTGTTGCTGTAGGATGATGTTGAGTGTGGAGTGTTTGGTTCTGTGGGAGTGCTCTGATTGGCCAGCCCGGGCAGAAGGTTGGAGTCCACTGGCTCTTCGGTTCTCTGGGATATTTTGACAGGCTGATCAAAAAGAGAACAACAAACAGTTTTTATGTTTATTTTTTTTTTAAGTCTAATTGCTAATAATACATATATATATATATATATATATATATATATATATATATATATTATCAATATATAGGTCTATTATACAGTACAGTCCAAAAGTTTGGAACCACTAAGATTTTTAATGTTTTTAAAAGAAGTTTTGTCTGCTCACCAAGGCTACATTTATTTAATTAAAAATACAGTAAAAAACAGTAATATTGTGAAATATTATTACAATTTAAAATAACTGTGTACTATTTAAATATATTTGACAAAGTAATTTATTCCTGTGATGCAAAGCTGAATTTTCAGCATCGTTACTCCAGTCTTCAGTGTCACATGATCCTTCAGAAATCATTCTAATATGCTGATCTGCTGCTCAATAAACATTTATGATTATTTTCAATGTTGAAAACAGTTGTGTACTTTTTTTTTCAGGATTCCTTGATGAATAGAAAGTTCAAAAGAACAGCATTTATCTGAAATACAAAGCTTCTGTAGCATTATACACTACCGTTCAAAGTTTGGGGTCAGTAAGAATTTTTATTTTTATTTTTTTGAAAAGAAATTAAAGAAATGAATATTTTTATTCAGCAAGGATGCATTAAATCAATCAAAAGTGGCAGTAAAGACATTTATAATGTTACAAAAGATTAGATTTCAGATAAACACTGTTCTTTTGAACTTTCTATTCATCAAATAATCCTGAAAAAAAATATTGTACACAAATATTTTGTACAATTGTACACATTAAATGTTTCTTGAGCAGCAGATCAGCATATTAGAATGATTTCTGAAGGATCATGTGACACTGAAGACTGGAGTAATGATGCTGAAAATTCAGCTTTGCCATCACAGGAATAAATTACTTTGTGAAATATATTCAAATAGAAAACAGTTATTTTAAATTGTAATAATATTTCACAGTATTACTGTTTTTTACTGTATTTTTAATTAAATAAATGTAGCCTTGGTGAGCAGACGAAACTTCTTTTAAAAACATTAAAAATCTTAGTGGTTCCAAACTTTTGGACTGTACTGTATATATATTTATATCACTGACACTGATACCAATTAATTCAAAATACACTCTCTAAATCTATTACTCACCCTTTTGTGTGTTAGCAGGAAGGCAATCCATGCTCCCAGCAGCAGTGTCACCACCAGCACGGTCATGGGGTCAGAGGTCAAGGAGTCTGGCAACACGGGGGAAGAGCTGGGCTTTGTTACCGGTGGCAACTGTAAACAAAAAAAGTTTGTGCTTGGCTGTTCAGAATGCTTGCAATTTCATCATGCATGAGATTTTCAACGGCTTACAACCGCTTATGTAGTTGCTATAGACACTATCATCTGAATCTCAATTTATTTCACAATTTCATTTAAGAATATACAGTATTATTCTCAGCATAGTTTGCTGCATGGATATAGCCATTATAAACAATCAATCACAATATAAAGGTGTCAGAACTATGTAAGATTTTCTGTGAAATAATAACTTAAAATTCAGTCTTTTTTCTCCAAATCTTCAGAAGACTTGGAATAAAGTTGCATAGATTACTTTTATGGTACTTTTAATTTGTCCTTTTTGAATGTTTTCTGGAAAACAGCATTGTGAACATATCATTGTATGTGTTTGTATGTGTATGTGAAACATAACGCACACACTAACATAGTTCTTCATGTTCCAAACAACACAAGGGTGAATAAATGACTCGTCATATTTTATTTTTATTTTGAAGTGAACTATCCCTTTAAGAGTGTGTGTGGAACTATGCATTGGACTCACTGGGTGAGAGGCAGAGCGGAAAGAAGAACCAGAACCTCGAGGTGGGATGACATCACCAGAGCGCTGCAGGTTCTCTGGGAAATCTCTCAACATGGTGGTGTGAGCCACAGGAGGGACTTCATGGTGACCTACACACACACACACACGTTTTATGTTTAGGTTTTCATGTTTTATGGTGACATTCCATAGACATAATGATTTTTATACTATACAAACTGTATATTCTTTCCCCTAACCCTAAACCTACCCAGCACAGAAAACTTTCTGCATTTTTACTTTTTCAGAAAACATAATTTACTATAATTAGCTGTTTTCCTCATGGGGACCAAAAAATATCTCCACAAGGTCGAGGATTTCGGGTATTGCCATTTTTCGGGGGACATTTTGTCCCCATAACGTAGGATATACCACACACACACACACACACACGTACAGACCAAGCAACATATGAATAAATGTAATAAAAAATACTGATATTGGTTGAATGAACATTAAGAAATGCTCTTTCTTTAACTATTTTATTTTATTTTGTTAACTACATTTTTAAACATATAATATAATACAACATAATAATAATGTTTTTTTTTTTAAATCAAAATGTATAATATAATATGTTTTTGAATTAATAAATTGAACACTATAAACCATTTACAGAGATACGCTGCTGTTTTAGGACAACTGTTTTAGGGAAGATGATTTTTGTCGTGTATCTCTTCACATTATAATCAGCCCAGCCCGATGGTTTTAAAAGAGGTTTAAGTAGGTTCAGAGGTAAGAATATTAACCGCAGTCCTGAAACTACTGAACTAGAATTTAACCTGTGGGTGTTACAGCATTGCACATGCATGTATCTTGAAGTACACACATTTTAGTATGTAAGTGAGCAAAATGTGTCTATGCATATATAAAACTAAACACATTGTGTGTTCAAGTGTGCGAGTTGGCCGTACCAATCAGCAGCCACTGATTCTGCAGGGAGGTGCTGCTTCCTGGTGGATATTTCACATCAGTGCTGGGCGTGATCTCACACTCGGGCCGCCCATTACCCATTGTGACGCCAGCTGTCATTGGCCCCTCAATGCGCGCAAGAGTGAGACCTTTTGGCTGCCATGGGAACAGAATAAGGTTAATCAGAAGGAAGATTTACTATCGGTTTTGAAAAAATGGATAGCTGAACTTACCACTATTGCAACACCTTGATGCACAAGGGAGGTAGAAGCATACAGATGAGAGTCCGTCTTGCCAACATAGAGAGTAGGACTACCAAAAAAAGCACACACAATTACATAATTATATTAAAGGGGACCTATTATGCCCTGTTCCAAAGTCTTGATTTTGTTTATGGGGCCAACTAGAATAGGTTTTCATGCTTGAATGTTCAAAAACCATTCACATATTTTGCATTGTTGCTCTCTTCCCAGGCCCTGTCCCAAATTACACACTTTATGTGCACTTGTGGTCTTGTGGACTTACAATGGACTCACAAGACTGTAGAGTGTTCCATTTGTCATTTTAGGTTTCAGAAGTGTTTTATGTTTGGGTGACCTTTCCCTTTAAATAAATGGGATTTAAAAAACTATTATAAGATTGTCTTACACTAGCTGAGTCTTAGTGCTGTGGCTCTCCTTTGTGAACTGATAGGCCCACTTCATGGTGTGGGACTGTGTGTTTTCGGCAGTGAAGGTCAGGTAACGCAGGGTTTCTGTTGCAACTGTCATGTGAGGAGCTCGCCGCAGACTGTCCTGACTCCATAAGTAGAACCCTGCCACTGGAGAATCAAACTTCTGCATCCACAAGACCTCACCAGAGTCCCGATCCACTGTAACCACCAGACCATCCCCACTCGATGCAAAGTGCGACATCTCTGTGATACACAGACACACGCAACCATGAAGAACTCGAAAAACACCCCAAATATACTCATATGCATTCACGTGGCTTGTTAAATCTGTGCATGTGTGGTGAGGAACCTACTGTATTCATATTTCTTGTCATCATAGAGAGGAGCGGAGTAGTCGTTGTAGGTGGCATTCCAGCGGAGTTCCTGACTCTTCGTGTCATACATGGTGATCATATATTCTGCAGACATACGTGCATCACGTGAGTTTGGGTCAGTGAGATTTTTGTATGTTTTTGACAAGAAGTCTCTAATGCTCACCAAAGTACAGTAAAAACAGTAATATTATTACTATAATTATTTTCTATTTTAATATACAACCCCATTTTTAGAAAAGTTGGGATTTTTTGTAAAATGCAATAAAATCAAAAATCTGTGATTTGTTAATTCTCTTGAACCTTTTCCTCATTTAACTGACAAAAGAACAAAGAAAAGATTTGCAGTGGTTTCACTCACCAACATTTTGATTTTGATGTCTGCAACACACTCCAAAAAAGTTGGGGTTGTATTTTCAAATGTAATTTATTCCTGTGATGGCAAAGCTGAATTTTCAGCATCATTACTCCAGTCTTCAGTGTCACATGATTCTTCAGAAATTATTCTAATATGCTGATTTGCTGCTCAAGAAACATTTCTTATCATTCTCAATGTTGAAAACAGTTGTACTATTATTTTTTAATATTTTAATATTTTTATTTTTAAATAAATTTATTGCATCCTGGCTGACTAAAAGTATTGATTTCTTAAAAAAAAATCTGTAAATTACTGTTTTTGCTGTATTTTTGATTTAAAAAAAATGTGACCTTGGTGAGCATAAGAGACTGCTTTCAAAAAACATTAATGCTACATTGCAACTAAATCTGTGACAATTTCAAGATGTCAGCTGTAAATATAACCACATTTTTTACAGTTTCTTGGTGGTTCCCAGGGTGTTGCAATGCAGTGGCTGGGGTGTTCTGGTTGCAATATTTCCATACATGTTATATATACAGTACAGTCCAAAAGTTTGGAACCACTAAGATTTTTAATGTTTTTAAAAGAAGTTTCGTCTGCTCACCAAGGCTACATTTATTTAATTAAAAATACAGTAAAAAACAGTAATATTGTGGAATATTATTACAATTTAAAATAACTGTTTTCTATTTGAATATATTTCACAAAGTAATTTATTCCTGTGATGGCAAAGCTGAATTTTCAGCATCATTACTCCAGTCTTCAGTGTCACATGATCCTGATCTGCTGCTCAAGAAACATTTAATGTGTACAATTGTACAAAATATTTGTGTACAATATTTTTTTTCAGGATTATTTGATGAATAGAAAGTTCAAAAGAACAGTGTTTATCTGAAATCTAATCTTTTGTAACATTATAAATGTCTTTACTGCCACTTTTGATTGATTTAGTGCATCCTTGCTGAATAAAAGTATTCATTTCTTTAATTTCTTTTCAAAAAAATAAAAATAAAAATTCGTACTGACCCCAAACTTTTGAACGGTAGTGTATAATGCTACAGAAGCTTTGTATTTCAGATAAATGCTGTTCTTTTGAACTTTCTATTCATCAAGGAATCCTGAAAAAAAAAGTACACAACTGTTTTCAACATTGAAAATAATCATAAATGTTTCTTGAGCAGCAAATCAGCAAATTAGAATGATTTCTGAAGGATCATGTGACACTGAAGACTGGAGTAACGATGCTGAAAATACAGCTTTGCATCACAGGAATAAATTACTTTGTCAAATATATTTAAATAGTACATAGTTATTTTAAATTGTAATAATATTTCACAATATTACTGTTTTTTACTGTATTTTTAATTAAATAAATGTAGCCTTGGTGAGCAGACGAAACTTCTTTTAAAAACATTAAAAATCTTAGTGGTTCCAAACTTTTGGACTGTACTGTATATATAAATCTTTAAAAATATATGTGCCATGTCAGAATGACTCAGGGTGTATATAAAGGAATCTAATGTGCAAAGGGACACACATAGACAGGCATGAGTGTGCTGAGTTATAAGACAAGGTTCACGTGTCTGTGTTCGGACCTGTGCGACCAATGTACAGCAGAGGAGCAGATGGGCATATGGAGTCTGAGGAGGAGGTGCTCAGACTTGTCTGTTTTTCACCTGTCTGAGGATCAACCACAAACCAAGTGTCCTGCTTTTTACCTGCGAATGTACACAGTACAATAAATGAGAGTACAAGTTTCACATTTTATGAACATGCCATCATGGTTCCCAGACCCCTTTATGTTATATGTCTATGCAAACACACTCAGAAAGCTAATCTAGCCTATTAAATCGCTCAGGAAAACTAAAAGTATGTCCGTGACTTTTAAGCTTTTATTATTTTTCGTGACTTTTATAAAATCACGTTGAGCTGGAAATCACTTTTTTTCCAAATAAAATATGAAATGACCATGTGAATTCTTCACTACAGATATCAAACACTGATTTCACCATAAAACATTACAAACATGTTAGACGTTACCTGTGTAGAGCACTCCATCAGAGCTCCTGCAGGGAGAAGACTGGACCAATTCTGGAATAGTGAACGGGAGTTTCTGCAGAGAAGATTTATATAAATGACATGAGCTGTAACTGCCTCAAACACATTCGCAGCACATTCGCTGCCCGTGACACTCACCATCAGACCCTCTTTGCGCTTGCCTCCTAGAACATACAGACTGCCATCATTGGGATCCGGTAAAAAGCCTGGCCTACAAGAGTTGAACATTAAATGAAAATACAGATTACAAGTTGGATCGTGAAAATGAGCATTACATACCAGAATGGAGTCAGATCTGAATGCAGGATTTTAAAGCAATGCCTAAATCTGTACTTGGCTAATGGTAACATTATCTAATAGCCTGCACAGCTTAAGTATGGAAGCTTGTTTCCACCACTAAATAAAAAATAAAAAAGTTAATTGCGACTTTTTATCTCACAATTACGACTTTTTGTCTCACAATTGCGAGTTTATATCACGCAATTTTGAGAAAAAAGACAGAATTGATAGATTAAAAAGTCGCATTTATACCTTTTTTATTTTTTATTCAGTGGAGGAAACAAGCTTCCATACTTAAGCTATATAATTGGAAAAGTTATTACAATTTGATGAAAGACGACAAAGATAAAAAACAAAACAATTATTATGAATAATATTGATCAATGAAACGATCACAAGATCAGGAACAAGCAATAAGAAAGTAATCAGGGTCAGTTCTGATTTCATCACATGCACATACACTACTGTTCAAATGTTTGGGGTCAGAAAGGTGTTATTTTTTAAGAAACTGATTCTTCTATTCAGCATGGACACATTAAATTGATCAAAAATGACAGAAAAGACATTTACAATGTTACAAAAGATTTCTATTTTAAATAAATGCTGTTCTTTTGAACTCTCTATTCATTAAAAGGAAAAAAAAATCCTGGAAAAAATGTTGGTTGGTTTCCACAAAACAATTTAAGCAGCACAACTGTTTTCGCCTGTTTATTTAATTAAGCATATTAGAATGATTTCTGAAGGATCATGTGACACTGAAGACTGGAGTAATGGCGCTGAAAATTCAGCTTTGCATCACAGGAATAAATTACATCTTAAAATATATTAAAGTAGAAAACAGTTATTTTAAATTGCAATAATATCTCACAATATTACCGTTTTTGCTGTATTTTTGATCAAATAAATGCCGCCTTGGTGAGCATTAGAGATATATATTAAATAATCTTACAGACTCCAAACTTATGAATGGTAGTGTATGTTCATTTTGATTCTGAATCTGTTAAACACTTACTCTTGGAAATATGTAGGAACCTGTATGATGGGATCTAGGGGAGAGAGGGTGAAATGGTTATTGGAAGATGTTTGACAGATATTCAATTACACTGAATATGTCATGTTTGTAACAACGAAAAGCTTTTTAAAAGCTTGTCTTGATGCCACAAAACAGCACTGCTACAACACGATCATTCTTTCTGTTATCACTTTTTATAATGCACATATACACACCTTCCTTCAGTGTCCATTTGATGTCTCCTGTCTGTTTACTGATGGCATGCAGACTTCCATCCAGTGTAGAAACAAAGAGCAGAGACTCCGGGAGTGAGACTGAACTTCCTCCCTCACACTGAAAGAGAAACACCTGCAGTTATCAGACTATTTCAAACTAAATGCTACCTGATATGTAGCCAGAAATACCCATAATGTGTGTTCTCTTGAGAGTGAGTGTGTTGAGAGTGAGGGCTGTTCAACAAAATCATTTAACTTTAAATCTAACAATGTCAACATTTCTGTAAGAGTTAGCTTTAGGTGGGGGGTATAGTAAATGTCATTATTTAAAACCATTGTGTCCATAAGAGGTCCTGATAGCTTTAGAGGTTTGTGTGTGTTTGTGTTAGAGAACACGGTTAACAGACAACAACTATTAACCAGGATATCCTTCTTCACAGTCGTTAACACCACTCCTATATTTACCAAAAAACTGCCTGGCATTATACAGCTGAGAAAGTGTGGACGGGCAACTATGAAAGAGTCAAAATCACTAACTTTTTCTTTTTTCTTTTTTTTTTTTTTGCCCTGGTTCTGAATAACATCATTTTTGAACCTTCACATATCCATTTCATTACTGTATGATATCTATCTGACCCCCAACAATCTCAGCTAACGTTCTCTCACAAACATTATTCCAGTAACATTTATAGAACATTTGATCAAAGTTACCTGGTCTTAGTAATATTCTCAAAACGTTAGCACAAAAACATTAACGATACGATTCATGGAATGATTTATCCTGAAACATTTGAGTTGGATGTTCGTCTAACGTTTGTTTAAATGGTACTACTTGCTTCAGAATGTTCAGAGAACATTTAAAAGTAACATTCTCATTATGTTTGCAAAATTCTAAAATGGAATGTTCCCTTAAGATTTGTATAACCAAAGAAAAACGTTTTTTGAACATTTCAAAAACTGGTTGATTTGAAAATTCAGATTTAATGTCTTCATAACTTAACAGGAAAGTTAGCAAAACGTTCTCAGAACATATTTTTGTTATTTGGGTAATAACATTGACTGTGTAGAACTTGGAAAAACATTATATAAATATTGTCTAAAAAGTATCAAATTTACTTTTAGGAGGACGTTATAAAGCTGTTATTTCATTAATGCATACAATAATTATGTATTTGAGCCAAGGGGATACAATATTTTGGTTGCACTTTATTTACAGTACGTGTACTTACAGTGTAGGCCGAACGTACTGTGAAATACAAGTTTAGGGTTAAGGTTAGGTTTAGGGGTAGGTTCAGCGTTAGTAGGCTACCTAGTTATTACACAGTTATTGCAATTACTATAATAAGTACATAGTATGTGTAACAGGACTGTAAAGTAAAGTGCTACCAATATTTTACATTTTGAATGATTCATCATGAGAACAGTGATATTTACTCAGGTCAAACTAAGCCTGAAGCTCTGCCTACAAATATGATAACACATGGGACAGTAAGTGATTAAAAGAAATTATCATATCATACCACCTAACTTAACCCTGACCACTCTTTTTCCCCCACACATGATAGCAACTCTTGTTATAATAACACACATGCACCCGCTCTGGGAACAATGCATAATGGATTGCGCGAGCTCTCCAGTACAAGCCTATTAAGCGCGCTCCCATGCAGGTCTCGTGCTCAGATCCGGGTAATACGACACTATTGTAAGAACACAAACTGAAATGAGCTTAAAAAGCCTACTATAGTGTGTTTCCAACTTCTTCCAAACTTGTTGCTTGGATCACTCACACAATGTCCGATTCACGAAATGAATCCTTCTCTTGAACTGAATGATTAAGTTACCGGTATTTTTAATGATCCGCTCGAAACGATTCACAAATCGTTTGTAAATCACTCGACTGTGAGGGTAAACCGTGAGGTAGTTATAATGTCAGGAAAAAAATAATAGTGATATTACTAATATTTAATTTTACTTTTCAATATTATCAATACCATTACAAAAAAAAAAAAACATTTCCGCAAAAATGCCATAGTTACAGGCAGCAAATATTGTTATTTCAGAAAACCTTTTAGATACAACCTACAGTACCTAATCGAAAACATAATTATAAAAAACACAATATCACTACAAAATGAACATTAAAAAGCAGCGCAAGACTTCTAAGGACACTTTTGAGTGAATAATAACTAAATAGTGAATGGGGTTTGTGAACAGATTCGTTCAAACGAACCGTCCGAGTGAACCGATTCGCCAAAATGATTCTGACTGAAACTCATTTCATATTAATAATAATAATAATTATTATTATTATTTTATTATTATTACAATAAGAACAACAATAATAAGCTCTTTCTGATTCTGATTTATTTGCTTATTATTTTGAATTATTTCCAGGAACCCCCCAAAGCACCCCGCCTCTGCGTACCCAAAAATAGATCAACACATATCACTGTCCCCGTGCATTCCCTATGGTGACCAGCAACATAAAGTGGTAAACATGAGATACATTTTCCCGTTTTTACCTGTGACACGATCCCAGCGAAGCCAAGCAACAACGGCAGCAGCAGCATCTGTCTCCAGTCCATCATTCTCTCCCTAAATCTGGTTAAAGTCGCGGCGTGTTCTCGGTCCGTGTCAGTAAATATAAGTTACACTAAGGTCGAACGGGCTCCAAACTCCTGCAGCAAAACACCATTATCACATAGTGTCGGAAAAACCTCACAGCGACATACTCAATCACTTACAGTACTGTGACGGTTCAGCATAAGTCTGTAACATGCCAAACAACCGATCCTATAATAAAATAACAAATATTGCACATTTCCGCGTTGGGACGGAACTGGTGATGTCACTCAAATCAAACAGCATACAGTAAAAAAACTAGAAGGCACGGCCATGTTTGTTTGATTGACAGCGCGTTTGACCAATGGCGTCTCGCTGCGGTCAGCTGAAAGGCGGAGTTTCGAGAAAACTGGATGTCATTTTAAAACACGTGGAACAATAACAGTTTGGCCCTGACAATTGATGACAACAGGCCTGTTCTGTCTACTTTTTCTTTTCCTTTCGAAGTTCAACATAGAATATTCTCTCTGCTTATTAAGTGGGCAAAAGAAAAGTATTGATCGCTTTATTTTCTGCAATTTTAGTGCAATCGGACCAAACAATGTTTATTACCCCATGTATAGAATTAAGAACATGGAACATGTATGACATATTTTGTTTAGTCTGTTTTCTCAATTTTATCGTTTAAAGCATAATAATAATAGAGATACTGGTAGACATGTAAAACTGAATTCAATGCAACGTAGAGCTATATTAATTAATAATAATAATTTATATATGATTTCTGTATAGACACATACATAATTTGTATATAATTTATACCTTAATGAACATTAAACAGTAAAACACTTATAAAACAATTAATTAAAACAAGGATGTAAAAAAAAGGTAGGCTAACATACAAAATATAAAACCATTATTATGACCAACAAATTCTGTAATTAAAACATGTAAAACATTTAAAACACTTAAATGTGTTTTAACCTGTTAGCCAGCACCCCCGCTTTTGGAAAATCCCAAAAAATGACATACCCAAACTAAAACAGATACAGTTCATGAACCCTTTGCACTAAAAGCATAAGTAAGGTCTCATTTGAAAGCAGACACTTTGCAGTTTATGGTAAACTCATAATTAATTATTGTCACAAAGAAGAAAATAGTTTAAAATAGCTTTGAAATTTTGAAAAGTTATTAAAAATTTATTTTTATGAAATATATTTATGAAAATGAAAGTGAAGTTGGCCTTGTGGCAATCTAGAAATGCACTGCAGCTAAAGCCACATGTCTGACCATGTTATATTTCAAATCTGAAGATGATAGGTTTAAAACTCTGAGCTTTATTACATGTTTTTCAAGACCATGTCATGAGACTTTATTTAGAAAGGACTCTAAAATGTTAACTGATGTTTATTGTCATCTATTCAAGGGTATTGTCGATATTGTGTTTGTGGTGCTAACAGCCCCATTCAGTTTCAGTCTCCCCTGAACACATTCACACCTCTCCAGCCAGTTTATGGCTCTTATTATTCTTTTCTTTTGTCTCTATTATAATTACTGATGTTCTATTCAAGATGATTTAATCCCTCATTTCATTCACCAAACTTCTCACTTCACCTTCTTTCAAACTGTATCTAATGCCCTTCTTGGAAAAAAAAGAGAGAAAAAAAGTGAGACACTGATAAGTGTATTACTGCCCTCCATAGGTCAAAGTTTTTAACTAAATTGTCATATACAATATGCCAGTGCAAGTATATAACAATTAGTTCAAACTTTGACCTGAGGAGGGCAGTAATACACTTAGCAGCGTCTACACTGCTGGAATTCAAATAGAGAAGAAGAAGAAGAGCAGTTCAAGATGAGCATTTATGGTTAAAACGTATATTTAAAAAGAAAATAGAAAATGAGTGAGGGTTTCTCTAAATAAGACCCTTATTTCTCGTCTGGGATCGTGTAGAATGCTTTGAAGCTGCACTGAAACTGTAATTTTGACCTTCAGCCGTTTGGGCTCCATTGAAGTCCACTATATGGAGAAAAATCCTAGAATGCTTTCATCAAAAAACCTTAATTTCTTTTCGACTGACGAAAGAAGGTCATGAATATCTTGGATGACATGGGGGTGAGAAAATTATCAGGAAATTTTCATTTGAAAGTGAACTAATCCTTTAAAATTGCTGAAAATATACTCATATCCGACGAACTTTGCTGCCCCCTTGTGTATGATTTTTAATGTGAAGGCCACTAAATTGAAACAATTTAAACTCAAGACAGCTGCATATTTTCATACTACTCGTTAAAATGCGAGATATTATCAAATAAAATAACTGCTTATATTGCACTAATATAAAAAATTATTAACACTTTTGTCTTAAAATCACAAACAAGCAATCAAATCGCTCCTAATTTCATTGCTTTTGTAGTTAATGAGCTTTATGACAGTATCTATGACAATGGAAAAAGATTTTTGAAATCATTGAGAACATTTAGACTGTAAGTGCATAAATAACAAAAATTGGAAACGCTTCACGATTTTGCGTGTCATCCTTGCGCAGGGGAGCCATGCTAATCTTCTCTGTATCGATCCAATTTTAGTACATGTGCTGCCGAGACAGCACGGAATTCAAGTGAGGAACACCTTAATTAATAGTTCCGGTACTGGCTGTTAATGTACTTCACGGTAGTCAAAATGTGTAGACAAAATTACGCATAATTTATACTTAACAATTACACAACAAGTTGGTTATGTCGTAGAGCTGTTTATGAGAAATCTTGAGCACATTTAAAAATAATACAAACCTACATTTTAAGAGGGTTTACTACTGTTGTAATAATTATTCTGGAACATATGCAAAATACTTGCGTTCTTGCGGAATGATTGGCCTTCTTGTTGACGTAATGCCCCGCCCCCTCAGTGTTGGACGGGGAATGTCAGGGAATTGTCACATTAAAAATAAATAAGCTGTTGTTTTTATGTAGTTATATCATTGTTTAGTGCATACGATATTTAGAAAACCAAATAATTTTTTATATTAATTCGTCACGTCTCTTAATTTGAACTATTGTAAAATTGACCGTTCATCTTTGTAATCATGCTATTTTCTTATTCCATATCAGTGATAAACTGTTTAATTCTTTCTCGTTTATTATATTTATCAATAGCCTGTATATAAATGCAGGCCATCCAGGACTTTTATAGAGCGGATGTAGGATTTACAATGGAACCGGAAATACACTTACGTGCACAAAAATTTTGCGCGAAAATTTCTGTTGTCCGTTCATGTACGCTTTGCCACTTGTTTATTCTAATGTCACATTGGCTGTAAATTTCGTGTCAAAACAGACAAGAGACCGCAAACATGGACGAATATGACGAAATGTACGGGATTGAAGATGATTTTGAACAACAGTTTGCGGATGAATTGGAAGTCATGGCTGAAATGGATCGTAAGTTAGAAAGAAATGTTCATGTCTGCTCCCAGATGGCATAATGGCTGACTAACTGTATTTAAAGCTAGTTAATAAGCATAACACTAACATATAGCATACAGTAATATCACAGCATTCTTTGAATAATACTAATATGGTACATAAATATGGTAAATATTCCGTGCCATTACATATAACGTTATTAATATTAAGAAAGCACTGCACCATGGGATTGCCACAATACTTTTTGTTAAGGGAACCAAGAAAGTTAAACATTCCTCTAGGTTAGTGTCAGAAAATGATTCAGGATCATGACATAATTTATGCACCATTTGTATGGATATAGCTAAGTTTTTTTTATTCAGCCTGAAGGTAACAGCTCCTGAAGTGATACATTGATTGTTTTTGCTGACAAACATTGGTAAATATAGGACCTTTGTTTGTTTTAAGCCAGTACATTTGTACTTTGACAATATTTTTGTGTACGCACCACAAAAAGAGGCATTTTGGTAACAACATATTTATGTGTCAAAAGAAATCTTTTTTTTTTCTCAGTTAATTATGTATAAAAAAATAAAAATGCACATATATATGGAATATGACCATTTCTGGTGTAAAACATTACCATACAGTGATTTGTTTATACCCATTCTAACTAGTTTGAAGTTGATAACTCTAGCTAGATGACATTTTTATCTGCTGACTTAAAAGGTTTGTTCACCCAAAAATGAAAATTCTGTCATTTGTTACTCACCCTCATGTCGTTCCACACCCGTAAGACCTTCGTTCCTCTTCGGAACACAAATTAAGATATTTTAGTTGAAATCCGATGGCTCCGTGAGGCCTCCATAGGGAGCAATGACATTTCCTCTCTCAAGATCCATTAATGTACTAAAAACACATCTAAATCATGTGAGTACAGTGGTTCAATATTAATATTATAAAGCGACGTGAATATTTTTGGTGCACCAAAAAAACCCAAAATAATGACTTTTATATTGATGGCCGATTTCAAAACACTGCTTCAGAGCGTTATGAATCTTTTGTGTCAAATTAGCGGTTTGGAGCGCCAAAGTCACGTGATTTCAGCCGTTGGCAGTTTGACACGCGATCCGAATCATGATTCGACACAAAAGTTTCATAACGCTCTGAAGCTTAATGAAGCAGTGTTTTGAAACCGGTCATCACTATATAGATCGTTATTTTGTTTTTTTGGTGCACCAAAAATATTCACGTCGCTTTATATTGAACCACTGTACTCACATGAACCGATTTAGATGTGTTTTTAGTACCTTTTTGGATCTTGAGAAAGGAAATGTCATTGCTGGCTATGGAGGCTTCACAGAATCATCGGATTTCAACAAAAATATCTTAATTTGCGTTTCAAAGGTTAACGAAGTTCTTACGGGTGTGGAACGACATGAGGGTGAGTAATAAAGGACATTATTTTCATTTTAAATTTATAAATAAATTAAAGCTTTATTGTGTATTTTAAAAAAACAACATAAAATTAAACTAAAAACACTAAAACTGTTAATTTTGAATGTATGTTTCTGTGTGTATAGGCGAGCTTTCATCATCTGCAAAAGTGTCTGAGTTCCGCAATAAGAAGCCGATCCCACAGACTTTCGAGGAAGCCATTGTGTCCGGTGACGTGCCATTGAGTAAATCAGTAAATGACCAGCATCCTGAGAGCATCTCACCTCTAGTATATGAGGAGGAGGAGGAGGAATCCCTGAGTCAGTACATTATATTGAATTTTCTCACTTTTCTCATCCCCATAACTACGGAAGAGGATTAGGGCCAAGCAATAATAAAAAAATAAAACCATCTCGAGATTAAAGTTGTTAAATTTCGAGAAAAAACTCGTTAAATTTCGAGAAAAAAGTCAAGATAAAATGTTGAGAATAAACTCGTTAAATTATGAGAAAAAAGTCGTTAAATTACGAATTTGTTCTCATAATTTAACGACTTTTTTCTCGTAATTTAATGACTTTATTCTCATAATTTAATGAGTTTATTCTCAACATTTTATCTCGACTTTTTTCTCGAAATTTAACGACATTTTTCTCATAATTTAACGAATTTGTTCTCGTAATTTAACAACTTTTTTCTCGAAATTTTCTCGTAATTTAACGAGTTTATTCTCAACATTTTATCTCGACTTTTTTTTTTTTAATTTAACGACATTTTTCTCATAATTTAACGAATTTGTTCTCGTAATTTAACGACTTTTTTTCTCGTAATTTAATGAGTTTATTCTCAACATTTTATCTCAACATTTTTCTTGAAATTTAACGAGTTTTTTCTCAAAATTTAACAACTTTAATCTCGAGATGGTTTTATTTTTTTATTATTGCTTGGCCCTAATCCTCTTCCGTACATAACAGAGCTACAAGTTTAAAAGTTTGGGGTCAGTAAGATTTTTTTCCATAGTTTTGATAGAAGTCTCTTCTGCTCACCAAGGCTGCTTGATCTTTGATCTAAACCTCAGTAAAAACAGTAATATTGTGAGATATTAGTACAATTTAAAATAACTGTTTTCTACTTTATTATATTTTAAGATGTAATTTATTCCTGTGATGCAAAGCTGCATTTTCAGCATCATTACTCCAGTCTTCAGTGTCACATGATCCTTCAGAACTCATTCTAATGTGCTGATGCTCAAGAAATATTTCCAATTAGATCAATGTTGAAAACGGTTGTGCTGCTTAATATGTTTTTGTGGAAACCATATGTTTTTCAGGGTTATTTGATGAATAGAAAGTAGAAAAAAGTATATGAAATAGAAGTCTTTGTTGCATTATAAACTTTTTTTCTGTCACTTTTGATTGATCTAATGCTGAATAAAAGTATTAATTACTTTAAAAAAAAAAAAAAAACTTTACTGATTCCAAACTTTTGTACGGTAGTGTAAACTTTGTGAAGTGAGTGTATAAAAGTATTGCAGTGTGTCTAATGGTGTTTGTGGTTTCTCACAGCTCCTAAACCCAAGAAAAGAAGACAAGATGTGGCAAAAAAGCTCCAGTTTGGTGTTGAACACAGTGATGACATCACCCCTCCTTCTTCCCCAGAGGTTTACGAGAGACGAGTGAGAGATGGGTAAAAGTTTATGCACATCACAGTTTAATCTGTGCTGCTGCATGGAACACATTTCACTTCATAACATTACAACCATTGGTTGTTGACGTTTAAGTATGATTTTTTGGTAACACTTTAGTTTAGGGTCCAATTCTCATTATTAACTAGTTACTTAATAGCATGCATATTACTAGGATATTGTCTGGCTATTAGTACTTATAAAGCAGATATTAATGCCTTATTTTGACTTATGATCATATTCTACTTCCCTTAATCCTACACAATGCCTAAACTTAACAACTACCTTATTAACTATTATTAATAGCAGTAATTAGAAGTTTATTGAGGCAAAAGTTATAGTCAGTTAATAGTGAGAATTGGACCCTCATCTAAAGTGGTATTTTTATTTTTTTAATCTTTTTACAGACCTGCAGTTTCCCTGTCCCTAAGTCCAGATAGACCAGCAGCCACAAAAATAACAACCAACGTGTTAGATATCAGTGGACTGGCAGCGTTACAGGAGTCACCAAAGCGGGTTACCTCAGCTAGACATCATGTCCAGAAACGGCCCCCTGCAATCGGAGATTACATCACAGTCACAGACTCCATGGGAAACAGAGTTTACCTTAACAAGAAAGAGGATGAGGAGAAGGTTTTGGACCCCACCCAAAAAATTTTACTTGACTACTTGCAGTAGTACAAGTAGTGCAGTAGTGTGAAGTTTATTGATTTTTCTTATCCTTTTTCTCAGGCACCAGACCCAAGAGCCTTCCGTAACTCACTGAATGGACTAGGACTGCTAGCGGTTCCAATAGAAGTGCTGAAAGAACAAATTGCAGAGAGAGTAAGAATATGTGTGAACATACAGAGAAAACTAAATGAATGTTTTGGGGGAAATCTGTCTAAAATGGTTTTGTTTTTCAGCGGCATCGACAAGTGGTGGAGGAATCCCAAAGACTGACAGAACTTATGAATAGGTGCGTACACAGTTTTGTGTGGATTGTACCAGCCAATTATTTACTCTAATCTCTTGTACTTCTCTACTAGGGGTGGACGATATATCAGGAAATGTACAATTTTATCATGTTTTTCTCCATTTTGATGTTTTTACTACTAGTTTTGCTATTTTTCAAATGACTGAGCTGTACAGCCAAACTAAATTCCCTATTTAAAAAATGTAGCTTTACAAGGTAACAAAATATAAAAGAAAAAAGAATGACAGACCATTTAGGCCAAAGTTCAGATTCCCTCGGATTTCATCAAAGATATCTTAATTTGTGTTCCGAAGATGAACGAAGGTCCTCATGGGACGACATGAGGATGAGGACTTAATGACAGAAATTTCATTTTTGGGTGAACTAACCCTTTAAGACATAACTGTGTTTATGTAAACCTTGTGTGTATTTGACAGATTAAGCACAATAAGACATAATAAGATGGCGTAGTTCGGTACCCGCACGCTGTTTGACAGGCTTCTAGTGTGCGCGCACATTTACATGCTCATAAAAGTGCACGTCAGAAAAGGATAGGGTGCGATTTTAAAATGTTTAACCGGCAAGGCTTTAAAACGCATGCAAATAATAAACTTTCCTGATTGTGAATAACTGCAATGACATGTGAGGTATGTAACCCTACCTATGCGTTAACGTGAATGTACCTCGTGTTGTACAGTATGTTGGGACGGAGGGGCCAGAACTTCAAATGATAGAATGCACTGTAGCACAATACTAGGATATTTCTTTAAAAGCAGATCCTGGAGACATTTTAATCGTCCATGATCAAAAATCGTGATATCGCACACCCCTATTCTCTTCACATGTTAACTCTGATATTACTTTTTAGTGGTATCGATCCAGAGCTTATTGTAGAAGAGCAGGCAGACTCTGGTGTGGATGGCGACAGTGGGGAAGATGAAGGCTCATCCTCGCGGCTGTGGGTGGATCAGTTCTCGCCACAGCACTACACTGATCTGCTGAGTGATGATGTGAGCCATAGACACGATCACTTGAAAACGTATTATTGGCAGGCATTTGCCTTGTAATTCTTTACAATGTCTCTCTATCTCTATAGTTCACTAACCGCTGTCTGCTGAAGTGGCTGAAGCTCTGGGACACTGTGGTCTTTGGGCGAGAAAGGAAACCCCGTCCGGCCCCTGTAGACGTCAGATCGAATTTTACAAATGCTCAAAACCAAAACCAGTCCCAGCGTTTCAAAACCAAGTCTCAAATGACAGAAGAGATACTAGAGGCTGAGCTAGACCAGTACAAAAGACCTAAATTTAAGGTGAGTAAAACTGAACAATCACACCAGATTTGTTATATTTATATTAGGTTTAGATTTATATAAATTAAACTTTTTATATTTGTACTTGAGATTAACATTTAAATTTATTTTTAAGTGTTAGACTTAAGTTTTTATATTTATATATTTGTTAGATTTATTTATTTTAGTTTAGATTTATTTTTACATTTTTAATTATGTAATAGCTATAATATAAAAATATATATTTTGTAATATTTATTTTTATATTTAATATTTATAAGAATGTATTTTATTAGCCCATGAATATGAAAAAAAAAATTAAGATTTTTTTTTTATTTTTTAAATATTAAAAGGTTAGTTCACCCAAAAATGAAAATTCTGTCATCATTTACTCACCCTTCAAGTTGTTCCAAACCTGTATGAATTTCTTTCCTCTGCTGAACACAAAAGAAGATATTATGAAGAATATGGGTAAACAAACAGTTGATGAGCTCCACTGACATTGACAATAGTATTTTTTTCCATACTATGGAAGTCAATTTTCCATCAACTGTTTGGTAAATGATGGCAGAATTTTCATTTTTGGGTGAACTGTCCCTTTAACACAAGCTACATGACTATTTTTAAGATTATTTTTTTAACATGTTCAGTCTATAGTTTAAAGGTGCCCTAGAACGTTCTTTCACAAGATGTAATATAAGTCTAAGGTGTCCCCTGAATGTGTCTGTGAAGTTTCAGCTCAAAATACCCCATAGATTTTTTTTAAATTAATTTTTTAATTAAATTTGTAATTAATTTTTTTGCCTATTTTGAGGCATCATTAACTATGCACCGTTTCAGGCTGCGGCCCCTTTAAATCTCGCGCTCCCAGGCTAACGAAACATTTAGAAAGGCAATTTACAAATATCACTAAAAATATCATGATATCATGGATCATGTCAGTTATTATCGCTCCATCTGCCATTTTTCGCTGTTGTCCTTGCTTGCTTACCTAGTCTGTTGATTCAGCTGTGCACAGATCCAGACATTAATACTGGCTGCCCTTGTGTAATGCCTTGAACATGAGCTGGCATATGCAAATATTGAGGTCATACATATTAATGATCCCGACTGTTACGTAACAGTCAGTGTTATGTTGAGATTCGCCTGTTTTCCGGAGGTCTTTTAAACAAATGAGATTTACATAAGGAGGAAGCAATGGAGTTTGAAACTCACTGTATGTCATTTCCATGTACTGAACTCTTGTTATTCAACTATGCCAAGGTAAATTCAATTTTTGATTCTAGGGCACCTTTAACTGTATGTATCATACTACACAGGTGGCACTATTATCAGGTCCTCCTGGACTGGGGAAAACCACGCTAGCACACATTATCGCAAAGCATGCTGGTTACAATGTAGTAGAAATCAACGCTAGGTAAGCCCAGATGCTAACCAATCTTGAAATAGAAATATGCACATATAAATGTGGACACTCACAATCTAATAGCGCTGATCTCTTCTCAGTGATGACCGCAGTGCAGAGCTCTTCCAGAAACGCATTGATACCGCCACACAGATGAAGTCAGTCCTGGGAGCCAATGAAAAGCCCAACTGCCTTATTATAGATGAAATTGACGGGGCGCCTGCTGTAAGATCTGCTCTCAGCTTTATTGGTTACTTTTAATCAACGGCTTGTCAAATTGTAGCTGTTTCTCACTTTTTGTTGTTTTCTTTTTGAATCAGGCTGCCATTAATATTTTATTGGCCACTCTGAACCGGAAGGATAGCCGAGATGGAGAGGAGTCAGGTGTTAATGCCTTGAAAAAGAAGAAGAAGAAGCAATCTGTGCTGCTCAGACCAATCATCTGCATCTGCAATGACCTGTAAGTCTTATGTTTTGTTTTGGTTGGATTTAAAATATTTGAATTTCTGCATATTTTCCCAGTCAACTATTAAGCTTTCAGAAAACATACAAATAATATCCAACAAAATTTCTGAACATTCAATGGTAACACTTTACAATAAGGTCTCATTTGTTAACATTAGTTAGTGCATTAATTAACATGAACTAACAATAAGCGGTTACACTTTATTTTAAGGTGTCAGTATTACAGTGTAATTATACATTTAATTTCTGAGTAATGACAAGGAACTACATGCACTTATTATAGGGTTAGGGTTAGGATGAGGGTTTGGTTTAGGGTTAATTGCACATAATTATGCATAATTTCTAGTTATTACTACAGTAAAAACATGTAACATATGTAACAACGACACTGTAAAATAAAGTGTTACCCAATAAGCAATATATTCTAACAGCATTTATTAACCTTTGTAAGTAAGTATGTGCATAAACTAATGTTAATGGTTACATTTGACCCTAAAAATGTATTAGTAAATGTTGAGATTAACATTAACTAAGATTAATAAATGCCGTATTGTTCATTGTTAGTTCACATTAACTAATGTAGTTAACTAATGGTTAACAAATTAAACCTTTTTGTAAAGTGTTAGCCATTAAATTATTATAGTGCATCACCTTCACAATATACATTAGCACTGGAAAATCAATACAAAATATGTAACCCATTTACCTGTACTTTTGTCAGTTATGTTCCAGCTCTGAGGCCGCTGAGACAGCAAGCTTTCCTATTGTCCTTTCCACAGACTCTGCCCTCCCGCTTAGCTCAAAGACTGACAGAGGTGACACACATGCACTCTACAAGTTGATTTCATAAACACATGGATGTATAGATTCATGCAAGCTTTTGTTTTTTTGTGTAGATCACACGGCGTCAGGGCATGAAAGCAGATACAGGCACTCTGATGGCGTTGTGTGAGAAAACCGACAATGATATCCGTTCTTGCATCAACACATTACAGGTGAGAAAGATGTGTGCCTTTTTAAAACTTGTCAGAATTAAACTAAGGGTTTGTTTAATTAAGTGTGTGTGTGCAGTTTCTACACAGTCGTGGACAGAAGCACTTGGATCAGCGCAGTGTCAGTTCCATGTGTGTGGGATTGAAAGATCAAAACAAGGGACTCTTCTCAGTTTGGCAGGAAATCTTTCAGCTTCCTCGACTGAAAAGGTACTCTAAAACACAATATGCCATACTCAAGCACATGGTCTTTTCACTCAGCCCTCCCCTTAATAGCTTTTCAGTGTGGGCAATGAAATAAAAGCATATATATTTAGGATTTTTTTTGTCTTTTTCTTTGACAAATAGTACTTATTTTATCTGATTTTTGGGTTAAAATGTGACCTGAAAATGTTTTCTTTCTTTCAATCTAAAGGTTAAAAGATAAAATTGAAGAAAAAAAAAAATAAATAAATAAATAATATTTGTGAGCTTTCATTTTTAACTCAATCACTGTGCCAGTGATTACTGCATTCTTCATTTCATGATGGTGTTGTGATTTAGGAAGCGGATTGGTGGAGATCCTTTTGGTGGTTTTGATGAAGCTGGACCTAAAGATGGTGCACAAAGGATTCAGCACATCTTACATTTGGTCTCATCAAATGGAGAGCATGAGAAACTCACTCAGGTAACTAGAGCTCTGCGTTCTGCGCACTTTGGGCTCCTTTTAAATTGATTTTCATATTCGAACAGTGGCCCCAAAAATATCTGGACACATAAATCACACTTAAAAAAATTGATTTGTTTGCTTAAAGCTGCAGTCCGCAACTTTTTTTGGTTAAAAATTATCCAAAGTCAACTTTTGAACAAGTACATAACCAGCCAGTGTTCAAAACTATCTAATTATCTTGTCTCGATTCACAACAGTAAGCTTGTAATAATGTTTTATAATAAGAGCGACATGGCGGATTTCCGCGGGAAATTCAAGCATGCAGCAGTTCCTCTGTGCGTCATTATGTCACGTCCGTAAACAAAGGAAGGAGTCCCGTCGAGTCAGTTATATGGTGAGGAAGCTGCCGGTATCGGCATATTTATAGCCTTTTTTATAGCCTCACAGCAGCTGCAATAATTAAACTTATCATTTTGATGGCGGATTGTAATCCAGAAAGGTCCAAATGACAGTCATCAGTGACAACTGGAGATTCACTCGTAGTCAAAAAGCAAAAGACTTTGGACTGTGGAGTGGCTACAGAAATTGAAATCTACAGGTAACGCTAATACACACTAAATACACAGTCACGCAGTGCTGATGTTGTTAACATATTAACAATTTGAGAACAATATAACAGTAATAATAATTTGCACGGTTTGGTGTGATCAGAGCTAAGCGATTGTTAGATTTAATCATCATTGGCAGCACGATTTATTGTAAGCCTAATGCTTTTTTCCTCAGTTGGTCAAAACAAAAGTGGCAGACATGTTACTTACTTGTTCAGATGATATTTTCCAGTGAAAATTCTTATATTGGTCATACTTTCAAGACGTAGAATCTGTGATTCTGAAGTTCAGTATCCACCGGTGCGGTGACTGACAGCAAACATTGGATTAATCCGCGCTGATGAGCTGTGCCGAGGCACAACGCACGTACAAATAACTGTTCCGCATATGACTGCAATCGCATGTTTCAAACAAGAGATGGCGACAAAGAGGAAAAACTGCGGACAGCAGCTTTAATATAACAAAATGTCAGAGTAGTTCATCACATTAAATATAGCCATGTTCCTAAAATGTTTGACAACCAGAAAGTGTCATTTTGTATTGAACCATATATATGATGTTTTAGCATTAAAAACCTCACAAACTTTTTTTTACTTAATGTGTGATTTTTGCTTTTATTGTTTATTTAAATATCCTACAAAAATCCATACAAAAGTGTAGCAGTGAATCAACGGATCACAAAATTGCGGTTCATGGTTTTGCTTTCCATTTACAGTATTCCTTAAAGCACACTTTAAGTACTTCGATACCACAGCAAAAACTACTAGCCTAACTAATAAAGTTCAAACATCATTAAAGACAAGTGAACAGTCAGTACAAAAATAGGATAAAACAGACTAATTACAAGCATAAATAAATGCAATATAACAAAGTTACAAATAAAGTAAGGTCTAACTGTTGTGTATTCATGTACAGACATGTTCTAATTAAACTTAAATGTAAAATAAAACTATAGTGATTAATCTTTGTTAAAGGGATAGTTCACCCAAAACTGAAAATTTGATGTTTATCTGCTTACCCCCAGCGCATCCAAGATGTAGGTGACTTTGTTTCTTCAGTAGAACACAAATGATGATTTTTAACTCCAACCGTTGCCGTCTGTCAGTCAAATAATGGGAGTGAATGGGAACTCTATCAATAAGAGTCGAAAAAACTTGCATAGACAAATCCAAATTAAACCCTGCGGCTCGCGGCTCGTGATAGCGCTCTGACAACGGCAGTGATGTCTCGCGCTTATACTTCAGTGAGTGCTAGACATCACTGCCGTTGTCAGAGCGCGATCAGACCTCACTAACCGAGTGCTGAATGCAGTTGGACATTGTGGTGTATTAGAGGTAAAAAATGATATAAATACTGTTCGGTTTCTCGCACAAACCGATCGTTTCGTGTCTTAAGACATCAATGTGTCGTCACGAGCCGCAGGGTTTAATTTGGATTTGTCTATGCAAGTTTTTTCGACTCTTATTGATAGAGTTCCCATTCACTCCCATTATTTGACTGACAGATGGCAACAGTTGGAGTTAAAAATCATAATTTGTGTTCTGCTGAAGAAACAAAGTCATCTACATCTTGGATGCACTGGGACTAAGCAGATAAACATCAAATTTTCATTTTTGGGTGAACTATCCCTTTAAAGCTGTGTTTTGTTGTTTGATGTTTAATGGCTTAGACAGCATCTGTTTAACCTCGACAAAAGAGTGATATTTCAGGCAAAATGATTTACTCTCTCTGTTCTGTAGGGCTTGTATGATAACTTCCTCAATATGAAGCTGAAGGACCCTGGGATGTTGGGTGTGTGCTCGGGTCTTGACTGGTTGTGTTTTTCTGACCTGCTGAATGAGTGTGTGCTACATGGGCAAAACTACTCGCTCATGCGCTACTTCCCGTTCCTGCCCGCTGCTTTCCACCACCTATATGCCGCAAACTCTGTGCCACGCATCAATTATTCACACAGCCACTATGAGGTGAGAGAATGCAATAGAATCGGTGACAGTGCAAACTGTCTTTCTGCCCTTATCCTTAATACCCTAGTGTCCTGTCATTCCCTTTCTACCTTTCATCAAATGAAAGCACTGTCCCAGTTACACATACAACCATAATGCCTCAAAACACAGTAATCATGTGTCTCCCTTCACTATGACTGCATTTATGCCATTGACCATCTGTTTTTCAAGTGTTATTTGATAATAGAGAAAATTCTAAAGTTTGGGGTCTGTTATTTTTAATTTTTTTTAAAAACATTTTTTTTAGATATTAATACTTTTATTCAGCAAGGATAAACACACTTTCTGAAAGATCATGTGACACTGAAGACTGGAGTAATGATGCTGAAAATTCAGCTTTACCTTCACAAGTATAAATTACATTTTTATATATATTAAAATAGAAAACAGTTATTTTAAATTGTAATAATATTTAATAAAATTACTGTTTTTACTGTATTTTTGATCAAATGAATGCTGCATTGGTATAAAATACACTTCTTTAAAAATTTTACAAATCTTATTTTACAAACCCCAGACTTTTAAACAGTTGTGTATTTTTATGTAAAACAAACTATTCCACATGTACCATGACTGGTGTTGACAGATTCTCTACCAATTTTGATAAGACAATAATATACATTAACTTGATTATATGAAAAGAGGTGGGTTTGCTAATTTGTGCCATTTTTGCTAATTTCAACCACAAACCCAATCATTCAAAGACATGTCAGCAACTCAAATGTTCTAGGTAATAAAAGACAAAAGAGAGGAATGGCTCACACTTTTAAGGCCACTCAGACAACTAGCCAATCTCTGGCCATAAATGATTTTACGTATTTGGGATTGCTGGTATCAGTTATGCTGACATGCCTTTATATAATAATAATCTTCAACATTTATCGTTTTAAGTGTAAAATGAAAGTGGTAATAAATGAAGTTTTAAATTTGTTTCTAGGCTTTCACTAAAGCTCAGCAGACCAAGAATGCGCTCCTTGCCATGTTGAATGACATCCCACCTGCCATACAGAGCCGTGTTTGCATGAGTAGTCTCTGTTTGGACATCCTCAGCCTTCTCTTGGAGCTCATCTCCCCCAAACTACGGCCGGTGAGTCATTTTAACATCTGTGTGCAAACAAGCTAACAATGTAACAACAATATTATACTAAATAAATTGCAAGTTGGTTCTAAACCCTAATGAGCTGCCTAGACAGTATCATAGCAGTGAATGCTGGTTCACACAAAAAGTAGTGTCCTTATGCTCCCTTTGTAATTTTGCATTATAACCAGACATGACAAGATTCCAGCGACAAGCAATTTGTCCACACTAGATGCAACATGACTATAAGACACGACAAAATAAATCAAAAATCACGACCAATCAGAAGAGCGCATGGGCGGAGCTCTCTGCAAGCGCACTTCACTCTCAATGAAATTCATAAGCACATAATAAACCATTTTAACATTATTAAAATACATACAGTGTTTGATACAATCTTTGTCATAGAATACAATTGTTTCTTCACAGTTTGAATGTTGTTGTTTCCTTTAAATCATTTTCAAGAGCTGATGTGAATTCTCCATTGTTGCTTTCAGTATGGCTATAAATTACAATCACACTCACATTAAAGGGTTAGTTCACCCAAAAATGAAAATAATGTCATTAATGACTCGCCCTCATGTCGTTCCAAACCCGTAATACCTCTGTTCATCTTCGTAACACAGTTTAAGATATTTTAGATTTAGTCCGAGAGCTTTCTGTCCCTTCATTGAAAGTGTATGCACGGTATACTGTCCATGTCCAGAAAGGTAATAAAAACATCATCAAAGTAGTCCATGTGACATCAGAGGGTCAGTTAGAGTTTGTTGAAGCATCGAAAATACATTTTGGTCCAAAAATAACAAAAACTACGACTTTATTCAGCATTGTCTTCTCTTCCGGGTCTGTTGTCAATCCGGGTTCACGACTCCGCAGTGACGCTGTTGACGTAAGACGCTGCTGATGTGTTATCCGGTGCGCCCGAGCTTCGTTTACAGTCTGAGGGAGACGCACGCTGTATTCAAGCTATTCTACATTGTTTGTATTTTGGTATTGCTATATTTTTTAAAATGGTGCGTAAGTGTGTATGTCGCGGATGTCCTAATCGCCAAAAACAACGACGTAAAAGTGCATTACCAACGCCGACAGATGAAAGGATTCAATGGAATCAATTCAGTGGAAAGGATTCCGGAAGAGAATACAATGCTGAATAAAGTCGTAGTTTTTGTTATTTTTGGACCAAAATGTATTTTCGATGCTTCAACAAATTCTTACTAACCCACTGATGTCACATGGACTACTTTGATGATGTTTTTATTACCTTTCTGGACATGGACAGTATACCGTGCATACACTTTCAATGAAGGGACAGAAAGCTCTCGGACTAAATCTAAAATATCTTAAACTGTGTTCCGAAGATGAACGGAGGTCTTACGGGTTTGGAACGGCATGAGGGTGAGTCATTAAAGGTGCCCAAGATTATGTTTTTAAAAGATGTAATATAAGTCTAAGGTGTCCCCTGAATGTGTCTGTGAAGTTTCAGCTCAAAATACCCCATAGATTTTTTTTTTATTAATTTTTTTAACTGCCTATTTTGGGGCATCATTATAAACGCGCCGATTTTATGCAGCGGCCCCTTTAAATCCAGTGCTCTCCGCCCACAGAGCTCGCGCTTGCCTTAAACAGTGCCTTAACAAAGTTTACACAGCTAATATAACCCTCAAAATGGATCTTTACAAAGTGTTTGTCATGCATGCGTCGGATTATGTGAGTATTGTATACTGTTATATTGTTTACTTCTGATTTTGAATGAGTTTGATAGTGCTCCGTGGCTAACGGGTAATGCTACACTGTTGGAGAGATTTATAAAGAATGAAGTTGTGTTTATGCATTATACAGACTACAAGTGTTTAAAAATGAAAATAGCGACGGCTCTCTTGTCTCCGTTAATACAGTAATAACCGATGGTAACTTTAACCACATTTAACAGTACATTAGCAACATGCTAATGAAACATTTAGAAAGACAGTTTACAAATATCACTAAAAATATCATGTAATCATGGATCATGTCAGTTATTATTGCTCCATCTGCCATTTTTCGCTATTGTTCTTGCTTGCTTACCTAGTCTGATGATTTGGTTGTGCACATCCAGACGTTAATACTGGCTGCCCTTGTCTAATGCCTTTTATAATGTTGGAAACGTGGGCTGGCATATGCAAATATTGGGGGCGTACACCCCGACTGTTACGTAACAGTCGGTTTTATGTTGAGATTCGCCTGTTCTTCGGAGGTCTTTTAAACAAATGAGATTTATGACAATGGAGTTTGAGACTCACTGTATGTCATTTCCATGTACTGAACTCTTGTTATTTAACTATGCCAAGATAAATTCAATTTTTCATTCGAGGGCACCTTTAATGACATAATTTTCATTTTTGGGTGAACTAACCCCTTAAGTTCTTTTAACATTAAATAAAGCACATGATCAGTACCTGAGATTATTATTGTCATACTTTGTATGCTGTTGTTCCAGCCGCACATCACAGAAATGGAAACCCTCTCTAAAATACAGTCCCCTGTCGCTCGGTGTGTATGGTATCAGCGTTGTGGCTGGTTAGACTTGATTGATAAGGAAAAGATATTTTATTGCGTGTTGGGGCATCGCTTCAGGTTAGGACATGGTGTAAGTTTGGGGTTCAAAAGTTTAGGGTCAGATTAATTATTTCTCTTTCTGCTATTAAGTTGATCAAAAGTGACAAGTAAAGATGTTTATTAAAATATTACAAAAGATTTCAGTGGCATAGTTACATGTTACTTCATGTACTTACTATAGTAAAAACAGTAAATTATGCATAATTACAAGTAACTAACCCTAAACCAAACCCTAACCATAACTCTATAGTAAGTACATGTCGTTAATATTACTCAGTACTTGAGTACAATGTTACTACATCACTTAAAATAAAGTGTAGCCAAGATTTCTAATCCAAATAAATGTTGATCTTTTAAACTT
Source organism: Megalobrama amblycephala (assembly GCF_018812025.1). NCBI lineage: Eukaryota > Metazoa > Chordata > Actinopteri > Cypriniformes > Xenocyprididae > Megalobrama > Megalobrama amblycephala. The sequence continues at coordinate 46,602,345 of NC_063050.1, forward strand.
TCTATTCATAAAAGCATAAATAGTATTTAAATAGTAAAGTTATTTTACATTTGAATATTTTTGCTCAAATTATAGACTTGATGTCTTTATTACAGGTCAACCCTCAGCTTTACAGCACCAGGGAGAAGCAGCAGCTTTATGATTTGATTGATACCATGATCAACTACAACCTGACCTACAGACAGGACCGCACACCAGAGGGACAGTACACTTATGTGCTGGAGCCGTGAGTAAATGCACAGACATTAACCTGACTTATAGACTCAATGAACACAAATAACCATGCTTGTCTGTCAGGACTTTAGTTATGCAACTCATACATCATAACAATACACACTAACACACATGGCACTGATTCCTGTTTATCACGATTTATGAGAGATTAGGCTGCAGCTCCAGATTATGGTCTCTCCATCCCCTCCTCTTCCACTTTTTTTTATTATTCTCCATCCTCTGTTTCACTTTGGCCATTCTCTCACATGAGAGCTGAGCTTGGAGGTTTTTGTTACTTGCCTTTGAAAGTCATGCATGGACACACGTTCATCACTCAAGCATATAAAAAGACCTGCAATCCTCTCTGTGGCTTACCGTGTCCTACCACTCACATTGATTGATGGAAGCGATGCTGAAAATGTTTACAAATAAGCTTTTGACACTCACAAGTTGAGCACTTGCCGCTGAACCTTTGAAAGTCTGCTTGACGGAGCTAAAGGTGGATTAAAAACCAGGAATGAGAAGATAAACAAGGGAACAATTTGCGCTATTGGATTGGTTTTCAGACAGCCTGTTCAAGCTGGAACTGAAGAAGAGCATCTCTGTGAGTTTGAGCGTTTCTCATGTTTTATTTAAAGTTTTTGCATGAATATTAGATTTATTTATTTTTTTAAATGTCTCTGATGCACACCAAGGCTGCATTTAAAAAGTACAGTAAAAACAATAATTTTCTGAAATATTATTACAATTTTAAAACACTGCTTACCATTTAAACTTTTAAATATTCTTTTTAATTTTCAGAAGACATTACTCCAGTTTTCAGTGTCACATGACACATTCTGCTTAATATTTTTGTGTAAACAATGTTGATTTTTTTTTTTTTTTTTTTTTTTTTTTCAATAATTACTTGAATAGAAAGTTATTTATTTTATTTGAAAATAGAGATCTTGGGTGTAGCATAATAAAATTTGCTGTAATTTGTAAAGTGTGCTGAATAAAAGTGTTAATTTCTTTGTTATTCATTTCTTACTATTTACAAAATTTAGTTAAAAATATAGGCATGTTTTCACTAAATTAGCACATTTATTTATATGCATGTTGCAATATAACAACACACTAAATGTAATAGTATCTATCTGTCTAACAGTAAACCGTAATATTTGCCTACATTTAAATGTATTTTTACCCTGTAAAATGCCACCGAGATTTCCGTGAACATTTTTCAATGACTCATTGAAAGTTCAAAATAACTGCTTTGTGTAAATGAATCAAACTAAAATCATCAGTTAATTTTATATTGCCCACAAAATGATACTGAATTAAAATTAAAGGATTAGTTCACTTCAGAATTCAAATGTCCTGATAATTTACTCACCCCCATGTCTTACAATATGTTTATATCTTTCTTTAAGTCAAAAAGAAATTATGGTTTTTGAGGAAAACTCCAGGATTTTTCTCCATATAGTGGACTTCAACAGTTACCAACAGGTGAAGGTCCAAATTGTAGCTTCAAAGGGCTCTACACAATCCCAGACGAGGAATAAGGGTCTTATCTAGCGAAATGATTGGTAATTTTTCTATAAAAATAAAAATAAAAAATATATTCATTTTAACCACAAATGCTCATCTTGCACTAGCTCTGTGATGTGTCATGCATTACGTAATCACGTTGGAAAGGTCACGCGTGACGTAGGTGGAAGTACCGAGCAAGTGTTTACAAAGCGAACGTGCAAAGACTAAGTCAAACGCCCTTTACAAAATAAGGTAAAACAACGATGTCAGATGATTTTGAAGTTGGAGGAGAAAATGAGATGAAGTTTTTTGCCCTACCACACGTGACCTTTCCAACGTGATTACGTAATGCGTGGCGCATCACAGAGCTAGTGCAAGATGAGCATTTGTGGTTTAAAAAGTATATACATTTTTATTTTTTTAGAAAATGACAGATTGTTTCGCTAGATAAGACCCTTATTCCTCAGCTGGGATTGTGTAGAGCCCTTTGAAGCTGCACTGAAACTGACATTTGGACCTTCAACCTGTTGGTAACTGTTGAAGTCCACTATATGGAGAAAAATCCTGGAATGTTTTCCTTAAAAACCATAATTTCTTTTCGACTGAAGAAAGAAAGACATGAACATCTTGGATGACATGCGGGTGAGTAAATTACCAGGAAATTTTAATTCTGAAGGGAACTAAACCTTTAAGTATTATATCATCCAGCCCTACTGCAGCCTAGATTAGATGGGGAAATCCCTGTGCATGTTTTTTCATAATCATGTTTCTGAAGTTCATTATTTATTTGCGTGTGTTCTCTCTGATTGGTGTGGTAGAATCATGCAGCAGTCGTTCCTGCAGGCCCGCTGCGAGGAGACATTGGTCACCTCTGACTGGGGTATTCCACTGCTTATCGCCCTGTTACTGCTTCTGCTCGTTTACGCCTTCCTGTATCTTCCCGCCATCTCTTATCGAGCTTTACTCCAACAAGTGCTGAGTAATCACACTGAAGCCATGACCCTGGAAAATAACAAGATGGACTGAGGATTGTACGATTCCCAAGCCAAATCTTGCATGACTAACTGCATTTCCCGCATCGTCCGATTATGAGGAGCAATGGTTCAACATTATAATTCAGCTTTCATCAGAGGAAAATGGAAGAAACATCTCTGCTTTGTTTATAATTACTGTAATATTTTGACAGACCATCTTGTCAGTATAATCCAACTGTGTTATCTTCAATCATGCCAGTACACAGCAAGCATTTCCATATATACATCGTCTATATGGTCAATTTCGTCTATAATAGTCATTTTTTGACTAATGTGAGATGTGATGGCACACGAGCAGCATATTTTGACAAGAGATATTGAAGTATCTGGATTTCATCTGATTTCACACTGGAAATAACCTGGGAAGCTTTCATCGCTATCCTGTTCCCTAGAAAGGGAGAAACTTTTTTTGATTTTAATGTGAATGTGCAACATAATATATGGAAACAAAAACTTCGGAACCTCTGCTCCGATTTTTTTTGTTTGTTTTTTGACAGAACATTCTCCAACTGTACTAGAGAAATGACTTTGTGTACGTGACCAGGAATACCCTGCACAACTAATCCTACTTTTGGAGTTTCATCTGCTTTGTGTGTGTTGTACATATTGTTTAATTTCCTTTTATTCCTGGAACGGTGTTTTACCTTCGGAGTAAGAGGGATTATTTAGCTCACCCGCTTTACACTCTTTAAACCATCACATCTTCATTTGCCTTCATATCCCTCCTCATTAGAGTCCCCTGTTAAGATTCTATATGTTATATTAAGGTTTATGCTAACATTATATTATGCTTTTTTTCAGCTGTAATTTTATTTACTGTATTTCCACAGTAATGTAGAAGATGTGGTGCGCTTTCCGGGTTTGCCTCCCCGGAGGCAGCTAACCTATCAGGTCAAGCAGCTGATCGCCAGGGAGACAGAATTAGAGAGAATGAGGAGGGTGGAGAGGGCCCAGCAGAAACGAAACCCACAAAAGGTAAAACACAAAGACTGTAAACAGATGTGCACAGTTACCAGTATTGCAATATTTTAATATATCTATCTATTAAAGGGTTAGTTCACCCAAAAATGAAAATTCTGTCAGACCTTTGTTAATCTTCGGAACACAAATTAAGATATTTTAGTTGAAATCCGATGGCTCCGTGAGGCCTCCATAGGGAGCAATGACACTTCCTCTCTCAAGATCCATTAATGTACTAAAAACATATTTAAATCGGTTCATGTGAGTACAGTGGTTCAATATTAATATTATAAAGCGACGAGAATATTTTTGGAGTGCCAGAAAAAACAAAATAACGACTTATTTTGCGATGGCCGATTTCAAAACAATGCTTCAGGAAGATTCAGAGCACAAATTAATCAGTGTATCGAATCATGATTCAGATCCCGTGTCAAACTGCCAACGGCTGAAATCACGTGACTTTGGCGCTCCGAACAGCAGATTCGATACACTGATTCATTTGTGCTCCGATGCTTCATGAAGCAGTGTTTTGAAATCGTCCATCACTAAATAAGTCGTTATTTCGGTTTTTTTTGGCGCTCCAAAAATATTGTCATCGCTTTATAATATTAATATTGAACCACTGTACTCACATGAACTGATTTAAATATGTTTTTAGTACCTTTATGGATCTTGAGAGAGGAAGTGTCATTGCTCCCTATGAAGGCCTCACGGAGCCATCGGATTTCAACTAAAATATCTTTGTATTTGTGTTCTGAAGATGAACGAAGGTCTTACAGGTGTGGAACGTAATGAGAGTGAGTAATAAATGACAGAATTTTCATTTTTGGGTGAACTAACCCTTTAAGGCTATCAAGTGATTAAAATTTTTAATCTAATTAAATATGTGGCGATTAATTCATCTAATTAATCGCAAATTAATCACATCAGATTTGGCTGAGAAATTCCCCTCATAAGATAATTTAAAGTTGTTATTGTGTTAAATGAGAAAAGCATCAAATAAACATTATAAAAAGTAGCTTTAGATAGAAATATATGTATTTTCTACATAAACTTTTATGCTTCAGCTTCCATGACGGTGAGTAAATGATGATAAAATGATAAACTGTACCTTTTAATGGTTTGTTTTTATTAATATGGAAATATGAAATAAATGTATTCATAAAATGATACTCTAAATAAGAAACTAAAACTGCCAGTGGGTGGCGGTAAATGTCTTAATGAGTAAGTCATTGAGTCATTCATTCATTCATTCAATTCATTCAAACGGCTGATTCATTCAGGAATTAAGTAAATGGCTCTCTTTACATATGGGCCATTGAATCATTGGTTCACCCCATTGATTTGTGCAAAACGCGCAAACGAAAACCGTGTTGCTCGGAGACACACAACAGTTCTGCTCTGGCTTTATAGGTAATGTTTTTTTTTTTTTTTGGCAAAATTGGGCAAAAAGAGACAATATTGTCTAAAATATAACACAATATTAACTTCTTTATTGAACTGTTGTATAAAATTAATATCACTTTTGCACTTGTGTTATTCGGGACAAAAACAGCACTCGTGTAATAATGCTTGACTATATCATATTATATAAATATGAGACGACAACTCATACAGGGGCATTTTTCCCCTGTATCTTAAATTTTAAGCCATTCTAACTGCATTTTATAGGTTACATCACACAGTGAGTTGTTGCCCTGCTTCAGGTTCGTCATCAATCAACTGTGTGAAATGTCAGATGACCTACGCAGGTCTGGGGAAGGGCGGGTGCTTTAAATATGCTCAAATACACTTTATTTTTGGCCATAACTAATGAATTAAATGAATGCGTTAAATCAACAGCCCATAGATAGATAGATAGATAAAACATTAATATATTATAATATTGCATTGAATTCTGTCTAATCTTGCATTTGTTGTGCCTGCAAATTAGTCAGTACCCATTTATAGACACTGCATCTTTTTGCATTTGGAAATCTTATTGATTTAAAATGTGTGAGATTTAGTTTTTCACCACTCATTTGCAGTGTTGACACAGAATGTTTACATGCACTTAATTGATTTTAGTTGGACTACAACATTATGATTTTGAAAGTGTTCACTGTTTTGTCCAGTCTTATCTTTGCGAACAAATCTAGATATTATAATTGAAGCTCGACTTCATCCACTATGCACACTAGATACAAGTGAGGCTATTAAATATTTGATTAACCAGTGTGTTATGTAAACTTAGACAGATGTGCAGCTCCCAAACAAAATGTATTGTACAGTATACAAAGCTGTAAACAGGATTGTTCATGTTGCTTAGTATTTGTTCTGTGTGTTTAGACAGAGGCGGTAAATAAGCATCAAGAGGAGAAGAAAACCGAAGTGAAGAAACCGACAAGCAGGAACCATCAGCAGAGGCTGGAGAACATCGTTAAACAGACTGTGGTGGAAAGCAGGGTAAAGCATCTATATTAAACCACCTTAAATCCTTTACATCTGTTCTTGAGCTACCACAGCATCCCACAAAAAATCCCATTTTAAATTGTATTTCCCTCAAGTCCAGTCCACCATTGAATATTACCGTAACAAATTCGATGCTGGGATTGGTGATTCACAACTTCATTCTGGCATTGTGTGAAACTCAACTAAACAGTTAAAAATGCAGACAATATTTACAAATGAGCACAGCTAGTTATAGATTATTGATTATGACCAAAATTGTAATGCCAAACCAGAACATTAAGCACCTGGTTAAATTAGCCTGGGGACGGTATATGAATAAGATGGTGATTTTTGCACTAAATTCGCCCTCGCAGCGATTCTGTGCCACCATGTTAAATGATTGTCCTCATACTGTCTCTCTTTACATATGCTTGATTTATGCTTCATGATAATCCAAGATTAATTGGGTTAATAGTGGATCAGGGTCAAAGTGCTCTCACATGATGACTTGTTTGTTTATCCTTCTCACGGTTATAGCCTGAATTGGATTTCTTTGGACGAGCCATTGTACCCAAGGAGAAGCCTATGGTCACCACCACTACAAGTGTGTTTGCTTTATATATACTATACTATATTCTATATATACTTTTCTCACACTCGTACAATAAATCAAAGCATATGTGTTCTGCATAACCTGAAATGTGAAATATGAGCTGATATCGCTTCTCTCCGCAGGTGAAGATGGCAAAGCAGGCGAAGTGGTGCACATTGGTAAAGCTGTGGGTAACAGTGATGTATGGTTTCGTTTCAATGAAGGTGTGTCCAATGCAGTGCGCAGAAACGTTTACATTCGGGAGTTACTTTAAAGACAGAGGATGAAGCCCATGTTAATTTACCACTGTAAATCAATACATAAAAACCAAAAATGTTCTGAACCTTGTACTGTATAGTAAAAAAAAAAACCATCTTGTCTAAAAAAAAAAAAAAAAAACCAAACAAAAATCACAGGTTCCTCTTTGTTTCTTTTTATTGTATTCTTGTATAGTTGTCTTACACTTTTATAAATACATGTTTTCACTGAGTAACAGCAGTTTTTTTCTTTCTTTTTATAATGTCATGGCCTGATAAGAGTAAACAACAAAGCAGATTTACTCAGAATCAATTCATTTGCATCTCTGTCCATCCTAGTCAAAGTCAGGCAGTGTAACCATGACAATGGGTGGAGTCACTCCTGTTGCCATAGTGATGATTGACAGCTCTATATTATTACACATTTGCTTGACTCCACCCACGGGTTGTCCTTCAGTACATCTGGATTCAGAAATGGATCCTCATTCATTTTCTCTTCCATCCATTTAGTTAACCTAAAAATAAATGGATAAGAGAAAGATAGAAAAATAGCAAGAACAACAAAAATTCTGTAAGTTGTGAGATTCCTCACTTCTATTAGTCCATATGACCTAGTATTTACTTAATTTACTACATTAAACTTGGAACTTCACAAATCAAAATACGTATTTACTATTACTATATTATATTGAATAATATTTTAATATTTTTATCAGGTATTCAGAGATAGATAGATAGATAGATAGATAGATAGATAGATACTCACTCTGGAAGAGAGACAGATGTTTTCTCTCTTTTAAACTGTAGCTGCTGCTTCAGACTGTCCACATGGTTCTTCAGCTGAACCTCATCCAGCTCATCCATCTGAAAAACCAGCCGGCATGTTTCATTAAGTCTCAAAGCTAAATTATCTGTAAATAATATCTAGATTATTTTAATTCAATAAATCGTTTCAGCCTACCGTGATGAATTCAGAGTTATGTATCTGAGAAGTGAAGTGACGGGATTGTCAGGAATCCTCCAGCAAATAGCTTGAGTTTGAATGTTTTATTCTGTTGAATAGGAGGGAGTCTGCTTTTGTCCCTTTTGTAAATTCCTAGTGTACACGCAGGAGATTTATACACACACCTGGCTTTGAGGTTATGGAGCATTCAAACTACTTTGTTACTCAAATTCTCTCTCTACATCGTGAGTTGTAATGGGAGGGATGTTTAGCTCATTGGATAAATCTAAAACACATGCAAAACTCTCAAATAACACCCTTTTGGCTTTACCTAGTCTTTGCCAGGGACAATAAACTTTAGAATAAATGTTGTGATGTTATCAAGAGACTTCCTGTTTTTTTATATATATATATAATAGTCACTTGTTAACATCTGTAAATGTTATTTAAATATCCCCCAAAATCATAACGTCAGTGTATTTGCCAAAAAGCTACATTCTGATTTCTCTGAATGATTGTTGAATGAACACTTAATACTTGTTTGACACAAAATACAGCAGTTGTCATGCTTTTGACACTTGATTGTAACATATTCAAAAGTTTGGGGTCAGAAAGATTTTAAAAGAAAAAAAAAAGGAATTCATATTTTTATTCAGCAAGGATGCATTAAATCGATCAAAAGTGACAGTAAAGACTGACATTTGTTACAACAACGACAAAAACATCTGTCAAATAAATGCTGTTCTTTTGAACTTTCTGTTCATCAAAGAATCCTAAAAGAAAATATCACAGTTTCCACAAATATATTATATATTATATTATGTGTTTTAAATTGATAATAATAAGAAATGTTTCTTGAGCAGCAAATCAGCATATTAGAATGATTTCTGAAAGATCACGCGACACTGAAGACTGGAGTAATGATGCTGAAAATTCAGCATTGATCATGACATTTTAAAATATATTAAATTATAAAACATGGTAATATTTCACAATATTACTGTTTTCACTGTATTTTTAGTAAATATTATCTAAAACAACAGGGAGAATGCTGGAAAACCTCTTAGCGGTCCACTTCCTTTGATTTCTACTTGGGATTGATGTAGTAGCAGAAACATAACTATTGGTTACCTCTACCGTGTTTGCTGTTGGGCTAAAAGTGAATGCACCTGTCTGTTAATGAGATCAGGAAGTGCTACGAGCGTGCAATGTTGTTGCTAAGCCTGTTTAAACCGTGTCCTTTAAGCTACTTATAGTGAAGTACAGCAAATTTATCTGTGAGTCGTGTGTTCTTAGAATGAAGAGTTAGGGCTTGATGTGTTCAGACAGGAATGAGTGGTGGTATGATGCAGATCATCTTTTATTCTCAGTCAGATCAGTGTTTTATAGACAATGTCTTTTTATGAATGCATTTTAAAGAAAAAACATCCATGTAAAGTCTCCAGAAGTCTTACAGTACTACAACAATAGTGCTAGACTGCTAAATCATCATAAATCAAAATAAGCCAATAACTGTGCAATAACACTTAACAAGTGTTAGTTTCCCAGAAGTCAGGTCTGAAATCTCAATGTTGAATGTAAACATTAAATATTCTATTTTAGAGATACTGTGTAAAATAAATTTTGCAATTACATCTACATCTAATTTTCTGCTATTAAACGAAGCAATAAAATGTTCGGTTACACTTTATTTCGATGGTCCACTTTAGAAATTGTACTAACTATAAATAACTTTGCAACATGTCAACAATTCACTCTCAATGTCACTCTCATTAGAGTATTAGTAGACTGGTAGATTAGGATTCAGGTGAGTAGAATAAGTTGACATCCTGTAGTTGAAAAGTTACTTTTAGTGAGTAACATGTCTGTTAGGGGACCATGTTAGCAGATATTAAGCAGACAGTCTACTAATACTCTGATTGCTAGTTGACATGTAGTTGCAAAGTAACATAATTAGTAGAATGTCAAAAGTGGACCATCGAAATAAAGTGTTACCAAATGTTCTGCATGTACTGGCCATAAGGCACCCAGCTCTTTAATTGTTAGGATCAACATCAGCCATTGCAGGACCCATATTGGTCAACCACATCTCAAAACTACCATGTTTCTCAAGTCACAGTCAACAGCACAAGTAACAGGACATGTAGCATCTCATCAGTTAAATGCTCTTCTGGCTGATTTTGTCCATTCTACACAGGACTGTAGCTCCGGCAGCGCTCTCCACCCCTCGCAACCATTCAGAACATTTCAGTAGGACGCTCTGATCCACACTCTGCTCTTTGTCTTCCTCATATTCCACGTCATCGTATCGGTGACGGTCATTCAGAAGAGATATCTTCACCAGTGGGATGTTAGATCGAGAACCCGACTTGGCAGGCTGGCGGCCTTTCTGCGATGTTGTTACGGTGCCACGGAGCTGTTTCTCACGGCTACGTTTCTGCAGGAGCAAGGTGGCCTCAGGAGTCAGGTTGAGAGAGAAGTTAGATTTGCTGTTTAATCCATGGTCTGATCCAGACGAGGCCTGCAGACTACAAGAGTCTGTTGGGATGCTTGTTGCTGAAACGCTGGCAGGAAACATCTTGCTAGAGGAGATTGTTGCCAGATTGGTTGCAGAGGTACTAATGTCAGAAGTACTTTTAGAAGAAGTTGGGGTCGTGGAGCTTGAAGGATCTGCAGGTCTTGGAGTCGTAATCCAGGTGTTTTTACCCTCCATCCTCAAGCCAGAAGTGGCTCGACTGGTGGGCAACTTGCTTTTGTGCGGCGAGGCCTTCTTGCTCAACTTCTTGAGCCGCTCCTTCACAGAACTTTTCTCCTCCACAGTTTTGATCGGAATGACAGGCGACGGTCCTGAAAGTTTTTCTTTGCCCGAGCTGGGAAGACTTCGAGGTCTGGTCACAGGCGGGAAAGGCATCTTCACCAGGTAGAGCAGCACGTAGGACAAGAATTCAGTCTTTGAGGTGTAGTGCGACAGAAATGGGATGTGATCTTTCGCATGATCAGGACAACCAGTGGTTTCCAGAGCTCCCAACATCCACTTTTTTCTTCAGACACAGCCACTGTGGAAATAGCCTGCAGGAATAGCTTGGCTCTTTATAGGGTGTTGGGAAAGGGGTTTGGCCAAGGCAATGTGTGAATCCTTTGCAGTAGGTAAGCCTAACACGTGCGGCTTAGAGTTGCATAACGAGATGTAAACATTCAATGCAGTAGTTTCACTCTTGCTAAACTTTGGGATTGTAAAGGTAGTAATGCATATAAGAGTAGACTACAGTAGACTGTTCAATTTACAAAGCTTCTTTTTCACCAAACAGTCTTGGTCACATTGGTTAAACCCAACTCGGCAGCTTTTGCGGTAAAAATTGTAGTTCTAAATACATAATCCTTCCATAAAAGTCTGGATGTTGTGAGTACATTGTAATTTAAGATTGAAAAGACAGGTTTTGACTGCTGTACACTACTGTAGTTCCAAGTGCTCATCAATCACGTAATTCTCATCAAGTATGTGTAACTGATCCACACGTGTCTAAGCTTTTTCCCAATTAAAGGCTCTTGGGGTTTACTGAACCTAATCTCTTTAAGGTCACATAATCTCTCTCACGCATATAGTAACTTTCGATTTACCTCTTGGCACCAGATAAAGGTTCCTCCTGCATGTTGTAAGATTAACATCCCAATCTGAGTATGACTGTAAGCAGATGGTCATTCCCAAGGTGAGGCCAAAACATGTCATAACCCACAAACTTCTGTCAGGGTGGAGAGTCATTTGAAGACAGTCAATTCATTGGCCTGTGTATATCGCAAAACCCGATTTTACCAAGTGCAGCTTGTTCCTGGATCAACATCTTTGTTGCTCATGGAACAACATTCCAATCAACCAATCAAATTTGAGGGACAAGTTTATAGTTTGTCAAGTTTAGGCTTACAACCAGGGTTAGGTGCTTCTACATTAGTGTTATTCACCTATCATTTCCCTCTGATTTTAGGGATAACTTATGGGTTGGGTTAGGTTTATGGGTAGGTATATGGTTTGGATTAGATTTTCAGACAGGAATGTTGTTCTAGGGTCAACAAAATATGTTGACACAGGAACACGTTTACCTCAACATAATAGGTGTGTTCAACTTGAAGTGGTGCTGCGTAGACCGATTGGTGTATAAGAAAGTACTGCGAGAGCGATTAGAGAGCGGTACTTTGATGTCTTACACCAATCGGTCTGCACAGTGCTGCTTCAAGTCCATCACCCCTAGTAACTTGTGAAATGTTTAGATTGTGCATGTTTTTGTGATTCCATCAGTCATGCTTAATAATTAAAGTGAGTCTTGAGTCTGTGCCTAAACATCAGTGTTACAGTTTTCATGTGAATGTCATTTTATTAAGCAAATTCATCATCATTTACAGTCTTATCCCACACAAGAAATGGTCTCTCGCTGTTGCTATATAGTTTGTGTATTTTAGGATGCCTGGAACGCTGTATTGACCACTCATTATCCTTAACTGGAATCCTTATCTGCTTACTTTATACCTGAATTTGTTTTGACAACATACAGTATAGGTCTCAGAGACCTTTAAGTTGTTTTTAATGTTGTTATGAGGATGCAGTGCTCAGTTTAGGAAGTAGGCAGTGCTTTGAAACAGGCTCCCTCTAGTGGAAATGAAGGTTATGTGTAAATTGTGCTAATGATGCATTGTAAACATAGTATCAGTGGGTAACCAGCCACCTTGGCATCTTGTTTTCAAGAACACAAGTAGCTGTATATACTGTAAATACTTGTTACACTCAAGATAATTAATCTGCCATGTGCAGAGGACATTAACTGAATAAATGTAAAATTATACTTAAATTTCAAACAAATGAATAAGCCATTACAGTTCCTCTTTCACTGCAGCCTTCTGTTCATTCACATATTTCTTCCTCAGTTCCTCCTCCTGCAGCATATACACAAGCACAGCATGGTGAGTGGGCACAATGAACACAATCCATTTCTATGAATGTGAGAAGAAAAAAATATCTTACCTTTGCTTTTTCCTTCTTGGCTTTTTCAATCTCTTTTTTCATAAATGTTACTATAGGCCTCAGCTTCCTTTTGCCAGAATATGGTACTACCTAGCAAATATTTTCATATGATTATTACAAAATACTAATAAATCATGGACAGTACTCATTTCTTTAGCACAGAGAATAACATAAGAACATGGCTGTCCTGATTATGTAGTTTACAATGAAAATGAGATTTAAAATAGTTAATTTAAAACAGTTAATTGTAAGAATCTGCTTACCCTTTCTACATAAAGAGCAGGAAATAATTTGATTGATGGGTATTTTTCTCCTAGATGAATGTTTACATCATTGGCAGTAACATCAATCTTGGCAACAACAACATCTTCTTGCTCACTAAAGTGTTCAGCGAGTTCCTCCCACAATGGAAACAGAGCACGACTTTCACTGCTCCAAGGTGCATCTGTTGAAAAAGGGGATTTTTACTATATCATGATGTATCTGGAAATGTCAGGACACAGAGGCACAATGATACTCTAATTCAGTGCTTCTCAACCAGGGCGCTGGGGCTTCAAGATGACGAAATTATTTAAAATACAATAAAACAAGCATTATTCCAAATATTCTTGTGGACAATGGGGGGCCTTGATGTCAAAAAGGTTGAGATCCACTGCTCTGATTGTATTTGGTCAACACAGATAACTTTACAAAATACAAAACTACCACAAGTAAGCTAAGCTAAGTGAAGACAGACCCAGGGCCTAAAATTAACATGAGTGCAAAATGTGAGTAAAAATCGTTGGCAAGTATATTAAACTGTGTCAATCGCCAGCTGGCCGGTAACATTTTTATGAATTCAAACAATGCAAAATTGTAAGAACATGAATGTGAACGATGCTCGGGACAGTTGACAGGGCAGTCTTGCATCATCATGAAAGTTTAAGCCTTGCCAGTTGCAATATTAAAGCTCAAGAAGACTCGAAAGGGAACTCAATTTGTTACTTGCACGCTGAACATCTGCTTCCCGCCCAGAAATCCGAGTTTTGGACAGCGTGCAACTACTGAATCGAGCTCTCTTTCACGTCTTCTTGCACTTAAACAGACATATTCAAACAAAATTATGACAAAATGCCCATCTTCAGCTTTTAAAGTGACAGCAGCCTAATATTCCTGGTGCTGTTTGTGTTTTTAATGTTAATCAAACAACAAAAGACAAAGAACAATCACTCGTTGCTCTTTACTGAATAACTTTTGTAACTTAAAAGGATTAATTTATGTTTCATGGCCAGTAAATTTTCATAAGTCACCGCCCATTGGCAAGGATAGTAAAAAGTTAGTTTTAGGCCCTGCATAGACCTATGATATCAAGTTGAAGAGTTCCACAATTCTAACATTTCAGATACCTACAGAACAAGATGATGACATTTTTGTTATGGTTGAAGGCCACTTTTTCAAAGTTCATCCCAACAAGCTCTTTCACTGGCTGTGTGTCCCAGTTTTCAGGAATTGGCTCACTCTGCAGCTTAGGCTGTAACACACAAATTAGACAGATTGTCTGAGCTTGGAGTTCTGTACATGTTATATTATAGTTATATAAATACTGAATAACATTATCATAATTATATACTAGGGCTGTCCCTTTTGTGCGATTAATCGCAAACCTATCGTGAAATTAAGCATACATCATTTATCTTGTTTAACTCGTTAAGGATTTTGAATTAATTGCATATATTAACAGCCCTATTATATTGCAGATATTAATTAAACGTAATAAATAAATAAAATATAGTATACAAATATATTTCATATTATTTACTATATACAATATTAGAATTAATCAAATTACATTTGAATATAATAATTGTTTTTATTTTAAATTAAATTACCATGCTGTATTTAAAGTATAGAAAGATCCACTTGTTTCATTTACCTATATATACTCACCTTAGCTTTTCCGCCCAGGTAACTCAGACAGAACTCTAAAAGAGTGTGTGCGTCAAACTGATCAGATGGCAGCTGGTATTGAACGTTGTCTGATAAACTGACCATACGGACCTGAGGCGCTTCTTCTGACCTCACACGGAAATACTCCATCATACGGCCATTCCGTGGCTCACTCACATCAATCATTACAAACAGAACCTGATGATAGAGTTTTTTAAGTGTGTGACATTACTGTAATACAAAAGCAACCAGACAGACAACAGAAAGACTTCAGGTAATATAATAATAATCTACAAGCCAATTGGTGTACACTGACCTTCCCTCTGAGTTTTTCCGCAGTGGTTTTAAAGGCATGGTATATTTCTTCAAATCCATCCTCAGTCTTATTAATAAACAGAAGCAAATGGTTCAGCACCACTGAGTTCAGGATTTTAGATGCTGTCTGGGAGGAACCCAAAAAGGAAAGAGGTTTGTTTAATTTTATACATCTACAAACCCGATTCCAAAAAAGTTGGGACACTGTACAAATTGTGAATAAAAAAGGAATGCAATAATTTACAAATCTCATAAACTTATATTTTATTCACAATAGAATATAGATAACATATCAAATGTTGAAAGTGAGACATTTTGAAATATCATGCCAAATATTGGCTCATTTTGGATTTCATGAGAGCTACACATTCCAAAAAAGTTGGGACAGGTAGCAATAAGAGGCTGGAAAAGTTCAATGTACATATAAGGAACAGCTGGAGGACCAATTTGCAACTTATTAGGTCAATTGGCAACATGACTGGGTATAAAAAGAGCCTCTCGGAGTGGCAGTGTCTCTCAGAATTCAAGATGGGCAGAGGATCACCAATTCCCCCAATGCTGCGGCGAAAAATAGTGGAGCAATATCAGAAAGGAGTTTGAAGTTATCATCATCTACAGTGCATAATATCATCCAAAGATTCAGAGAATCTGGAACAATCTCTGTGCGTAAGGGTCAAGGCCGGAAAACCATACTGGATGCCTGTGATCTTCGGGCCCTTAGACGGTACTGCATCACATACAGGAATGCTACTGTAATGGAAATCACAACATGGGCTCAGGAATACTTCCAGAAAACATTGTCGGTGAACACAATCCATCGTGCCATTCGCCGTTGCTGGCTAAAACTCTATAGGTCAAAAAAGAAGCCATATCTAAACATGATCCAGAAGCACAGGCGTTTTCTCTGGGCCAAGGCTCATTTAAAATGGACTGTGACAAAGTGGAAAACTGTTCTGTGGTCAGACGAATCAAAATTTGAAGTTCTTTTTGGAAAACTGGGATGCCATGTCATCCGGACTAAACAGGACAAGGACAACCCAAGTTGTTATCAGCGCTCAGTTCAGAAGCCTGCATCTCTGATGGTATGGGGTTACATGAGTGCGTGTGGCATGGGCAGCTTACACATCTGGAAAGGCACCATCAATGCTGAAAGGTATATCCAAGTTCTAGAACAACATATGCTCCCATCCAGACGTCGTCTCTTTCAGGGAAGACCTTGCATTTTCCAACATGACAATGCCAGACCACATACTGCATCAATTACAACATCATGGCTGCGTAGACGAAGGATCCGGGTACTGAAATGGCCACCCTGCAGTCCAGATCTTTCACCCATAGAAAACATTTGGTGCATCATAAAGAGGAAGATGCGACAAAGAAGACCTAAGACAGTTGAGCAACTAGAAGCCTGTATTAGACAAGAATGGGACAACATTCCTATTCCTAAACTTGAGCAACTTGTCTCCTCAGTCCCCAGACGTTTGCAGACTGTTATAAAAAGAAGAGGGGATGGCACACAGTGGTAAACATGGCCTTGTTCCAAAGTTTTTGAGATGTGTTGATGCCATGAAATTTAAAATCAACTTATTTTTCCCTTAAAAAGATACATTTTCTCAGTTTAAACATTTGATATGTCATCTATGTTGTATTCTGAATAAAATATTGAAATTTGAAACTTCCTCATCATTGCATTCTGTTTTTATTCACAATTTGTACAGTGTCCCAACTTTTTTGGAATTGGGTTTGTATTATTACGTCACAATGCCTATTTATTAAAATATATAAAGTTACCACGCCATTGTACTCGGTCACAAGTTCCATTTCATAAAGTCTGATAAAATGAACGAGATCTTTCTTCACTGCGCTGCTTCCCATCTCGAACTGCTTGTCAAGTTTAGACTACAGAAAATGATATACATGGATGAGACACAATTCATGAGCTAAAAAGAAGGCACTTTACTGTTTTTTTGGGACATTTAAGAAATGTTACAAGCCAGATTCGACCTTGCACTGTTCAAGTGAGCTCTGACAGATTCTCACCCTTCTGATGAGGACAACAGTGTCTCCACTGATCTCATACTTGCTGAAGATTTCATCATGTCCTGTTACTCCAAAGGGCAGGTCAGCGATGTCATTGGCTGTTTCATAAAACACTTTGACTATGCCTTCTTCGAGATCCTGTAATGTATAAACACAGATAAGCAACATTTAAAACAGTGGCTAATACAACAATACAATAAAACATCTTGAGTTATGAGTTATTATTCCTGCTGATTCATGAATGAATTCTTCATTTCGACTGATCCTTTTAAAATAAAATATGCATATAAAGAAGTTTTAACGCATTAAAACATCTTAAATTATGGCTGACTCATGAATGAATCCTTCATTTGGACTGATTCTTTTTAAATAATATGATCAAATTTGCAATTCATTCTCAAATCACTCCACTGTCCAAGAAAACATAATAAACAGTAGTATTTAACTAAAATATATATATTTTTTTTTACAACAGAAATTCATATAAATATGATGCTCTGTAGGACTTCTGAACATTTCTGAGAGATGACTCAAATTAATCAGTGAAGCATTTTCCCACTGAGAATAACTGGGTAAAATGACAGATTCACTAAAATAAATTCCCAGGTTACCTTAAATAATCCAAGCACCACAAGTTCATCTTCACCTATGAACTCTTCCAGCTGTGTGAGACTACTGATGATTTCAGCGCTCGGACCCTTTCTTCTTTTAAGCCATGTCAGGATGGAGGCAGAGCTCTTAAGATCTGGGGGTGGAGTCACACAACAAACACTGACACAATGATCCTGAAAGGAATGTATTATGGGGTTAGATTCCCACCAATAGTATTGCGGTCACAGATCAAAAAATAATAAGCGTGAATCAAAAATGTAAAAACACATGTAAAAATATATAACACAAACTTTAAAAAATAATGCAACAGTGAACAGGCACATATACAGTATAACGTTTTGATTCATGTATAACAGTATAAAGTTTTGATTCATGCTTGTTGTTTTTTTAAATGCGCTTTTAATTTTTCGAGTCACACTTATTATATTTCAATCCATGACCACGTTCTTTGCATTATTTTTTTTAAGTTTGTGTTATATATGTTTACATTCATGCCAAAATCCCTTTAAGACAAGTCATTTCACTCGGCGGCCATCTTCGAAACGCCTCTCGGACATCCTGGGCATCATGCAGCTCCTATCTCTTTGAATGGGGAAACATCAAATTCTCCAAAACTGTTCGCCAACCTTACGATTAAATTTCATATCTGAAATCACCAATGAAATCTAACAACAACCGGCTCATAAATTTAGTTTCTAAACGCTCGAATCATGACAAAAAAACAGTATTTTTCAGGCTGGATCAAGCTAATGCGCATGCGCAGACCTAGTCTGACTGTTTCTATAGAAACGAGAAGGCGGTCTCTGCGGAACAAAAAGGGGCGGTTCCCAACTTTGGGGTGTTGTCACACGGGAATAGGTGTTTTTCAACCTCTTTACCTGATTTACTCAAATCGAGTGGGATATTTCCGGAAAAACAATAAGAGATATGTATTGTATATGAATGTAAGTGTATTGTTTAAGTTGTTTAACAGTTGTTTAACGTTTCTTTTATGTGAATATACTTGCTAGCTCGTTGTAAAAAGCTCCAAGCAATCTTCCACTCACTTCTAGCGATAACTATTATTAGCTAACATTCGCTATTCTATTTGATGTATCTGTTAGTCACTTGATTTGTTTTAGTTTTGCCATTAGGTTGTGGCTACAGTGTCTGTGGTCAATAAAATGATTATAAAGTTTAAAGTCTTCAGAATCATCATTTCAGGTAACAATTTTGTTTTTTTAAAGTTTACACAAGGTCAGTAAGGCAGTAGTCTTATTAATGCATATAAAGCTTATACTTATACAATATACGCTGAGGCAGTCATGAGTTTCTGTGGTTGATAGCCTATAAAAAACAAACACTTAAAATTAAAGTAAATTATATCACAAGCACTGTCTAGCCTATGTATTCTCTCTGCTTGTCTGTTGATATAGTGCAGTGGTTATGTCATTTTAATATTATATATATAATATATATATAATACTATATAGCTTTTATGACGAAGGTTTACACTATGCACGTGAAATTTGGCATGCGAGAGATTAAATAAAATAGGCTGTTAATCGCGTGCCTGCTCTTCTGCGTTATTCATATTGAAGAGCATCAATTATTAAACAAGACTTGTAGCACAAGAAGGATCTAGCCTTAAGAAACTATTTGAGGTGAAAAAATACCGTAGTAATTTATAGTAAATACTATGTTTTTGAACCATACTTGAATTAATTTGTTGTGGTAATTCTATAGGCTATTGCTGTGGTAATATAACAACTATAGTAATATAAACAAATTACGTTACTGTACTAAGTCTTCTTTAAACTATATTATACTACAATACACGCAGTTAACTGTAGTAAAAACTAAAGTACTGTCTACAGCCAATGCTGTAGCATTCATTAACAAAGTGTTATAAATACTATATACAGTATACTACAATTTACTGGTTCAAAAACACTATTTACTATCAATTACTATAGTATTTTTACACCCCATGTCCAACCAAATGACGCCGATTGGATAAGTTCAGACAAATGACTATTTGTCTATGTAAAATATATAGCCATTGTGACAAAATTACATCCCGTGTCATTATAATTCGTAGGCTAGTTTATGCAAAATAATAATAATAAAATAAATAAATAACTAGCACTAAAAAAACGGAGTAGGCTAATAAAATTTGCATAAATTATATATTTCGCCCTCTCGAGCTATAAGCTACAGGTCCTGTAAAATAGTTCATACTCTTCAAAATAAATGAATGTATTATAGTAAAATGTTTCCATATATCTAGGCAGGCACTCGGGAAAAACGCATAGTTTCCCTGTTACGGAAGTCAAGCATGCAGCAATATTTTATTCATTTTTCATTATCTCTAAACATTAAAAAAGTAGTTGTAATCATAAGAAAACAAGGAAAAAAATAATAATAATGAATGGCCTTTCGTACTTAAAAAAAAAACGCATATCCCGGCTTCCGTACTTTTTTGGTTGGATCGTTATAAACACCTCTCTCAGTTAGAAAACACCCCAAAATTGGGAGACGCCCCTCTTTTGTTCCGCAGAGACCTATACTTGATAGAAACCGGTGATTCTAACGGCCGCTGAAGTGACGCGATGACTTTACCAGTCGGCGATTGGCTTTTATTTAGAAGGCGGGACTTATTTCGCCATATTGCACGTTACACTTTCTCCCATTCAAAACAATACGAGTGACACGTCTTGTGTTATTCTATAGTCGTTGTTCACGCTTATTATTTTTTGATCCATGACCGCAATACTTTAGGCGGGAATCTAACCCCATATTCAAGTTTTGAAAGACATGAGGGTGATTTAAATAATGAGGTTTTTTTTGTGTCAACATAAGAAAAAAATATATTTTAACATTACCAGGACAGTACACTGGGTTGTTTATGTCTCCAGACAGGTACAGCCGTAGTGATGGTATTGTTGTGACGTTAAAGCCGGGGACACACCTAACGATTAGCTGAAACATTCTAAGACTGAACTGAACACACATACCGATTGTTTCCTTCAACTGGAGCCGATTTTAATCGTTGACAGTCGGAGAAGAACACAAACGTTTACGATTGAGACCGCTGCTAAGCAACACACTGTGCGCGGGATCTTGAAAATGGATGTAAACAAACAGCTGGCGCTCTTCATCTGCAGCTATATTTGTGCGGAAAATAACAAAAAAAAAAGAGGAAAACGCGCACTTTGTTTTCAACAGAGAGAATTTGAGGTGAGTAAACTTTGGTAAATTAATCTATTTTTAGAGCTTGCACTCCGGTGGTGTCGCCGTTGTTAAGCAACGATAAGCTGCGATCCTCAATGAAGCTTGTTCGACTTGAAACGACACTGTACAGACTATTAAATTACCACAGAAGTAAATTATACTACCACAATGCGACCTCAAAGGGCACTTTCACTTTCGCGATCAAAGGGGCAGGGCTCTTTATATTCTCTCTGTATATATTGTATCATTAACTGTTAATTTTGTATCCGTATCTTTCCAGATAAATAATATATATACAAAACATGATAAAAAAAGTCTAACGTTAGTCATTATCTTTATCACTTGTTGCCCCCCTATTGGCTGGTGCCCCAGGACACTCGCCCAATCCCGTCTATGGATAATCCGGTCCTGTACCTGATACGTTCAAAGCTTCCGCAATAGCAGCCCAGCTTCTTTCCTTATCACTTCTATTATGGTACGTTATTCCTTCGAAGATATGTTGTATTCGTACTCTTGCCAGAGTTCAACCAGTTTTTCTTCCATACCGGTTGTCCAATGTGTATTTATGTTGCAAACGTTTTTTGACGCCATTTCGCCGCTTGTTTACAATCGCCTGACAGTCTCCAAGGAAACAGAGACGTCATCGGTCGCAAATATTATGCTACCTTCACGTGCTCTCAGCGCTATTGTAAAAATGACTTTCCTTTCGAAACTTGAATGCGATTTGCTCGTAATCACTACTTCAGAAGTGGGAATTATAAAATTTGAGAAGAATCTTTGTGAGGAGGACTGGCAATGACTGTTTCTAAAAATTCTAAAACTAGAATCGTTAGACGCAGCACACTGCACGATTTTAATCACCAACTGTAAACACCGACTGAACGCAACTGGCTCTGACTCGGCGCGATTGGACATGATCAGTCGTAAGTATCAAATTACACTCATAATCGGCCTTACAATCGTTAGGTGTGTCCCCGGCTTAAGGGATGCAGCAAGATCTTTTTCCTTTTTCACATCCACTCCTCCCAGCCTCACATCTGACTTTGCTTCCTTTAGCGCAATGGCTGCTTCTCTAAACTCCAGGATAGAGCCAAGGGACTGGCCAGAAAGAGGCGCATCTACAGCAGATATGAGAAAAAGCTGCAACAGTTTACTCCTTGTTGCAAATATTCTCTATAGAATGTTTTATATGGGCATTTTGTTGTAGTCCCAGATGTGCCGACTCTAATTTGCTTTCTAGTTTGCTTCTAGTCTGTCTTCTTTACACTCTTATGTGTCTTCATTAGTAAGTAAATAATCATTCAGCAGATGTTTTCATCACAAAAATTCTCCATAGGGTAAGTGACTGACTCAAAGGCACAGTGGTGATAGCTCATGGTTCATTTCTTTTCGAGATCGAACTAGAAACTTTCCAATTACCAGCCCTGAGATTCGAGCAGAACACCAGGCCAACATCATTCATCAGGACTCAGGAGTGGGTTCAGTCTTTGATATACATGTTAAAATCTCTGGGAAACAACTCAAGGGGTATCAATGATGGAAAAAAACTGCATAAAATTAAAGGTAGGCTATTGGAACACTTAAGGTTTCATTTGTTAACATTATTAACTATATCAGTTACCATGGACGAATAAACAATACTTCTACAGCATTTACTACTCTTATTGTTCATTTCAACATTTACTAATACATTATCAAAATCAAAAGTTGTATTTGTTATCATTAGTTAATACACCGTGAGCTAACATGAACAAACAATGGATAGTTAGATTTTTATTAACTAATGTTAACAAAGATGAATAAATACTGTTACAAATATATTGCTCATTGTTAGTTAATGTTAGTTAATACTAATGTTAACAAATGAGACCTTATTGTAAAGTGTTACCGGTACTCTTAATGTTCTTACTTTGCGTATTGATTTGTTACCTCATTGAGCTTTATGACAGGGAAGCAATAAAAACACATGCAAGAAGATATACTCACAGAAGTGCACCAATAGCTGGTTGTGTTGTTTAAGAGCTCGTTTGAAATTGCCTTTTGTCAGCACTAGAACGTCTTTGTCTTCAACGATTGAGTCAGAATCGCTTTCAGCCAGAGCTTGGTGTAAATACACGCACAAGCTCAGGCACAGCGTAATGCACACCTTCATTCTGCCCTCAGAAGCTGAAACGGACCCTCTGACCTTTGAGCGTGAGAGAATGTGAAGTTATGTAGGTGATATCAGTGTGTACTTTGGCAATGGACTGTTAACAGCCAATACGAAGAGAGATAGATAAAATTTTGACAGCGATATAGAGAGAACAATAGCTTTTTGTGCTTTGTGCATAAATCTCTGTAGTACACATGGTAGAGACAACTCATTCTCAAAGGTACACAGTATTTTTCTAGTTAAATATAGCTGCAAGCAGCAATTACAGGGTCAAACCCTTTATAAGGCTATATTTGGCATAATTTGGACATAGGATTTTATTAAGAAACTTTATGAACATTGCACAATTCACATGGTTAAACTCTTGCTACACACTGGATTTGATCGAGCAATCTTCAAACATCTTGACTATTGCTTTACAGAGCACACCTTGATTTGCTTAATTTCTCAGAGACTTGAGATGTTGAAGGCTAAACTGCAGTTTTTGGGAGATGGTCCACGCTGTAGAACACGAGATCCAGATCCAACTTCTCCCACTTTACATATCCCTAAACCTACCCGTCTTCACCTCCAGGGGCCAGTTGTTCAAAAGTAATCTGATCGGATTTCGGCAATCGGATTGGATCAAATCTTGAAAATGGGTTGTTCAAAAGAAAACAAGGATTCTGAAATCATATTAGAGCACAAAACCCAATCTTGGTTTTGATCTGGATAAAATCATCAGTTTGTGTTGTTCAAAACTTTTTAGTAAGATTGGGATTCCTTTGATCCAAAAAATCTGGATTATACTGATCCCATCAGAAGGGTGGATTTCAGGAACAAAAATGTAATAAAACTTTAAAACTTGTCAAAAAATACATTTTTATCATGTAATATACATACACATTTTTTATTTTGCTCTTGATTAGTTAACTTTTAAAACAAATTAGAAGGAGACATTAGGCTACATATTTAGCCTTTCAGTAACCTACTGTAAAGTAAAAAATATATTTAATTCAAAGCGTTTTTTAATCGTTTGTAAACCATACATAGGGCACAATCATAAGAGATGAACCAGTCAAAAGTTCTTTGCGAGTGAAGGCAAGTTTCTCGGATGAACGCTAAGTGGAATTTTTCTGAGAGAATGCAAAAGCTTTGAAATGTCTCATATTCTTTCTAACACCATGTCCCTTTAGGAGCTCCATAGAGCACAAAAAAATCTGAAAAAGTTTCTATCTGGATCAGGGTGATCCAATCTAATTTTGCTTTGAAAAACCAGCACAAAAGTAAGATGGATTACCTGATCCTGGATAGCAAAACATGGGATTTCCAAATTCAGATAATTCTGATCCAGATTAAACTTTTTGAACAACTGGCCCTAAATATCCCTAAACCTACCCGTCTTCATCCCCTGGATCTCATGTTCTGCAGTGAGGGGCTACTGGTTCTTGGCCCTAAATAAAATACTTAAGAAATTAAGTCTCTAAATGCAATAATGACAATAAACACTTTAATGTACTTGGCATATCAGTAACAATTTGGACGTTGCACCAGATTACAACCATAGGTTGTAACATGCTGGGGTTAGTTATAACAATTAGACAAAAGCATCTGCCACACCATGTAAAATCCTTAAGAAGAGTTCTATTAAACAATCCAAAAGAACAATAAAAAAAACAATTTCCACTTACTTTTTGACTCAGGAGTGTGTGCATGTGTAAATTTGTCTACTAGAACAAACTTCCTTAATGTTATTTAACTGGAATCCAGTGTGCCCATGTAAAGAAAATGTAGGTCTACAAAAAACTTTTTTTTTTTTCATTTACTTCAATATGGCGGACAGGCAAATTGATGGAAAATGACTAATGAGATATCGTCAGAATTGGCATAAAACAAGGAATGAAATGACAGAGAAAACAAATTTTTAACGTTTTCAAGATATGTTTTTATCTTATATCTAGGTGGCACTGTGTTCAAAATTCTCAGGTACCTTCAAGACATGCAGTAAATAAATCCTTCCAAATTTGTCAACATGTCTAAGCATTTAAGAAATATCAGTTTATGTCAAATTTCAAAATGGCAGACAGGCAATTTGTCGGCTCCTGGCAAAATTTGTATCGATAGATTCGCCATGACCAAAGGAATCCGCAGACTTCAAGCTCTAATTTTCTGATAAACACTGAAAGTTATGAGCAAAAATAGACATTTTTTGATCTCATGACCTGTAGGTGGCGCCGTTCTAAAATGTCACATATACCCTCAGATCATGGTGTTGATTAATCTTACCGAGTTTCTTTTCGAAAGATCCAAGTTTGTACATAGCATCTAATCTGATTTTGGGCCAACATCGTTAACTTCACATCATAACTTTTTAACAAAAAGGAATATCAAAATTCTGACTGTAGATGTAATTAAACACCAACACTCCCAGTTTTGCTCAATTTAGCAAAGACATGAAATTAGGCTTGATAAGACAATGCTCTTTTAAACAAATACGTGCAAAAATAAGGTGAAAAAAAAAAAAATCTGAAAAATATATATTTTTTTCTCCCTTAAACAATAAAATGTCAACAATAGATTGTTTTAGGAAACTTTATTTTCCACATTATCCATTCATTTTTTTTCCAAAGTCATTTTCATTATGTTCAAAAACAAAAGCAAGTGCATGTTCTCTACATATTTTGCAGCATTACTCAAGAACTAGGCTATTGTACTTACACAGCCCTGAGATCATTACACTGGCATCATTTCATTACCCAGTCCAACAACAAGAAAACAAACAAGGAAAAGTGCAATTTCTGCCTTTTACTAGTACAACAGATTCTGAGTTCCTTTACTTTTTAAAGTAAAATAATAGGGTGGTAACCTACACCACCTGTAATTTACTATTGTTCCCGTTTCATTTCATAAATAGGTCAAGGATTGTAGATCTTCATTGATAAATGGCCTCTGAGAGAGAAATGGCAATTGAAAAGTAATGAATAGATAAGTAGTATCAGCCTTCAAGTTTTTAAAGTAAGTGCATTACAAGTGCATAGGACTGCACTGAGGTGTCCATGTGTCCATTCTAGATAAGATCTTTTTTTTTTTTTTTTTTTACTGTAAATTAACAGTTTTGAATGAGTTTTCATTCTAAAATATACAAATGAAAAGTTTCCTTGCCAAGCCATAATCGTGTTGAATTCATGTCCATGTTCAGTCATATCAACTCCATCTTCAAGATCTTAGGAAAAGTGGCAAATCTTTTTATGTATCAGCGGTCTTTCGTTTCATTCTAATGGCCATTAATGTAGTTTTCTCCGAGCGTTAAGACCATCTGTGTGGATCTGGCTTGCATCTGTCATAAAAACAACATTTTATTTAATATCTCAATATAACACTGATGTGATTGTACAATATAATGCTGGTTTAATTTAACCATCAACATGAAATGTCACTCATGACCCAATTTTACTTCCACAATTTGACATATTTCAATGTAAAAGAACATTTGATGATTTATAATATGGTGGGACTTTATTTATTGAATTTATCAGTTTTTGAAAATGAATCAGGCACAATAAGACCAGGAACATGTATTGCAGTAAATGGAGTCAATTTTGGTCTCATGTTGACACTACAAAACTGACATCATACAGTATAGTTTATGATGTCAAAAAAAATTATATTAAGAACTAAGAGGCCATTTACACGACACCGTTTTCAACTAAAACGAAAAACTTGTGTGTTTTGGCCATTCATTTACACGACAACTGTGTTTTGGGGGCCTGAAAATGCAAACATTTGAAAAGAGGATTCAAACTGCAAATTTTTGAAAATGATACTATTATCTTCTCCGTGTAAAAAACAAAAATGCGAATTTGTGAAAATGGTGACGTCATGTGCATGCGTCTTCAGCATGTAGTGTTTCTTTACAAAGTGACATCGCCATCTACTGGCCTGGCAGGAATAATACAGCATTTTTAGCCGTTTTTAGTACATAGTTGTTGTGTAAACGCACCCTAAATGTTTTTAATTAAACAGATTATGTACCTTGTATTAATCTGTCAACAACAACAAAAAATGTAATTATGTAATCAAGCTTGGCATGCATTATTGCTTAAACTTCAAATAAATTTAGAAAGCTAAACTATAAATAATAGTAAAGCAGGACCAAAAAAAAAAAAAGACACATAATGCAAGCAAACATCAAGACGAACACAATGAACAATGTGGGCATGTTTCAACGGTCCCTATGGGCTTTCCCAAAGGTGTGTAAATTTACCTAAACCAAAGAGCCATGGTGTTAAAGAATGAAGAGGAGCAGGAGAGGAAACAGGGACAGACAGAAGATGAAGCGTGCTAGAGCACAGCATGGAGTTACCTGAAATAGGAAAGAGAGGAGGAAGAAGAAGAAAACACCAGGATGACAAATGCAACATTACAGCGATGGAGCAAAATGCTTTAAACAACATCACACCAGAATTGTGCTTCAGCTCATCCATTCTATCCAATGCCCATGAAGACAAGAGTACAATACAGTGGGTACGGAAAGTATTCAGACCCCCTTAAATTTTTCACTCTTTGTTATATTGCAGCCATTTGCTAAAATCATTTAAGTTCATTTTTTTCCTCATTAATGTATACACAGCACCCCATATTGACAGAAAAACACAGAATTGTTGACATTTTTGCAGATTTATTAAAAAAGAAAAACTGAAATATCACATGGTCCTAAGTATTCAGACCCTTTGCTGTGACACTCATATATTTAACTCAGGTGCTGTCCATTTCTTCTGATCATCCTTGAGATGGTTCTACACCTTCATTTGAGTCCAGCTGTGTTTGATTATACTGATTGGACTTGATTAGGAAAGCCACACACCTGTCTATATAGGACCTTACAGCTCACAGTGCATGTCAGATCAAATGAGAATCATGAGGTCAAAGGAACTGCCTGAAGAGTTCAGAGACAGAATTGTGGCAAGGCACAGATCTGGCCAAGGTTACAAAAAAATTTCTGCTGCACTTATGGTTCCTAAGAGCACAGTGGCCTCCATAATCCTTAAATGGAAGATGTTTGGGACGACCAGAACCCTTCCTAGAGCTGGCCGTCCGGCCAAACTGAGCTATCGGGGGAGAAGAGCCTTAGTGAGAGAGGTAAAGAAGAACCCAAAGATCACTGTGGCTGAGCTCCAGAGATGCAGTCGGTAGATGGGAGAAAGTTGTAGAAAGTCAACCATCATTGCAGCCCTCCACCAGCTGGGGCTTTATGGCAGAGTGGCCCGATGGAAGCCTCTCCTCAGTGCAAGACACATGAAAGCCCGCATGGAGTTTGCCAAGATGGTGAGAAATAAGATTCTCTGGTCTGATGAGACCAAGATAGAACTTTCTGGCCTTAATTCTAAGCGGTATGTGTGGAGAAAACCAGGCACTGCTCATCACCTGTCCAATACAGTCCCAACAGTGAAGCATGGTGGTGGCAGCATCATGCTGTGGGGGTGTTTTTCAGCTGCAGGGACAGGACGACTGATTGCAATCGAGGGAAGGATGAATGCGGCCAAGTACAGGGATATCCTGGACGAAAACCTTCTCCAGAGTGCTCAGGACCTCAGACTGGGCCGAAGGTTTACCTTCCAACAAGACAATGACCCTAAGCACACAGCTAAAATAACGAAGGAGTGGCTTCACAACAACTCTGTGACTGTTCTTGTATGACCCAGCCAGAGCCCTGACTTAAACCCAATTGAGCATCTCTGGAGAGACCTAAAAATGGCTGTCCACCAACGTTTACCATCCAACCTGACAGAACTGGAGAGGATCTGCAAGGAGAAATGGCAGAGGATCCCCAAATCCAGGTGTGAAAAACTTGTTGCATCTTTCCCAAAAAAGACTCATGGCTGTATTAGATCAAAAGGGTGCTTCTGAAGGGTCTGAATACTTAGGACCATGTGACATTTCAGTTTTTCTTTTTTAATAAATTTGCAAAAATGTCAACAATTCTGTGTTTTTCTGTTAATATGGGGTGCTGTGTGTACATTAATGAGGGGAAAAAATGAACTTAAATGATTTTAGCAAATGGCTGCAATATAACAAAGAGTGAAAAATTTAAGGGGGTCTGAATACTTTCCATACCCACTGTATATGACAGAGATCTTCAATTTATCAAGCCCCTGTACATAGTTAAAGGTGAAGTGTATCATTTTTGAAAAGCTAAAATGGTTTTGGGAAATGGAAGATCAAGTCAAGTAACAGTAAAGCAGAAATATTAAGAGCATCACGCAAGTGTTTAAGAACCTGTTTGGAATCAATTCCATTTGGTCCAGCAATTAGAGCATAAACAGCACACTTCACCTTTAAATAAACAGAGATGATTCTTACCAAGTTTCCATGCTTATTTTCAGGTTCATTATCTGCTCACCGTGTGTGAGACCATGCTGGAAATTTCCAGGTGCTGGGCCAGGAAAAACAGCTCCTTTACAGGCCTGAGGCTGTCCAGGGATCTTGGTTCCAGGGCTCAGTCCTGGAAACGGGAGAGCATGCAAAGGCGCAAAGCTTGGTAAGACACCCGGCTGTACTGTGGTGGGATAGGAGGACGGAAGGAGAGATAGAGAAGGGGTGGGAAGCGCCGGGTTCCCACAGGAGATCTCACCAGCTGCCTAAAATACAAGCAATGAAAAATCTAAGTATTATACAATTTTGTTCAAATATAGACAAAACTTTTAAAACCTTAATGCTTCAGACAAATTCCTATTTGACTCCAAAGAAACTGGCTGACCGTTTTGGGAGTGTTGATCAAACTATTAAAAAAAATTTATAAAAAGTGACAGTAAAGATTGTTTTTTTTAAAAAAAATACTGTTCTTTTATACTTTCTATCAAAGAATGTTTAAAATAATGTGCCACTGTTTCCACAAAAATATTAAACAGCACAACTGTTCCCAAATTGTTAATAAAAAAAAAAAAAAAAAAAAAAGTTACTTCATCAGCATATAAGAATGATTTCTGAAGGATCATGTGACACTGAAGACTGGAGTAATGATGCTGAAAATTCAGCTTTGCCATCGCAGAAATAAATAAATTATTGTAAATTGTAATAATTTCACAATATTACTTTACTGTATAAAATAAATGCAGCCTTGGTTAGCATCTTGGTAAGAGACTCTTACCAAAAAAAATCTTACCATTTATTACCAATTATTTTCATAATTTATATTTTAATTTTTAGCACATATTCTATAACTGCTAAGTGGACAAATTTAACATGGTGTTTTCAGTTTGCTGACAGTTAGCATGACACAATTTGCCTGATAAGCTAGCATACCCATCGCAAGTTAAATAAGATAATATATTTATATTTTCCTCTTCAAATCATGAAGTTACATTTTCAGGATATGGTTAGATATAATAATAATAATAAAAAAAATTATATAATTTTTTATAAAAAAAAAAAAAAAAAATAGGACAATGTTAAAATGTAACATCCTATATTGGACATAGTTTATATTAAATATTAAGGATTTAGGAAGCATTTTGTATGACACCACAACTCATATGATGATCCACATCTAGTAAGCAACCAATATGTGTCTTTTTTTGTATTTTTCTTTAAGAGAACTCACTGCTGCCATAGAAACAGGGCTGTCTCCCATTGAGGTGGTAGTGAGCAGCCTGGCCACTCCCTGCACCACTGATGGACAGTCACTCTGAGCACCATCTGGGGGCGCCACCAGCGTCAGCTTTGGAGTCGCCTTCTCTCCAGCCTGGAGTCGCTTTGAATCCAAATCCATAGCAGACTTTGTCCAAATCATCTGGACCGATCCAGCACCCTCTGCGGTCACCGGACTTCTCTGAGTGCTGATATGATGGTTCTCATCTCTTCCCATCCCTTCCTTATAGGTCTGATTAGATGGATGGGTAGAGAAGCTGGCAGATGTTTGTGTGTTTGATGGTGTTTTGGCAGTGGTGCTCAGCGTTGCTGCAACTTCAAGTTGCATGCTTGCAGGTACACTCAGATGCTTGCGTTTCAGTGCTGGTGGGCCCTGAACTTCAGGGTTATTCTTACCGTCCTCTGGGACGGAGCTGACCTGTTCATTTATTGGATAAAGCAAGATTAAGAAACAAAAGTCTAACTATATTTTCCTAAAGAGTGCAACATTCAAGACAGGGGTTCTGATGTACCTTTTTTAGTTTTGTTGTACCTATTGGTTTCTTCCTTGCCCTGTAAAATGAAGAGAAGGGGTTTAACAACATGAACTTTGGTTAAGTTTAATTTACCAAAGAAGGTTCCACTTTGTTAATTTTTGTTAAAATTAGAAAATATAATGAACCTTTTTTTCTTTCAGAAACATTGACTAAATATCAAGGAAGTGTGTAGTAGTGTATAATCATACTTACACCACACCAGTGATGTGACCATGTGCTTTCCGGGTTTCTATAAGCAGAATCCTTTTGAGACAATGAGAGAAATTCAGCAGAAACTCACCATTCTGAAGGAATTATTATTATTATTATTATTATTATTATTATTATTATTATTATTATTATTATAGATACACACACGCACATACACTACCGTTCAAAAGTTTGGCATCGGTACGTTTTTTTTTTCTTTCAGCAAGCACACATTAAATTGATCAAATGTGACAGTAAAGACATAATGTTACAAAAACTATTTTAAATAAATGCTGTTCTTTTGAACTTTCTAAGTTCTTTCTAATTTCAATGTCTTAATGATTTGATTTGCATACCTGGATTGCATCCATCCTTTAGGCCACAGTGGTTTAACATCAGACTCCAGGAATGCTTTCAGATACTCCTCCAAACTAGAGCTTGCGGGCGACTCAGAATCATAAATCATCATCTTCATATTGACAAGCTCACACAGAAACTCCCTGTAATAGAGTGACAGTTTTGGATACAGGTGCTCAAAGCTTACATAATTAAAGGTGCCCTAGATTCAAAAATTGAGTTTACCTTGGCATAGTTAAATAACAAGAGTTCAGTACATGGAAAAGACATACAGTAAGTCTCAAACCCCATTGTTTCCTCCTTCTTATATAAATCTCATTTGTTTAAACGACCTCCGAAGAACAGGCGAATCTCAACATAACACCGACTGTTACGTAACAGTCGGGGTGTACGCCCCAATATTTGCATAATGCCAGCCCATGTTCAAGGGATTACACAAGCCAGTATTAACGTCTGGAGCTGCACACAGCCGAATCATCAGACTAGGTAAGCAAGAACAACAGCGAAAAATGGCAGATGGAGCAATAATAACTGACATAATCAATGATAGCATGATATTTTTACTGATATTTGTAAATTGTCTTTCTAAATGTTTCATTAGCATGTTGCTAATGTACTGTTAAATGAGGTTAAAGTTACCATCATTTCTTACTGTATTCGCGGAGACAAGAGCCGTCGCTATTTTCATTTTTTAAACACTTGCAGTCTGTATAATGCATAAACACAACTTCATTCTTTATAAATCTCTCCAACAGTGTAGCATTAGCCGTTAGCCACGGAGCACAGCCTCAAATTCACTCAGAATAAAACGTTAACATCCAAATAAATACTTTACTCACATAATTCGAAGCATGCATACAGCATGCATGACGAACATCTTGTAAAGATCCATTTGAGGGTTATATTAGCTGTGTGAACTTTGTAAGTGTGCTGTAATATAATCGAGAGCTCGTGTGGCAGGGAGCACACGATTTAAGGGGGCGGCGCCGAGTGTAAATCAGTGTATAGTTAATGATGCCCCAAAATAGGCAGTTAAAAAAATTAATTTAAAAAAATCTATGGGGTATTTTGAGCTGAAACTTCACAGACACATTCAGGAGACACCTTAGACTTATATAACATCTTGTGAAAAAGCATTCTTGGGCACCTTTAAATGATTTTGTCACAAAATTTGATATTCAATAGATTATTAGAGTATTTGATGAAAAGTACATAGAACTCTTTTTTTCTATCATTTACTAGTATCTACCAAGAACTTTTAATCAGTGTTGGGGGTGTGCATTACATGTAATGCAAGTTATGTAATCAGATTACTTTTTAAGTAACTAGTAAAGTAACGCATTACTGTTGAATTTACAACAAAATATCAGTTACTTTTTTAAATAAGTCATGCAAGATATTTTGTTTTCCAAATTATTGACTGACAGCTCGCCTTTCCCCATGTTGAGAAAAATCGAGAGTAAGTGCAGAGGTGTTTTATGCACTGTGTAAACATAATGGTTATTCTAGACTAGTTCTAGACTAAATGTGAGCATACATTTATTCATTTACATCTCCTGCATCCTATTCTTCTGTATTCCAGAATGGAAGCACAGCTGAAAGACTTGTTTGTTTGAACTGCGCCCTCTATTGTACAGACGTGAATTTGCATTTCCTTAAACCTGAGGCTTATTCATTTCACTTTTGGTGTAAAATGGCCGTTACGTTTGCCAAAAATAGAACTTTTTTGTTGTTATAAAAATGAACAAACAAACAGGCCAGCCCTGATGAGAAAAAGTAACGCAAATATAAAGTAACGCATTATTTTCCATACAAAAAGTAACTAAGTAATGCAATTAGTTACTTTTTTAGGGAGTAACACAATACTGTAATGCATTCATTTTAAAAGTATCTTTCCCCAACACTGCTTTTAATAATCATGCACACACACACACACACACACACACACACGAGACCAGACCTGATCTCTTCATTCCATCTGAATCTCTTGCGAGGCCCAAACACTCGTTTTCCACTCCTCTCCTCTTCTTCCTCATCGGAACCATCAATCGCCCTCTCTTTCTCAGCCTCAAGCCTTGACACAAAAAATAACATTAAAAAAACTAAAATAAATAAACAAACCTGAGGTTGTATTCTAACAGAAAATTGCAGATCAATTAATATGTCAGTGAATGTACAGTGATACAGTAAAAGTGATCAAGGTATCACACGTTAAAAATGACTGATTACTTGGCAGCTCTGGCTTCAGAGTGAGCTTGGCAGTGATTCTGGAAACGGGTGATCTGTTCTGGCATGGACCTGGCCACTGCATCCTCCAACTTCTTCAGCAGCTCCTGCAGCTGTTCATCCTATAAGACACATGACTGGCACATTCAGCTTACAGAAACATTAAACTGGATTTATGCATATATGTAAATGCATTGTGGTTCTAAATGCATCGTGTTTCCTTCTGGAGCATCAGTGAATGTTTCAACCTTTTTTAATAGTTGTGTTTGAGTCCCTCAATTGATCTCAAAATCATACAGTCATTGCTGGAAAGGGTTCAAATATGCAAAAGATGAAGGACCTGGAGGATTTTTCTGAAGAACAGTGGGCATTTTATCTGCTCTGGACAAACAAGTGACTCATGAACAACTATCACAAAACAAACAAACAAAAAACAGCCATGGATCATTCAGGTAACAACACAGTATTAACTCTCTGGGGTCTGAGGATTTTTGGGGCCCTGGAGAAGTTTTGACATGCCCTGACATTTGTGCTTTTTTCAGTTGTTCATAAACATATTAATGACAAAAGTGTAATTACACTGTATTCAGCAAAAACTAGGCTACAATAATCAAGCTACAATACAACAGTTTATAATCAAGGGTATATAAACTTTTTAACAGGGTAATTTTTATAAATTCAACTTTTATTTTGCCTTGTGGACTATATGTAAATCTTATCTTATTCAGGACAGTACTATATAAATAAATAAAATGCATTTAGTTATTTTGTTAAAATAATGAACATTTTGCAGATTTTGCAAGGTGTATATAAACTTTTGAACACGACTATATACACTGTATAAATACAAGATGTAAACATCTGTTACAAATGGTAGACATCGTTAACAGAATCTGTAGTTACAATTATGAATATGGGGTGCTAAAATAAACTTGTATTTTATATGTACAATAAGCAGAATAATTGCAACAAAAAGAAAAAAATTTGGAGATAAGGTTAGAAAGCATAAAGCTTGTGGTGTTAAAAAAAATAAAAAATTACTTTCAAGTGATTCGTTACAAAAGTGCATCAAATATGCTAAACACGGAAGCTGGAAAGCGCTAGAACGGTTCTCATGCATGCACATATGAGCTTCTTCTTTTCCTTTTAAAGTAATAGCTCACTCAAATGAAAATTCTGTCATTATTTACTGTTCCAAACCTGTAAGACTTTAGGCTTTTATTCACATATAAACATTGATCAGCGTACATAAACAGAAGCTCAACCGGATCTGCTTGACATGCGAGAACAAACCTCATTGGTTCTAGCGGATGCTCAAACGTGCTGCGTAACACAAGAATGAACCTCACTGGTTCTTGCATGTCAAGCAAACATGCTTGAGCTTCCATGTACCTCAACTGATGTGTGCATAGATGAACGTTTACAAAAACTTTTCAGAAAAATTTGGACTAAACTATACTACTTTTCTGAACCTTGAATGTCGTAATTTCATTGCTTTCTATTGAAGATTAAAAAAAAAAAACCTCTCGGATTTCATCAAAAATACCTTAATTTGTGTTCTGAAGATGAACGAAGGTCTTATGGGTTTAGAACAACATGAGGGTGAGTACTTAATGACAAAAATTTTATTTTTGGGTGAACTAACCCTTTAATGCTGGTTGGCAACCCCACCTGAAGGTGCATTTTCCGCCACCTATTGCGCGACACCTGCGTTACAGCTAGGGTTGCCAACTTCTGGAAAGGAAAATAAGGGACAATCGTGGTTCTTTACAGGAAAATAAGGGACAGAATAAGGGACACTCAAAATATTTGTATTATACCACACAGTGTATGTCATTTCACAATCTGCAGTTAAGTATGTGTATAAAAGATGTATAAAAGGTTCTCAGACATAAACACATTTGTGTAAATGTGTGTCAAAATGAACTAAATTTCAGAAACTTTCCCTGCTCAAATTTTTGATTTTCTTTTTTCTTTTTTCTAAAAAAAGACAAACATAAATCAAGAAGAAAGCCAAAATATTAAATGTAATGGATGTACATTTACTGAGTAATCCAATATTTTGTAGAGGAGGGTCAGAATTACAATGGGGGGTAAAATGACTTTAGAACAACATATTTTACACAGAGACTGGTAGGACTGTTGACGTTAGCAATCTTTGTTGCATTATATGCCAACAGTTCAAAAATGGCAAAAAGCACTTCTTGTGTTTTTCGCTCAAAGTTTGCATTTCTGTAACTCATATTACAGAAATCCTTTTAGATTATAATTCTTAAACTTTTCTTTTCTTAATTTTTAAGTCCCAATATGGTTAATTTCCAGAGAAAGGGATCTCAGTGCACTTCCAATAGTGAAAATTGAAACTATAAATGTATCTCGTTTTTTTCTATCAACACAATTGGACATTCCTGTCTGAGTGCCATAAATAGTATTTTTTTAAGTTTGTGTACCTGTAATTCTAAAAGTATTAAAGATATCTCAATATCAGTCTATATTCTCATTCATAATAAACTTTTCTAGGCCCTATACGTTTCAGTCCCATATAATGTGGCTCCATGTTCAAATTGTTGAATTTGACCCATTTTCTATATATATAGCTACACCAATGGATATTAAACATCAACCTCTATTCAACATCATAAACCATAAACAGCAACAGCAATAACAACAACAACAACAACAACAACAACAACAACAACAACAACAACAAAAAAATGTCAGCAAGATAGGCCTACATAGATTGCATAAAATTTGAAAGCATAATAACTGAACATCTTTAAAATTTCATCCAATAAAGCATTTTTTTAAACAATGGTACTTAAAAGTTTGAACTAAATGTTGTTGCAACCATGTATGAATAAATAAAAATGAATATTTTTTAATTAAAGAGAAGTAGAGAATTATGGGCTGCTTTTGGTGCTTGAGACTTTATTTTATGTTTCAATAATGAGGTCCAAGCTACTTAAATGAGCGTAACATGTTTTTTTTCTCTATTTAACAACACTAGCAATAGTGAAAGACCACTTCCCTTTTTGATCACGTCTTCCCTCAGGGAGATTGCATGTTTTCTTGAGTGGCTGAATGCTGAAATCAAACCACGAACAGTGAAAGGGATTTG
This sequence comes from Megalobrama amblycephala, assembly GCF_018812025.1. Classification (NCBI taxonomy): domain Eukaryota; kingdom Metazoa; phylum Chordata; class Actinopteri; order Cypriniformes; family Xenocyprididae; genus Megalobrama; species Megalobrama amblycephala. Next base: position 46,639,607 of record NC_063050.1, read on the forward strand.
CCGTTACCACAAGACCCGCTCGCTGTGAAGCCGGCAGAGGAGTCTGCTTGGTCTTAAAGCCTTCCGTGAATGGCTATGTTGTCAAATTTGTCTCAAAGGAATGATTAATTCTCAAATTAAAACGCATGCCTGAGAATACGGGACAAACTGCGTCCCGTATGCCTTTCATACGGAACGCGTCTTTGATGCCTTAAATACGGGACGATTCCGTATTATACAGAACGGTTGGCAACCCTGGTTACAGCTGACGTAAAATAAAGGATCGGGCTTAGGATAGCAGATATCGATGAGATGGGGATTTTTGCTATGTTGAGGTGTCAAGCAGTTTTATAAGTTTACAGACCTGCTGTAGATTGTGGAGTTTTTTGGCTCTTTTAACCAGAGTGCCTTTGCTGCAGGACAGCTGTGATGCCAAGTAGGAGAAGATTCTGGAGCGTACTTTCCCACTAAGCTGTTTGGAGTTCACCTCCAAACTGAACATACAAAGAGAAAGAATCAATATAAGACAATAAATTGATTTAAACTACAATCAGTGCAATACAATAAAGATGTTACCTGTTGAATAATAAATCATGTAATGTAACTTACTCTAGTAAAACACTGTTGAGCTCTGAAGACAAAATCTCCATCTTATTTTGTCCTTCAATTGTCTTGACAGCCTAAAGAACAAAATAACTCATGTATACCCGCAAACTCTTGTCTGATCCTCTAAAGCCATAAAATCAAACAATACCTGGGAAAGTTGCTTAATGTGTTGCTCTAATGTAGGTGGCAGTCCATCTGGGAGTAATGTGGGTGGCTTCTCAGTGACGGATGCAACCAGAGCCTCTCCGTTCTCTTCCAGGCTTGGAGAGCAGATGTTCTGCGGCTCCCCCAAGAGCCCATCTAAGTCAAAGTCTTGCTCTGCTGCTTTGACTGCCTGAAGGAGGTCGTCTGCACTGGCAGAACCAATGAGTGTGAGAAGAGGGTCAGATGATATGGGTGGCTCTTGAACCTCAGCTTGCATGGTGGGACCAGTGTCGTTGAGAGCATTGAACATCTGCAGCTGCTGAAGCTTTTCCTTATGGAACTTCTTTAGCATCTTATCAATGCTTAGCGGCTTCTTGTTTTTCTTCTTCTTTGCAGGTGATTTGTCTGGTGGGGTGCTGAGAAGGAAACCAGAAGAGGGAACAATGAGGGCATTTGAGAAAGAATCAGTGGAAACCTTGTTCCTAAAGGAGGTTGTGAAAAAAAATTATGTTTTCTTAACAGTAAACATTGTTCAACTAAATTGATCACCGGAGCAGTAAAAACCTCTTCCTGGCTTCCTCCTCTTCCTTCTTAGCAAGCATGTCATCTTCTCTCTTTTTCTTCCCCATCTTCTTGTCTTTGCCTTGCTTAAGCTTTCGTTTCTGAGCGAGGAATCAGACCAATCGAGATAATGTATGTTGACAAATGGAAATGCTCATATATTGAACAATTTTGCTAATCTGAAGAAAACAAGCTGTTTTTTGCAAGACAGTGGGTACAAAACAGACGTAAGGGTCGTCAAATGTGTTTACGCACCTTGGCTTTAAAAGCATTGTCCTCAAAATCATTCTGGTTATCTCCCTCATCAGAGGCTGGCCTGAACTGGAGAGTTCCAGAGTTGATGTAGAAGCCTCCATATCTGGTGGTGAGACAAGCTGGGACGAGCTCATCATACTGTGACATGCAGTGGCAGCAGAGAAAAAGACGACTTGAGTAAAACATGCACGTGATCTATAAGGGGAATAATCTGATAAAGGTGGTTTTAGCATCTGGCCTGAACTCACAGCCTCAGAGTTATCAATGAATGAATCAGATTCATCGTAACCAAAGCCTATATCCACCAGGTCCTGTAATCTGTCTTTTTTTCTTTTGCCAGCTTCACCCTAAAAAAAAAGGCAGATATTCATGTAGTTGAAATAAAACTTAAATAACACCACCTCTATAGTTTTTTCCCCCAAAATAAAAATACTAAGTTTCACATAATTATAATACATAAATCATGCTGTCTAATTCCACCTTCAATTAAGGCAGTCTTGGATATTGTTTTGCATTTTGACTCTTGATATTTACTTGTCTCGACATAACTATGAAACCCAGCTTTAATTCGCTAATATAGACATAGACTTACTTGTGATGAAGCTAGAAATATAACATCTTGGCAGAAATCATACGCACATATTTCGCTTCAAACTTTCTTGCAAGTGCCTCCAGTTCATCTCTCTCCCTGTCCTCCACCAATTCATCTAATGTTTGTAGTTTCTTTTTCTCAGTGGTTTCCTTAAAATGAGAGAGAGAGAGAGAGAGAAAAAAGACCAGATACCAGTGATTTTCCTAAATTCACCAGTACTGGTTTAATCCTCACTCAAATTGCAACACTTGTTTAAAACAATTAATAATATTTTTGAGTAATATGGGTAAAATAAATGTAAACATTGCTGAACTCATAGCAAAAGTTCTGGTAGGAATTAAATATATAACAGTCACAACTTTTTAAATTTAAACAACATAGTCAATGCTTTCTTTGACACCATTGTTAACACTTTTAGATCAAATGTAGTACTTTTCCAATCAAATATTTAAACTATGTCTTTTTTTCTAAATTCCTAAAATGTTTAGGGATTGAAAATGATTAAATATAAACTCAAAGCATATACAGCTCTGGAAAAAATTAAGAGAACACTGCAAAATTAGCAGTTTCTATGGATTTATTATTTATATGGATCTGTTTGAGTAAAATGAACATTTTTGATTCATTCTACAAACTATTGACAACACATCTTACAAATTTCAAATTAAGACATTAAGTCATTAAGTCGTTTAGGGCACTTATTTGCAGAAAATGACAACTGGTCAAAATAACTTAAAAAGATGCCATGTTTTGAGACCTTGAATAACGCAAAGAAAACCAGTTTATATTCATTTTTAAACAACACAATACTAATGTTTAACTTAGGAAGAGTTCAGAAATCAATATTTGGTGGAATAACCCTGATTTCTAATCACAGCTTTCATGCGTCTTGGCATGCTCCCTATCAGTCGATCACATTGCTGTTGGCCGACTTTATGCCACTCCTGGTGAAAAAATTCAAACAGCTTGGCTCTATTTAATGGCTGGTGACCCTCTTGTAGACATTTTTCAGGTTTTCAGTGGGGTTCAGGTCTGGAGATTGGGCTGGCCGTGACAGGGTCTTGATCTGGTGGTCCTCCATCCACACCTTAATTAGCTTGGCTGTGTGGATTGGAGCATTGTCCTGCATGAAAAAACAATCCTTCAAGTTGGGGAACATTGTCAGAGCAGAAGGAAGCATGTTTTCTTTCAGGATAATCTTGTACATGGCTTGAGTTATGCATCCTTTGCAAAGACCTATCTGCACGATTCTAGCCTTACTGAAGAACCACCAGATCATCACCAATCCTCCACCAAATTACATAGTGTGTGCGAGAAACTGTGGGACGTAGGCCTCTCCAGGTCACTGTCTAACTATTAGAGGAAAATGCTGAAAACTGGACTCATCAGAGAAGATCAGAATCGGGCAGATCTGTCTTTGTGAAGGACACGTGACGTGACTCAAGCCGCGTACAAGGTTATCCTGGAAGAAAACATGCTTCCTTGGATTTTCGTGCAGGACAGTGCTCCAATCCACACATCCCCAGGCCAATCAAGTTGTGGATGAAGGACCACCAGTCCCTGTCATGGCCATCACAATCTCCAGACCTGAACCCCACTGAAAACCTCTGGAATGTAAGCAAGAGGGTCAACAGCCATTAAATAAAGCCAAGCTGTTTGAATTTTTTCGCCAGGAGTGGCATTAAGTCACCCAACAGCAATGTGATCGACTGATAGGGAGCATGCCAAGACGCATGAATGTTGTGATTGGAAATCAAGGTTATTCCACCAAATATTGATTTCTGAACCCTTCCTAAGTTAAAACATTAGTATTGTGTTGTTTAACCCTTATAGGGTCTTTGGGGTCTTTTTGGACCCCAAATGACGTTTGCTAAAATTAAAAAATATATATATTCTCTTTGTCCAAATGGCATGAAACTTTGTACAGTGGTTAACACTTTCTAGATCTACAAATAATAATAAAAATTGGAGTGATATCTTGTTTTTATGTTAGTGTAAAAAAAAGTCACATTCAGGGACTTTGGGGTCTCCAGAGACCCCAGGCAACAAAATGTAATTTTGTAACAAAATAATTGTTTTTTTAAAAACAAATGTAATTTTACTTTGTTTATTAATGTTTTTACTTCATATTTGTGCAGTTTTTGGAGGATTTGTCATATCTTTTAAATTTCTATAAATAAATAAAAAATATTTTGTTAAATGGGTTTTTATACAAAAACAGCTTTTTATGTAAAATTCACTTTATAAAAGACCCACATTTTGCCCATCTTTTGGAAAATGCAGTTTTAAAAGTAAAAAAAAAAAAAATATCACACTAAACCACATCAAATTATCCATGCTATCCCCATGAATAAAAGTTACAAATGTGGGTCTTTTATAAAGTGAATTTTACATAAAAAGCTGTTTTTGTATAAAAAACCTACTGTAAAATATATTTTTAATTTATTTATATACATTTAAAATAAATATGATAAATCCTCCAAAAATGGCACAAATGTGGAGTAAAAACATTAATAAACAGAGTAAAATTACATTTGTTTAAAAATATATATTTTGTTAAAAAATTACATTTTGTTGCCTGGGGTCTCTGGAGACCCCAAAGATCCTGTGTACACACCTCAAACGAAGACTGCACAAGGGTTAAAAATTAATATAAATTAGTTTTATTTGCATTATTCGAGGTCTGAAAACATGGCATCTTTTTTCTTTATTTTGACCAGTTGTCATTTTCTGCAAATAAATGCTCTAAATGACAATATTTTTATTTGAAATTTGAAAGAAATGTTGTCAACGGTTTGTAGAATAAATAAAATTTTGTAATTTTATTCAACCAAATAAATCCAGAGAAACTGCTAATTTAGCAGTTCTGGCAAACGTCTGTATAACAGTGTTTAAATTTAGCTTTTAGCAAGAATAAAAATCAGAAAACACATTAATGTCATTGCTTGTTTACCTTTGCGCTGATCAAATCCGGGTAGCAAAACTCCGGGCAGCGTTGTTCATCCGGCTCGAAGAGTTTTAATTCCACTCTCGTTGCAGCATGCTGAAGTGGTGGCGATGCGACCGCTTGCGTTGGCACAAGTAAACCCTGTTTGACAGGCTGGTCACTGGCATTGGGGACAGGAGGGACGGCGGGAAGAGGAAAGTGAGCATTGCTTGAGATTGCGGTGAGATGAATTCTTCGTGGTGCAGCCATTGCTCAGACCGATGGCAACGATCCACGATTCTCCCCGAACAGGTGCGCGTTTGGTTGATTAATTATGAACCTGTGAAGCCAATTGAAGGAAGTGTCATTTTCCTGCCTTAAAAGGGAAGCTGGGTAAGCAGCGCTTCGCAATTATGCCCTTGGAGGTCCACACTGCACAATTTTAACGTCTCAGCTAACATAACCGTTTCAGTCCTTGGTAACGACTAAAGGAAAACACCGCTTAACTTTAACTTAACTTTGAGACAGTTGTATTTGTACAGCAGACGTTTATTACGTGAAAATACCTAACTCAAGTCGACGTAAAACGTCAGTAGCCTATACAAGTTATGAAATCAAAACCTGACATAACTGTAACGTCTTTAGTTTTTTTTTTTTTTTTAATGATTCAAAAACGTAGTAAAATAGAAAAAAAATACAACCACGTCACACTACAACGTTTGTAGAGCGTTTTTTTGTTCTTTTAAGTTTTTGCAATTGTAAATTTTATTTACCAAAAGACAGTGCCTAGGCCTAAATCGTTTAAAACTGAAGGAAGACACTTTCACCTCTCGAGAATAAAAAGGAGCTCTGATAATAGGCTATTCCTATGCCATAGCCTATAACTTTAATTCAAACCTGCGCGTGAGTTATTAAATAATATAGAGACAAGCCGAAGTGTCATTTGTCTATATTCTTCTGATTGACGGATGTAGGCCTACGTGGCAAAACATTTTCATGACGGCGTATGTAATTTCAGGTTGAAAGTGTAGTTCTTTCTTAAAACGTCGCAATGTATGCAACTGCAGAGAGCAATGATTTATCTGTCATACGATAACAAACCTCGCCACAACATGATAGCCTGCTTTCTCAGACAGGGCTTCAAGATTAAAGGGATAGTTCACCCAAAAATGAAAATTCTGTCATTTACTCACCATCAAGTAGTTCTAAACCTGTATAAATGTCTTTGTTCTGCTGTAGGCCTACACAAAGGGAGATATTTGGAAGAATGTTTGTAACTGAGCAGATCTCGCCCCCCCATTGACTACCATAGAAGGGAAAAAAAAAATACTATGGTAGTCAATGGTGGGCGAGATCTGCTCAGTTACAAACATTCTTCCAAATATCTCCCTTTGTGTAGGCCTACAGCAGAACAAAGACATTTATACAGGTTTAGAACTACTTGATGGTGAGTAAATGACAGAATTTTCATTTTTGGGTGAACTATCCCTTTAATCTAGGATTAGGCCTTAGTTCAATAATTTAAAGGGTTGGTTCACCCAAAAATGAAAATTCTGTCATTTATTACTTACCCTCATGCCGTTCCACACCTGTAAGACCTTCATTAATCTTCGGAACACAAATTAAGATATTTTAGTTGAAATCCGATAGCTCCGTGAGGCCTCCATAGGGAGCAATGGAAACTTCCTCTCTCAAGATCCATAAAGGTACTAAAACATATTTTTTTTACTTGTGAGTACAGTGGTTCAATATTAATATTATAAAGTGACAAGAATATTTTTGGAGTGCCAAAAAAACGACTTATTTAGTGATGGCCGATTTCAAAACACTGCTTCAGGAAGATTCGGAGCATAAATGAATCAGTGTATCGAATCATGATTCAGATTGCGCGTCAAAATGCCAACAGCTGAAATCACGTGACTTTGGCGCTCCGAACAGCAGATTCGATACACTGATTCATCTGTGCTCCGAATCTTCCTGAAGCATTGTTTAGAAATTGGCCATCACTAAATAAGTCGTTATTTTGTTTTTTTTGGCGCTTTATAATATTAATACTGAACCACTGTACTCGCATGAACTGATTTAAATTTGTTTTTAGTACCTTTATGGATCTTGAGAGAGGAAGTGTCCATTGCTCCCTATGGAGGCCTCACGGAGCCATCGGATTTCAACTAAAATATCTTAATTTGTGTTCTGAAGATTAATGAAGGTTTTACGGGTGTGGAACGACATGAGGGTAAGTAATAAATGACAGAATTTTCATTTTTGGGTGAACTAACCCTTTAATTCCTAGGACATGTAAAGGGTTAGTTCACCAAAAAAAAAAATGAAAATGTCATTTATTACTTACACTCATATCATTCTACACCCTTAAGACCTCTGTTCATCTTTGGAACACAAATTAAGATATTTTTGATGAAATCTGATGGCTCAGTGAGGCCTCTATTGCCAGCAATGTCACTGCACCTCTCAAGATCCAGAAAGGTACTCAAAAAAAAAAAAAAAACAGTTCATGTGAATACAGTGGTTCTACAATAATATTATAAAGCAACGAGATTACTTTTTTTGCACAAAAAAACAACTTTTCAACAATATCTAGTGATGGGCGATTTCAAAACACTGCTTCGTGAAGCTTTACGAATCTTTTGTTTCGAATCAGTGGTTCAGATCGCATATCAAACTGCCAAACTGCTGAAATCAAGTGACTTTGGCGCTCTGAACAACTGATTCGAAACAAAAGATTCAAAGAAGCTTCGAAGCAGTGTTTTGAAATCGCCCATCACTAGATATTGTTGAAAAGTTATTTTGTTTATTTGGTGCACAAAAAATATTCTCATCACTTTATAATAAGATAGAACCACTAGAAATCACATGAACTGTTTTAAATGTTTTGAGTACCTTTCTGGATCTTGAGAAGTTCGGTGACATTGCTGGCGATAGAGGCCTCACTGAGCCATCGGATTTCATCAAAAATATCTTAATTTGTGTTACGAAGATGAACGAAGGTCTTAAGGGTGTAGAACGACATGAGGGTGAGTAATAAATGACATTATTTTAATTTTTGGGTGAACTAACCCTTTAAGTAGCTTTTATAAACATGCCTATATATAGGCCTATAATATATTTTACTGGCATACATATTAAGACAAAACTATGGCAATCCATATTTTAAGATATGTCTACAAGGCGCTTTCAGATGAAACCGCTCAAACATGCATTTTAGTTGGGGACTATAGGCTTAAACCTTGTCTTTGAAACCAGGGGAAAACATTTTAGAGATTGCTTGCTGGCTCTTACGTTTACTACAAAAAAAAAAAAGGGTGTAATTATACAATGATGACCACAAATTAACCATGAGTTTTGCTACACTAACCATAGTTTACCATTTGTATAACCACAGTTTTACTACAAGGAGCTACCATGGTTAATCCAACAAAAAACATGGTTACTGTAATAAAACCGGTTCATTTTTTTGTAAGAGGGGGAGGGGAGCAAAAGGGAGGATATTTGTGTGTTTGATTGGGGAGACATACAAAATGTCTCCAGCAACCGGTTTGTGAACTACTGCTATTTCTGAAGAAACCTCTAGAAATAAAACATACCACAGATGCTCATCCATGTCATGTAATGGTGAATCGTTGATATGCTGTTTTGCACGGCATGTTCTGAAGTCTCCAGCAGCCAATCTCTTCGTGAAAGCGTTCGGCTGAGGGCTTTCATTCTATCTCCGCGGCCCTCGGTGAAGCGCGTAGCCGTCGTCACGCCGACAGTCGAACACTCTCCATAAAGAACTCGCTCGAGTTATCATGGCAATGGAGGATTATTGTTTTCAGATGCAGAGCGCAAATAGGAGACAGACAGGCTTTATCTCTAATATGGATTGATCGATGGCTCGCTTTATCAATCAGAAGACTTTCTATTCGATCAAATGTTGACGATACTGGTAGCGATACATATTTACTAGACAAATTTCATCACTGATATGGACACCCACAACTATTTCCAAAATCACAGTTCACTGTTCTCATTGGACGGAACACAGCCTCGCCATTTTAGTCGTCATCATCCTGCGCCTTACTTACTTTTTCATTATGAAATGATTATTGTAGTGCGTGTATGTAGTCTCCCGTTGTTACTGTGGTTCAGCTGATGGATACAAACAGGTAAGGTTAAAGAGCGATAGCCTACTTAACAGTGTTACTGTAAATATTACGTTTTATATGACATCCTCCTTTTCTCATTTAACATAAATTTTATTATATAAATGTCGTGACCAACACGGCATTGTACATCGCTTTTAACCCAACAGTTAGCTTTGATTTTGTAATATCCACTATTATTGTACAAAAAGAACGGTCCGCCATGGTGCTGTCCATGGTGCTGAATGAATTCTGTATGCTTACGTAGGCTACTGACGTAGAAAGGCTAAATACTTACGGACGAGTCTTTCAAATACATTCACGGCAAGTGTAATGATATGCACTGCAATTATATTATGTATTTGTATGTGATATTTTGTTTCTGCTTAGTGTTTGAGGAGGTTATATGGTCTGCCTAAGCTACTTTTCGCCCAAATAGTAGAGTTTTTAGAAGGCTGTTCTAGTCAAATAATACGATTTGAATAAAATGAAGAATTTGACTTTCATGTTACTTTAAGAAACACTTTCAGTTTCAAGCCTCTGTTGGATGTAAAGTTGACCACTAGATGGCAGCAGATTTCTTAAAACTTAAGGTAATGAGTGTTAATCAAGTCAGTGCGGTCACATTACTTTTGGCATTTTAGGCTTTGGTTATTATTTGATAAAGTGATGTACTTTGTTTCTAAACAGTTTCATTTTTGTACTACCATGTAAAGATTATTCAAAAACAACAATGACTAATGAAGAGAAAATGAAACTATATTTCAAGGTTCTAAATTCTAGAATAATTGAATGATTTTATATGATTTAGAATTAAATTATCTAATGTGATTCTTAAATTGGAATTGTTTAATTATTTTAAGATTATTGTCTCTATGCAATGTCCTCACTAAGATAGCAATCCAAACCTGTGTGTGTGTGTGTGTGGGTTTCTGTTACACTGTGTACAACAAATTGCCCCTCTGGGATAATAAAAATGACCTGAACCTGAGGTAGGCCTAATGCTTTGGAAAAAATATCACAAAAAATGAGGAGGCACTTCCTGCATCTTAATAAGGAATTCATGCATCTGTGGCCTTCACATATGGTGCATTAGCATTGAGAGTCACCCCAGGTGGGAAAAAAGTACACTTCTGTAATGTGCTTAAAGTGCTCTATTTTAGCACACTAATTTTGTGTTTAATAAACTAAAAATTCTTTAGTACTTCTTAAGATAATCTATGGGTACTATAAGTGGTAACTAAATACATGTTTTAATTAAAAAGATAGTATATCAAAAGCATATTTCATGGTGTCTCAAAATAGCACAGTTGAGTACACTTAGATGTTCTTAAGATTATCTAAAGAAGAGTTTTTAGTATTAAGTACAAAATTAGTGCGCTAAAATAGAGCACTTTAAGTACATTATAGAAGTGTACGCTTTTTTCACCTGAGACCGTTCATCAGTCTCTTGTCAGTACAAGTCAAGTATACTTAAGTGGAATTTTAAGTATATTTCTGAGAAGTACATAAAAAGTAGACTGAAAGTAGGCTATACTTTCTTATTTTTACTTTAAAAGAAGTATAGTGTACTAATAGCGCACACTTGAATAAACTTTTCGTGAGGGTGGTAACGCAACGGTTTACTGATGATATGAGATGCAAATTATGACCGCGTTATGGAGGATGATCAGATATCTCTTTTAATTTTATTATTTGTTTACGTCGCTCAAATTAGCCAACTACAGAGAAACTGGTAGCCAGGCAACAGACAAATGACCAATCCTGAGTGGCGACGTTACTTCACGGATTCTACCAGCACGATTCAGCATGGTTAGACAACCGTGCCGAGAATTCCGTGCTGAGAACGGTTTGTAATACCAGGCTCGAGTGGAAACACTACTAGAACCGTTCGGCCCGACGGCAAAAAAGTGGCTAAAATAACTTGCGTTACTTATTTGAAAAAGTAACTTAGATATTTTGTTGTAGAAAGAAAAGTAATGCGTTACTTTAGTAGATACTTGAAAAAAGTAATCTGATTTTCAAGTTACTTGTAATGCGTTACCCCAACACTGCTTATAAGACAAGTTACTTGGCCACTGTCAGTTGTCTCAATAGGCCTACAATATAGTTCTCAGTCCTGGCCCTTGAGTCCACTGCTGCACATTTTGGATCTCAAACTTTTATTTGAGGAAAAAAAAAACTTTTGATATTTGAAAGAGAGAGTGTATACTGGATCTGCCAGATGGTAGCACACCTGGTTCGTCCTCACCACCAACCAGTGTTTGTCTGCCTCTATAATCCTGTCTGATATGAATGATAGACAAGATCAGTTTAAAGCTTCTGTCCATTTCACACCGATTGAACAAGCCATCAGGAAATACTGGCGATAGATGTAGACCATTTTTACCGACTTTATTATATTGTTGTTCTGTCTGCTTTTCGTTTCCTCCAGCGGAAATCTCTTAGCCTTCTCTTTAGCAAGCTACATTAAGATTCACCTCACTTTCTTCTCTACGGGCGCTCACCGTGGAACGAGCCTCTTATGAATCGAATTTGACAGTCACAAAGGCGTCATAATTGCAGTCTGTCGCATTCCATTCCATGTTAACATATCACAAACTTATTCAAACGTAATTCGGGACGCATATGCTTTCGCTATCTCTCTCTCTCTCTAGCAATTATAAATGAATTTCACGGTGTAGGCTTTTAATGCTAATAAGATCCCCCTCCCCGCTGGCTTGCGAACGAACAGGCCAGTCTCACTGACAAACAGGGCGCGAAAACCCGTGGTGTGCGAGAGAGACATGCATGGCCTCAGAAAGAGAGAGAGAGAGTGCGAGAGATGGGACAGAGGATCAGATTGCATCTCTTTTGTTTAACCAGACTCCTGTTCAATGAGCTAATGGAGCGGAAGAGATTGGCGCCCCGCGGCTAGAGAAGGCCGACAGAAGCGCCGAATTAAAAAAGGTGTCAATAAATGTGTGAAAGACAATGAGCTAAAATACACACGCTTTATATGGAGGACAAAGAGGGACAGATGGAAAGTGAGGAGGGGGTTCCGACCAGTGACAGGACCCCTCAGCGTTTCATCAGAGCGGAGAGAGAGTTACAATATTGTCCCGGGATGATTTAAGGCGCACTGGGATTCGGGTCCCCAAAGTGAATAATTTAGTCCTTTTATTAACTTGAGCAAACATGAGCTGTTTTTAATTAACCAGTTAGATCAGAGCACGACGGCCAAATGCATTCATCAGTAGGTAGTTTAAGAGAAACAGTAAAGTAAAACAAGTTTGACTTTACGCTTAGTGTTTCTCTTAAACTACCTATGAATGCATTTGGCCGTCGTGCTCTGATCTAACTGGTTAATTAAAAACAGCTCAAGTAAAACAAGTTTGACTTTAGGTAGAATTCGTTTACGAGTCTGAATCTAAACTATAGTAGGGGAAAAACTCACTTCCACAGCTGCTAATTGTATTCTTATGCCACATATTAGTTGGATGAATAGACTATGTGCAGTATAATCACATTGTATCATTATTATAAAGTCTGTAATCATAATTTAATGTAGGCCGATATTGAGTTTTTGGGAGAGCCCACTAGGAAGCGCTGTGACTTCCATCAGAGTCGTCTGTTGAGTAGCCTAATTAGGCAAAAAATTAAGTAGGCTACATTTAATTAGACTCGGGTTCCATAAACACAATTATGTATTTAATTGACAGGCTCGTCTAATTATTCTCTCGCACAATTTACACCTCCTTTGCTTAACTGTGTATAATGTCACGAGAACCATCGTTTGGTAATGAGCAAATATAGTTGGAGAACAAATTATTGAATAATGTTTTTTTCTGTATATATATATATATATATATATATATATATATATATATATATATATGTAATTACTTTTTTATAATCATCCATTTAACATTTTAGGCCGAGCGAGGATTGGTAGGCTAAAGTTTGGAAGAAAATTAATAAACTTCTTCTGGACCAGGATTGAGAACACTTTAGAACTTTTGTTTTTACACTGTGTTTCATGATTTGTTATTACAACATTTTTTTTCTTCTGTCAAATCAACTTGGATAATTAATGTGGTTTAGATAACATACTATTTTGAGTTCTAATTGCCTTCATAGTATTAACTAAATTTTTAATTTCAATTAACTCAAAAACCAGCAACCATAGCTAACTTTCTTTAAGTTAAACCAACAATTCTTTTTTTACAGTGTATATTGTTTTTGGAGTGGGCCGAGACAAGCAGCTCTCTTGGACGACAAGGGGAGGGCAATGAAGGCAATTCATTAAGCAGCGGAGTTAACCTGCCTCGCCTTAATTAAAACATCTTCGCTAGTTTACAGTGTGTATACGGGGCCGTCTCTGGGGTGTTGGGTTTCCTGCGCGCAGCAGATGGCCGCGTCGCCCGAAAATAATAGTTGACGCTCCTCCTCCCATGCTTCATTGTACCAGATCCGAACAACCGTGAGCCCGCGAGCCACCAGGGGATTAGAGCAGCGTGGATAACAAAGAGATATTAACTATTCAAGGCCCTCACGAACGACCGTGGTCAGTGTACATCTAGAACCGGATTGATACCCCGGCGAATGATACGATTCACATGACGTCTGAGATTTGTTTACTTAGCCTACAGGGAGAGATGGGTGATCCGGAGTTGTCTGAGGAACTGAAGTCTCGGCACTTCTTGACTTGCCACTATCAATAAGCGTTCACTGACAGATTAATGATTTTTTTTGTAAGAGGGGAGTTAACTTTTAACTCTCTAAAACATATTTACAATGATCAGTAAATCACTGACTTTTACGTTTACGATTTAAAGTTGTTTTTGATAACATAAGAAGAGGGGTGGCATATTATGTTTTGTCTTGAATATTTCTGTAATGAACGTTTCAGTTCTCTCTCTTTTTAAAATATTTTACATAGGAGTTTAAAGTAAAATAATAGGCTATAGGTGATGTAACTGTCCAGACAGTAAAAGGCTGAAATTCTTAAAATTAGTTTGCATGCTTTATTAATATTTGCTCATAAAAAGTGAATACATTTTGTTTTAAAATATTATTAATAGTCCCTCTTTGAAAAACCTTTGTCAATGTGGTGAAACCAACATTGAAACAAAAGTCATTATGTCATAAAGCCTCATGGTTGCGGTGCTGTTTTTTTAAAAAAAGGCACGTTCTTTTTTCTCAGGTCAAGAAGAAAATTCAAGAAATTGTCAAGAATTTGTTTTAAAAGAAAACGATTTACATTTAAAATGTAAAAAAAGTTAAATCAATTAAGTTGTAATAAAAGTAGGCTATTTTAGTTTTTACACCACTAGACATTTTAAAGTGATTGATGGCACTCGTATGTCTGCAAGATGTCTGTTAAAGATCACTTCATCTGGAAAGCATCTGCTGTTTACAAACAGACGTGATAGACGTCTTAAAGATGTCAGTTTTACATACATTCTAAATCATAAACATCTTAAAGACATTTTAAAAGTCTATTTGACATCTGACAGGAAACGTCCTATAGACGTATTGCAGATGAGCAAACACAATAAAAAATACGTCGTCCAGATGTAAACGTGCTATCAACTTGTTTGTTATAAATGGTCTTAAGGTTTTTGGTTTGACGCCATATAGACGTACTTTTTTGACACCTTGGCACCTAAAAAGTTAAGCCATATAAAATCGCTCGACGCTAGGTGGCGATACAAGAATGGTTTCTTCCAGATGACAGGCCAAGTTTTTGACAGCTGTGGTACCTGTGTGCTTTATCATCAATGAAGTCGTGTCACAGGTCTTTTCTGCTCATTTTCCTCACTTTTCACGAGGATGGATAGAATCAATATGCTTTTAGCACAAACGCGAGCGCATAAGCACAAAGCCACACTCCCACGTGCAAGTGCCAGACTACTACACATTAATGCGTCCTTCAGTTTCAAAGAGTGATTAACGGGAGAAAATAGTGGACTGTAAAAATATGTAAATTACTCTCACAAAGGCTACAAAAAGTTGGCGTCATCACCATTGCTCAAATTATATTATTACTACTAAATTTTGAAAATGTTAATCTGTTCAGCGGATTTCCCTGGGGAGGCAAGTAAATTAGTTCTATTTCCGTGCAAACCAGCGCGAGGCAACTGGAAGCGACAAGCACCTTCGATTCGCTGATTACAATTAGACAATCCCTGCTCGGGGTCCGTCAAGCACTGATAATTTTTGTCATATTAAGCACGTTTTAGCAAAAGGTGATAAGTCAGTTTTAATTGAAATTAAATTATTACTCTAATAGAAGTTTGAGTTATTGTTATTAAAAGGATTCCATTTTGCCCTCATAAATGCAGACCATAAGATTTCTGAAGGGCATTGTAGGTTGGCAAGGCTGAATAAGGTAATTTGAAGGGGAATTGCATTTTCTCTCTCTCTCTCAATCAGAAATGAAGTGAATTAAAACTCGGAATCAATCGCTTTTACTTTCTGCTTTCTCTGAAGCCAGACCAACAATTGCAGATAATTAGTGCGCGGGAAAGTTTTAATTGCATGATTAGCTGAGCGGGATTAAAGGGAAATTTGCCTGGTGGGATAGCCTAGTTTCCCCACTAAAACACCAAACTGTGCTTGAGTGAAACACAAACACAGAAAGGAAAATCATTTTACACTTTAATTGGTTCCGTTTGTGGATCAAATGACTTTCAACAATTAATTTACGTTTCACACTCCAATTATCTGTGCATCGACTAATGTGCAGCTCAGTTTTGATAGCTTCAAATGAATTCACATTAAGTTAATTTAGTAATTAAGACCTTCAAAAGTAGTATATTGATTTTTTAAATTAAAATGTTTTATTAGAGCCTAATGGTTATTTATGATTATCGTTTAAATTTGCTTCAAGCTTCAGAGCGAGATGTTGGACTGAATGGACTGAACAGCCCAGTCCATTTCATCTTCCTGGCTAAAGTTTGTTTGGAATTTAATATACGATCATAAATATATCGGACCCCTTTAACTTCTTTAAATGGGCTTATTTCATAAAATGTTACTATGAGCAGAAATGCACAGTATGCCATGTGTGACAAGAATGTATAGCAATGTCAAAAAACATCCAGGTGGGTTTCCATACCGGATTAAGATTGATTGGGCAATATAATTTTGACACGTGTTGATTTATAATAAATTTGTATATACTGGCTATATAGTATCGCCTTTAAAGTAGCGAAAGTGGGATAAAAGTGGGCGAAAACGCACTGAACACTGCCCCTTGTGTGGCTTGCCTACTTATGATTATCAAGTTAATTAAAGCCCGCGCATCTGACACAGTCACTCCGCCGGATTAAAAACAACAGGCGCCTTGCAACGCTTCGCAGGGGCCGCGTGTCAAGGGTTGTCTACCCAGGAGCCGCGCGCGTCTAGCGGATAGCGCTTGCTCAGAACCGGAGGGGTGCCCTTTCAAGAAGCGGTTTTCAAAAAGCAAACGACAAGAAGCCAATTATTGAACTTAGATGTCGGGGGAGGGCCAGAATGAAACGATTTCCATAATTCCTGTATGCGAAGTGATGAAATGTTTGGGGATAAAGAGTGGAGGAGAGAGATACAAACCAAGTAGCATCAAACGCGCGCTCACGCCGGGAATGTGTGCTTTGAAAGCGACTAGCGCTAGTAGAGAGGCCTTTTTTTTTCTTTTTTTTTTTTTCAAAGTGCTGATTTGAAATGAACACATTGAAATGCAGAGAGGCGGCCAGCCAACAGACTGCGGGGTCAAGTGACGAACGGATTATATGCTTCTTCTTAATAATATTAATTAAACAATTTGCATGCTAATAAGGTAACAATTATCATGCCTCTCTGTTGAAAGATTTAGGTTATTACTACACACCATCCGGGTGCTACTGAGGGTCAGCGCAAGCGAGCGAGTGGTGAGAAATTTCAACTCAAATTAACGTTCTGGCAGCTGGAGAAATTGGATAAATAAAGTGGAATTAATTCTCGGTAATGGAGGAGGAGAGCAGGGAGAGGGAAAGACCAGCAAATGTTCTTAAAAGTAATACAGAAATAAACCGTTTAATGTAGTTTGTAAGACCCCCAACAATTTGTTTTGAGATCCTTTGAGTGGGGGTGGGCCTGTGATGGTACACCGCTTGAGGGAGTAGCGCGCAATTTCCTCGGTCGTGTCTTTAGGCCTCGGTAATTTGGTAGATAAATCAAGCACGTTTTGGTCTCAGGTTTAGCCGTTCAAGCTCTGTGATTGATTCGGGACCCGCGGTACTACAGGGTCACTGACAGTCTGGATAAATCAGACCAGTTCGGCGGCCGACTAATGAGACCAGATTATTTCAACAGCCTGAAACGAGCGTGAAAAATAAGATCTCCCTCATTCCGAGGTGTCAAATCGATTCAACATCACCGAGCAAATACATAGGCCTGCACACATACATTTGAGCACGGATGGGTCCTCATTGTTTAATTGGACCTAAAGCACAGGTAGGCTATCATATCAAATTGTCACAATCCATCTATAGCCTACCGCTCAATGTGGCAACTGAAGAATGTTTCACTTAATATTTTGAGTTAGCCTAAAGGCTTTGAACATGTCCCTTCTTTCTGGTTGACTAATATGAATTAACAATGGGAGTAGAAAAGCTAGCTTTTGTTTGTTCAAGATATCAGCTATATCAGCTTGAAATTATTCTGAAGTATATGCATTAGCCAAGTTTAAAAACAAGTAAACAAACAAACAAACCCATTCTTCTGAACTGTTCACTTAAAACAGTTGGGTTAAAAATGACACAACAGATAACCCAATGGTGGGTTGATATATAAATAACCCAATAAAGTGACCCAATATGTTTAACCCAGATATTGGGTACAATAAACAACCCAACATTTTTCAACATTTTTTAGAGTGTGGTGATAGCAACAGTATGCTGCTCTAGCACTAGAATCGGGATGTTACATAGGCAAAGTACTGTTATTATTTAGCACTTTACTACTATTACACACACACCCACACACACACAAACATGATATAAAACTTTTTTAGTCAAATAAAAAGGCCTGCAGAAGACAGTAGCTAGTAGCCTCTGGTGTGAGCGAGATGAATCTCGACATAAAGTCAAGAATTCAGTAATAATTCTGAATAGAAACCTAATAGAAATCTCGTAGAAATTACCCCTGAATCCCTCTTCCTGAGTTCCTTTATAATATAGGCGTGTCTATTTAATATTTGCATATTATGCTTGTTTATTCATTCACTAAATGCCAGGGAAGAAATTTTTTGCTAAATCGTACGTATTTTACGAGTTCGTATGAATTCGTACAAATGACCTACCCCTAACCCCGCCCCTAAGCCTACCCGTCACTGGAGTTTAGACAAATCGTATGAATTCGTGAGGTCATACAAATTGGTACGAATTAACCACCTTGTAAAATATGCACGAATTGGTCGTGAGATAGCGTTGATGAGACCACATAATCAAAACTGAATGCTCTCATTGGTGTGACATCATGTGGGTGGGCAGGGCAGGGCAGGCATCAAACAGGAAGTTGACCCTGAAATGCATGAAGTGAGGAAAATTACATAAGATTTCATTATAAAGTCATAAATTTGTCATAGCTATATTGCACAAACATTTGATGGAAACATGACTACTTTGTTGCTCTACTGCAACAAAATCAGTAAAAAATGTGTTAATATCATGTTATGTTTTCAGAATTAGGTTGTTTTTATTTTGTCACATCCACTCAAACACAATTTGGATGGATGGGAACAGTGTTTAAAGCTTTGCTAATTAAGAAAATGCTCTTCATTTGTGCAACCTCTAATCAACCACGAAAATGTTCATGAACTAGCTGGATTTTGCTAAAATAAAACAACCATATTCTCAAAATAAAAACATGATAGTTAATGATAGTTTTTTTTTTTTACTTATTTTGTTGCAGTATACACCATATTCATGTTAAGGTTTGTGCAGGTTAAATGTGTTTGGCAAACAGTTTATTGGGGATGGGGCCACATGACCTTTCATCCAAATGTTACTAATAATAATTAAAAGAAAAAAGGTTTTGGGCCAGTTTACGTTTTTTTCTTCTTTTTTTAAAAATGAATTTTGGAAGCATTTTTTGGACATCACACCTTCTTTTACCTCAATTACAATTGTTGTATACTGTACAAAATCTGAATTGTGGATGGATTTATAAACTCTTAATAATGATGAACAAAAAAGGGAAATCTTGCATTTGAAATGAACTTATTTAATAAGTATGCTTAGACTAGCCTAAGTCAATGAAAATGTGTGCTGTCCCAATCACCCAAATGTTAACCCCCCAAAAGGTTTTGGCTCAGTTTACATAAAAATGTATGTCACACATCATTTCATTATAATATAACATTGTTTCCTCCCCAAATGGATATCTTCTCTAGGGCATATTACAGAAATGTATCAAGTGTTGGGCTGATGTTTATAATTTATGGCAAGAAACCTTACACAAAGCTGTAATTCAAAAACTCGCCCTATAAATCGCCAAACTCTTTTCGCACCCCAACAACATGGCCACCGATTTTCAGTTAATCCCATTCAATAACTTTTATCAAACCAGTTATCAAATTTAAAAATGTTTTAAAAAATAAAGTCGTTATTTAGACTAGAGAGATGTAGGCCTGCTTCTTTAAATGGAACCCCTGCCTTTGTGTGGGGCATGTTGGTGTTTGTAACGATCTCACACCCCCGATTCTGATTCTCCAGCCTTATTCTGTCATTATCACCTGACCAAATGTGTTTCATTATAAGCTTCTCCAATTTTAAGAATTACTTGCTGAGAGATGGTCACACACGGTTAACCCTGTATGTACCACTCCCCCCCCCCCCCCCCTTAAATAAATTTAATCTGTATATGAAGTGACCATTGGAATCCAAAACATGGATTTAAAAGTGTCAAGGAAGATACTGAACCAGTCATCTGTGAACTTGTTGAGGTGCTGGCATAAGGCATGGGGAGAAGCAGCAGATTGGCACACACCGAGGCTGGGCTATCTTTATTTTGTGCCAGGGGAGTGCCAGGGCAGGGCAGAGCAGAGCAGTCGGGCCCAGTCTTACACACATGCCCACTATATAACCCCGGCCTGGCATCTATCACCAGGAAACCATGATCTTCTGACCTGGGGATAAAGTTGGAGAAAGAGATCACTGCAAGGAAAGGGGTCAAGAAAAAAAAAAAAATAGCAAGAACAGAAGAAGAAAAAGCAAGGGAAGAATGATCCTTTAATAAAAGATGTGGATACATACAAAACAAATGAAACAATTCACAAAATAGTCACACACACACACACACACACACACACACACACACACACACACACACACACACACACACACACACACACACACACATGTATATATATATATATATATGACAGCACTTATACTGTATATATTAACATGTATATACTAATATATACACAATATATATGTTCTACAAGTACATACTTGTATTACAATTACAAGTTTACAATGCCATCCTTGGTACAAATGAAATGTACAAATGAAAATAAAATTGATTTTTATGTGTGTCTTAAATAAAAGTTGAATTAAAATGTTGTAACCATGTGTAATGGCTTTATGCCTATTCCATTTTTCATAAGACTGACTAATTGAAGCACCATTAAAAACAACACAATGTCAGTAAGTGCTCTCTTAAACTGACAACATGAAATTATGGGACTTGTTACCATTTCAAACTGTAATGAAATACCACTTTACCATCAAAAGATGTTTCATTGATGTTGAATTGTTTGAAATAGGGTGAAATTAGTAATTCATCGTCTGAATATCTTTCTCTTATTCTGTACCTGTTATGCAGAAAAAACACCTTATGTCAGATAGGCAAGAACTTTAGGAAGATAACAAAGTTAAAAAGTAGTAAAACAGGGTGGATTATATAATATCACAGTGTTTAACATATTAAAGGTGTTATCAATTTGATTAGAGAATTTTTTAATTAGCACTGGCAGGTCTGCTTGTTAAATAGGCATTCCCAATACAGCAAAAACAACAATAATTAAAAAAAAAATCACATTAGACCCAATTAATTAGTTTTAATTTCATTCTAAATGCACTGAAGTGCTTGTTAAATGGAGGATGAGGCGTATTAAAAACGCCAACCTCTGCTCGCACACACATACACTCACAAGGAATGGTAAATAAACAGCTTAAGCCTGCTTTCCGGTGGAATGGGCAACAGACTCCCTTGGTGGCACCCGGCAACCATAATCTGGCGTAAATAATGACATCTCTCTTCACGGCCGCAAGCTTTAGCCAAATTAAGACACACTCGCTCACACATACACACATATGCACATAGACAAAGAGCTCCAGCCAGTATCACTAATTATTTACTTTGGGCTGGACTACACTGACCCCCTGGCCACACCAGAGCCTGCCAGGACCAGCAGGGAGAGACGAGTCAAGCATCTGCTGAGAGAGAGAGAGAGAGAGAGAGACGTTCGCTTTAGTGAGTGAGATATCAGACCCACAGGTGTGTGTGATTGGATGAGGACAAAAAAGTCTGAGACTAATGGGGATAAACTCAGGGATTTGCTTTAAAAGTTCAAGAGAATTAGTTTGATCATTTTAAAGTTTTTAAAGCCTGATGATATAAGAACACAATTTGAAGAGAAACTAACCAGTAGCATGAATTAGGGGATGTTGACTAACATCACAAGCAAGTCTATGGTAACATGATCATATTCAAGCTTGGTTGTTATGTGATAAATTCTCATTGGCTGGTCTGAATTGTTGGAGTTATGCTAACAGAAAACTGCCTTTTTATATGATTTATCACCAATTCTATATGCTATATGATGTGCAATTCACATCAAATAGTTTACTGTCAGAGTCAGAAATATTGAAATATAGAGTTAAAGAGGGGGCGATATAGATCTGTCATCATGACATCATGCTATCCCATAATTCAGTTTGAGAACTTTTGGCTTAAATGCAACAATGACTTTATTCTGACAACATTTGCATAAGTTTATTGGTCATATGCTAATAGTAAAGTGGAAGTCAATTATGGAGTTCCCAAGTTCCCATTAAAGGTGTCATTTAATGCCACTTTTACAAGATGTAAAATAATGTCTCTGATGTCCCCAGAGTGTGTATGTGAAGTTTCAGTTCAAAATACCCTATAGATAAATTTGTCACTTTTTGAGGGTGAGCAAAAACGCTCTGTTTTTGTGTTTGTCCCTTTAAATGCAAATGAGCTGCTGCTCCCAAGAAGAGGGCGGAGTTTCAGGAGCTCCTGTTAGCAGCTCTGATTACCTCACAAAGACTCACTTTAAATGTCAGAAACTGTTCAGCCTATTATGTTCAAACCGGAGTCGGACAATGATGGAGAGACTGAAGAAGAAGTGACAGTGTGTAGAATGCAACAGGATGTTTTTGAATGGTTAGTTGATGAATTTATTTAGTTGATGTGGAAAGATATTGATTAGCATATTCTGTCATGATGATCTATAAATCGCTCATGTTGGAGCTGTTGTAAAATGCCTACAGAGCCAGAAGATATATGTTGCATGAAGATAGGACAGGTATAGTTTAGTTTAATTACAGATATAACTTGTCTTTCTTTTATGACATGCTATTGCATTTGTGTTACATACTGTATTGCAATAACATGGCCTCACCCCTTTGTTGCGTGTTCTCGGGGGCAGGGTTTATGTCAATTTTAGGGTTAGTGATGTCACCAACCCAGGAAGAAGCTCGTTGTAGTCCCTACCAGCCGTTTGTTGTAGTCCTTAAACAGAGAATTCTTATGTCCGTTTGCATTGAACTTTCAGTGCTGTAAATTTACAGATCCTGTTTATGCTCAAACAGCAACATTACACACTAACTAAAGTTAAAAAAGTGAAATATCATAATCAACCACCCCTTTAATATAAAGTTCTCTTAAAGGGGAAAATTACAAAAAACAGAAAATTGCAGTTGGAAAATGTTTTTTTTAACCTTTAATCATCACCAATTTTGTGTGCACCTATTGCAGTTTGCATCCTACAAATTTTCAGAAAACAAATACAGAGGTAAAGAGAGGGTAATACAAATCAAATATCATGACGGTGTGCTATTCCATAATTCAAATTGAGGACTTTGTGTTTAAATGCAGTAATGGCTTTATTCTGACAGCGTCGGTATGATTTGGTCAAATGCTAAAGTGGATGTCAGTGATTAGTCATTTCCATCATGTTGAACATTCTGCCTAAAATCTGTTATGTTGACAGGGGTGCAGAAATTTTCACAAGGGAATGATCAAGTTTCCATTAAAATAAAATTCTCTTGAAGGGGAAAATGAAGCAAACATTCACTGCTATTGCATTAGTAAACAATTACATTTCTTGTTATCCATTTAAGCAAAAACAATGAAAAAGACACGCGCACACACACACACTTTGGCTCAAGTCCATGTGATATAATGGGTTTTAAGCTGGCATAACTCATATGCTAAATTAAATAGTGTCCATTGTTTCCAATGTTTCATTTGACAAATCTTATTTCAGTTTCCATTTGCTTTGGTGCGGGCCAGTGGGCATAGTCTTCCTGCAATTAAAAAGGGTTTGATGTGAGCTCTCTCTCTTTTAACCCTTATTCTCTCTCTCTTAAACCTCTAGCTATAAGAGTCAAAGAACAAGAGAAAGACAGTTGAGCTCTATTTCAATTACACTGTTTGTTTGGAGTCATGATGAACTGTACCTTTGATATACAGATCTAGTTGTGTGCATCTGCTGAAAATAGCATGTCTGAGTAAATGTCAATAACCTTTATAAAACTGTTAAATGCTTAAGACAAAAAAATGTTTTCTGTATTCTAGAAAAAGAAAATTACAAGTAAATATGTTGAGTTCACCTACTGCTGTTCAAATCATTAACTGCATTAAAAAAAAAACAATTATCTATTGCATGAAATACTGAATACTGTTATAATTAAGTCATTGCTATTAATTAAGCAAAAAAAATTAACCCATGATCAAACTACATGATAAATATAGAATATGTAAGTTACTCATTACACACACACACACACACACACACACCCACATATAGGCCTAAATTAAAATAATAATGATGAAACTATTTTGCTCACTCTTTTATTGATGCGATCAATTTTGATGTGTAAAAAAGGAGAAGCTGAAAAAGGTCTGACAAGACCATATTTATAAGCCTAAATAATAAAGTAGGCCTACCTAAAATCTTATGATGAATAAACTTTATGGAAATAGTGGATGTCAATTTTTAAAGTTCCCCTATTATGCTTTTTCAGATATTACCTTTCATGCAGTGTGTAATGCATCTGTTTGTGAATGTGAAATGTCTGCAAAGTTTTAAAGATCAAAGTTCATGATAAATGGAGTTATTGTCTCCCAAAAGAAAGAATCGATTCTGAACTGCCTGAAACATGTTGTCAGTAATTCCAGTATCACTTCTTGCACAAACCTATGTAGGTTAGTAACAAATTTGCATAATGCCAGCTTGGATTGTGTGGTCGACAGTTGAGAAAATGCTGTTTTTTGTGCTGCGAAAGCCAAATCAAATTTCCAAAGGATAAGGAATCAGGTCGGAATTGATACGGTAAAACCAATGCCATCATTACTGTTCATTTCACTGTATCAAGCAAAGTCCTTTTCAAGGAAATCCAATCTACTTGAATGGGGAAATCCTGAAATCTCAAAAACTGCTTGCCGAACTTACATTTAATAACAATTAATAATATTTTAAAGCAGCAACAAAATCTGACATGAACCGTCCCATAAATGTTGTTTCTTATGCTCAAATAGCATTAAAAAGTTTATTTTTCAGGCTGGAACAGCCAATGCACATGCGCAGTCCCAAGTGTGTGTCTCAGAACACCGACACTGCGTCAGAAATCGAATACTTCCCTACAATATATTATGCGAAGAACAGTACACCAACAGAGTAGTAGTAAACAGTAGGCGAAAAGTCCCCGGATGACCTACTACTTCCAGCGAGATTCTGAAGTGTGCATTCAGTGGACACTTTACTGTCCCATGAGGCCACGGGAGGGGATTTATCAATGGAGGTGAAGGCCTGGTTGAGTTGTGTTGGTAATATGTTGAAACTCACAGTTGGTAAGGGGCAAGACATTTCCAAAACATGCTCGAAGCAGCCGACCAATCACAAGACACTTGTCCAGCCGACCAATCAGAGCACATCGTGTTTTTCGGAAGGAGGGGCTTCATAGAGACCAGAAATAAACAAAGTGTTACTGACAGACTGGGAATGCAACAATGTAAAATATGTGAAAAATAATGTGTTTTTTGACATACTGTTTTTAAGATATATTTTAAGAAACCATTGTTTTGTCTCAAGATGAACCAGTAATGTTTTTTCTAAGACACGTTTATAAAAGCTACTTAAATGTCCTAATTGAACTAAGGCCTAATCCTGGCTTAATCTATTCTAGCCCTGTCCGTGAAACCAGACCTTGTTATTTTAACAGCTAACTAAACAATGTAAACATGGTTATTTTCTCAGAACGATTCATTTTTTTACCTTTAATTATCACCTATCCTGTATGCTATTGCTAATATAAAGCAGCAGTACTATTGGCCTTGTAGGCAGAGCACTCCAGCGGTTTGCAGTATTAGGCGTGACTAATGTCAGGTTGAACTCTGCCCAGGCCGCTAGGGTGAGCAGACACAGTAATAACAGCCATAGCTCATTTAGTGTGCAACCTACCAAGGACATCAACCTAGAACACACAATTACACTTCTTCACATACACCAACACATGCATAGACACGTATACTCACACATTTTATATGCGTTATCTTTGCGAGTTGTGTTTAGCCCCAGAAGGTTTCCAGGTTTCGGATGGTATTTCCCTAAACACCAAGTGCTAAATGGGAGCTGATGCATCTTCCAGGGACTGTGAACGAGCTGTGTGAATATTTAACACTAAACAACAGAGAGAGTGAGAGAAAGACAGACAAAGACAGAGAGAGCGAGGAGCTTCATTTAAAATCAGCTGGATAAGATTTGATGTTTTGTCCACAGATTCTGTCAGGAAAGTCAAGAATCAAATGTCACAGATCCAACACACGCCAACACAAACAGATATTGAAGGTAAAACGGCAGTGATTCCATTTCCTCTTACCGCACTATTTCTCCTACCTGTTAAAATCGAAATGATCCTGAGTTAGGTCACACACGCTCACACACACACGCACACACTCAAAACCAACACAATAATTGAAATATTTTCAACCTGATTAAACCTAGCACCTCGGGCTATGCCAGTTGCTATGGCTCTGCGCCTTGGTTGCTAGGGGGAGTAAATCATGGTGCATTATTTGATTTTTGTAATAGATATGAAAGCTCGATTCGGCCGATTAAATGTCTCCCCGTCTAGCACCTATAAGACCTGAGGCAGAGCGTGAGAGAGTGAAAAAATGGAAAAGAAATGGAGATTTGATATGGCTTCAAAATTGCTATAAAATGTTAATGGTTAATGAGAAAAATGTATAAAATATATTTAAGAAAATATAGCCTATATAAAAGTGTTTTAGTAATATAGTCACATACATTAATTCAGTAACAATATGGATTATAGGAGAAACTGGGGCTGGTTGTTACACTTTTTACTCAGTGAATATTCCTCAGGGTGGGTTTATTTTTGATAGAAGTCATTTTCTGTACAGACAGCCTTAGCTACAAAAAACCTATAGGACATTTTCACTGTTACCAACCACAAAAAGATTACATACCTCCAACAGCGGGAACAAATAGTTGATACAAAAAAATCTGCCATTAAAAATTAAAATCAGCAAAAATTAAAACAAGAAACAAGAAAAAAAAAATGTAAAGATAACATGTATAAACATAGAATTTGTTTTAGGAAATAGAAATGTTAATTTGTTAATTAGTTATAACTTTTGGCCTTCTTGCGGTTCAAAAAACAAAACTGCATGCATTTTGCGGAAGAACATTGTTTTGGTTGTTCTTCAGCTCTGCGTGACTTTGCGGATACATATGTTTATTCTACTGCTCATAAAACATTCACTACTAAGCTGACTAGCTGAAGACGTTACTGTAGCTTTACCCATTAACAGACATGGTATTTCCTTGAAAATAAATTCCAGACAGCGCTACAACAACCATAATGAAATGACCCTTCACAACAGATAATGCTTTACAATGAACTCTGTTAAAGAGCTATGCATATCATCTGTTTAATAAAATAACATACTCGACTGCAGAGTAATAAAGACACCATCTCTGCATTGCTTTCACAACATTTCAAATCCATTGGTTCTCGCCAATGAACAGCAAAGCCAATGTTGATTCTTGTTTTATTACAAGCTCTGTCGCGTTCTCTTTTTGCCAGCAGACTCTCCCCTGTTCGCCTTTTTTTTTAAAAAAAAACAGGTAATTCCCTGGAGGATCGAGAATTAGCAGCTCCATGGCAACCTTTCGACTAACCTATGCCACTCACACCATACATGCGCCAAATTGGCCGGAGCAACTTTTCTCTATTTACAGATATGAAAATACTAGGGGCCCTATTTTAATGATCTGAGCTCATGATCTGAAGCGCATGGCACAGGTGCACTTTGGGCATATCTGAATCCACTTTTGCTGTAGTTTAACGATGGAAAAAATGGACGGCATGCCAGGCGCATGGTCTAAAAGGGTTGTACCTAGGGCCAGATTTACTAAAAGGGGCAAATTAGTGTGAGAGCGCAACTCCACAAATGCGGCAATAGGAGTGGCAAGTTTTGCGCATGATCTACTGCTGATGTGCAAATTAAAGAACACAGACGCAGTCAAATCATTTACATAATGACCAACGCAATTTACCAAGAGCAGTGCAAATTAGTGTGTCCCAAATAAGCAAAGCTGATGCCTGATGCTGATGCTCTCATCAGGTGCGGGTCGACACAGGCGCAACTTGTTACATGTATAATATGATAAATACGTACACATATATAATATCGTTTGCCAAGCCATGCTGACCTGTGTATATATATATATACAGGCCAACATGGCTTGGCAAACGATATTTTTGGATAACATCTTCCTCTGGCATTCCAAAGAAATTAATAGCCTTAGAGTGGAAAATATTTTCTCCCTTCTATCTCACGCTCTCTGTTCTCTGCGGTGTCTCCTCCTAGCAGCAACAATTGCAGCCATGTCGCAAAAAGGGTTAAGACATGCTTTTTTTGGGCGTTAAATAATGGCGCAAATATTAGTAAATCCCATTGCATAAATCATTTAAATACTCTCCTCCCATAAATTTTGCGTCTGAAAGGGAAACTCCTACAAATGCATATGCAATAAGCTAAGCCACAAAAACAAGTCAGTCTTTAGTAAATCCTGACAGTAGTTTTTTAACGCCAAAAGAGGGTTTGCGCTGGCGCAAGATGTTAATGAATCTGGCCCCTAGTCTCTCAATGAGTCGTGTGTTTTTTTGGTGTAACATGCAATAAACCAATTAGAGTCTCATCTCCCATTCCCATGGCAGATTCACTGTTTACATGGTGGACACCCTAAACCTGACGAGTCAGTTTAAATACATGTGTGTATTGCCATGATCGGTCAAATAATTAGCCAATTTCATTTGTCATTACTGCAAATAGGTAATTCTGGTACATGCATATCCATTATGACATGTAGGCATTTTTATCTTTATGTACACAATAATAATCTTTTACATTGTAATCCTTTTATTTTTAATATTTGACATGTTTGTGTGCTGCTGCGCGTCCCTGTGTGTGTAACAAGCAGAATGTACGCACATTGTGCACCCGCCTATAGGCGCAAATTACTAATGTGCCCTTTAAATATACTGTGGCATTGACTTTAGACCAGGTTTCAGTTGGTCAATGGCGCAGTTGTTTTCAGTTGCCTCTAAATAGCAACACGCCAACAATGCCCCTGAACACACCTCATTTGCAGACCAGCATGCCCATGGGTGAACAGATGGGCGTGAGTGCATTTGCTGTTTAAACAACGTGGCACAGGACGTGAAAATGATAACTGTGTCAGACTGAAACTAGCAAAAAACACGTCACGCCTGGTGTCACATTGTGCCGGGTGTATAATAGGGCCAAAAGTATGCAATTTCCCATGAAAACCATTCCGTCAGGTTTAAAATATAAACATTTATAATAGGCTTACCGTAGTGAATCAGAGTAAGACAAAAACACATTTTGGAAGAAGGATTAATGATGTATTGACTCATTATTTAATTTTATTCATTTTGATGAACAAAAAATTGGAAATTACAGTGTACCTTTAATTGCAATCAATTTTAATATAATTATTTAAAATTGAAAGAATAGCTTGTAAAATGAAATATTATAAAGTTACATATATTTTTAAACATATTAAACAACATATAAAACATCTGACAACTTACCCCAAAAAATTACATTTAACCCCTACTTGACATTTATGAAAACACCCAACAAAGTGAAACATGATGCATTAAGACCTGGGGGGTGAAAACTTTTGAACAGGATGAAGACGTCCAAATTTTTCTTATTTTGTTGAAATATCTTTTTTTTTTCATTTAGTACTGCCTTTCGGAAGCAACAGAAGATACGTGCATGTTTCCCAGAAGTTTAAGTGAATTAAGTACAATTTACCTTGATCTGCAAATTCAAAAAGTTTTCACAGACACCCCGGGTCTGCGTCATGTTTCCTTTTGGAGCATCGGTGAATGTTTGAACCTTTTTTAATAGTTGTGTTTGAGTCCCTCAATTGTCCTCAGTGTGAAAAGATGGATCTCAGAATCATTCAGTAACTGCTGGAAAGTGTTCAAATATTCAAAAAAATGCTTGAAAACTGAAGAATCTGTAGGACCTGGAGGATTTTTCTAAAGAACAGAGCTCAGTTTAACTGCTCAGGTCAAACAAGGGACATGAGAACAACCATCACAAAACAAAAAACAGTCGTAGATCATCCAGGTAACCACACATAGTATAAAGAACCAATGGTTCCCAAACTTTTGAACCGGGCCATTTTAATAAATTCAGCATTTTTTTGTGTGTGTGTTGTGGACTATATGTAAACATCTTTTATGTAAAATAACTAAAACATGCATTTTGTATGATCTCTCTTATTTTGTTAAAATTATTCACATTATCACAGATTCTCCAAGTGGTTCCCATGCTTTTTCATGCAACTGTATATTTATTTATTAAAGATGCGCACAAGTACAACCAGAGCAACACTTTCACAAACCGTAGCGTTTTCGCATCTACAGCCTTACAAAGCATCATCCACATTAACATAAATCATTTGCATCATTTTCTGACAGTACATAACCTACAGTATAGTAAGAGTCCATATTCGGCTTTACTTCATATTCGTCATTGATTCTTGATGATGCATGTCCTATACTGTCCACACCTATATGTGTCCTTTTAATATCATTTGTCTTTCCATGTCTAGTTGAATTTTTACAGTCTGATGTTCCTGTGGGAATGTTCTACACTCATAGACTTGTGATGTCCAGGAACGTTCAGCAGGACATTTGAGGTATTACAGTGTCACCAGTGCAGCTGTTATAGATAGTGACGACAGCGATGTGTGATTGGCAGAAGTATAATTGCATTTTGAGTGTTGATGTGCATAAAGTGTTTGTGAATACCTGCCTAGAGAGCGCGTGTGCTGAAATATACGTTTGTGCGTGTACTAATTAAAGCCTGACATCCAGCTTTGTTCATCCTCTATGATTCTAATTAGCAATGAGCTGTGCTCTCAAAAGACAGTTCTGAAATACACTACACAAATCACTATAATACTGCTGTTGACATGAGAGGCAGAGAAAAAGAAGCGAGGGAAGAGTGTGGGAGAGAGAAAGAGGGAGAGGATGGTGTGAAAGCGGGCTTTGAGAGATTAGAAATTTACATATCTTAATAGACAACCACATACTCACATTCTTTCATCAGGAAAGTCCCAGTGCAGCACTGGAATTGTGGGTAGTGGACTGGCAAGGCGGTGAAACTGATTGTCTAATAAGACACACACACACACACACACACACACACACACACACACACACACACACACACACACACACACACACACACACACACACACACAATACTACAACATACAAGAAAAGACCAACTTTGGCCTGATGGAACAATTAGCATTTTTGGAACCAAGCAGAAAAAGTATTATGTGTAAAATGAAAAGAAAAAGAAGAGTTTCATGAAAAGTATAAAAATAAGGTTACATTTATTTTGTATATTTATATATAGTTCAATAAGGCATTTTCAAAAGCAATAAAGAGTAATATATATATATATATATAGAATGCTTGATTCTGATTGGTCAATCTGAACAAATATTTGCCTTTGAATATATTTTGTATGATAGTTTAATTTCTCACGGATCACTCCACAGCCTCACTCTTCTCACATAATAAAATCATTTTGAAAATAATAAATTAAATTATTGATTAAGATCAATATTTCATGTCCAATATTTATGTATTTGTTAGCCTTGCAATAAGCAAAATAAACATCAACAGAGAAGTTCATATAATATAATATAATATAATATAATATAATATAATATAATATAATATAATATAATATAATATAATATAATATAATATAATATAATATATATAATATAATATAATATAATATAATATAATTATAAGGGTAGGTAGCTGATATTATATATTATATATTATATTATATTATATTATATTATATTATATTATATTATATTATATTATATTATATTATATTATATTATATTATATTATATTATATTATATTATATTATATTAGCAACTCTGGTAATTGACATTCACATTATTTCTGCCTTACCTTATTGAGTTAAGTTGTTTGAGTATAAAAGTGTCTAAAAATATAAATGTAATAAATAAATGTGCTACAAAAACAAATATGCATATAATATATGCACAGGTACATATGATCTCCTTGGATTTATTAGTTTGTCTTTTGTGTGTGTGCGTGCACGCATATAAGTCTAGCGGTGTCTGACACTTCCCTCTCCTCTGGAGAATATGACCTCTTCCCCAGTCTCACTCAGTAATTGGCTAACTAATGTGTAAAGAGGGAGGAGGGGATGGAACTGAGATAATGTAGGACACCATGTTTCAGTAGTGCAACCAGTGGTAATTCTTTATTCAATTTCAATCGCCGCTTGAGCTTCATTTCTGAATGTACATACTTCCTCGTTAACCCTGATTAGCTGATTGAGCGTCTGTCGATGCGGAAGGAAACCGATGGGGGTGTTTGTCTATAGGTGTGTGCTCTCGTGAGCGTTCTCAGAATGTGAGCTCTAAACTGTCTTGGCAGGTGTTGATTGGAGGTCATTGGTCTTGCTGTAGTCTGGATGCTCAGATCAATAAAACACTCCAATCTCTTTATCTACAACCTAACAGCTATCAGAGAGTGAAAAGGGTGAGACAGACACAAACACACAGAGAGAGGGGGGCTGAAAAGAAGTCTTGTAGTTGGTCTCTTTCTGAAACTGGATTACACTGAAACTGTATAGTTGACCTTTGAATAAAAAAGTTTTGTATTCATGCTATTCTCTCTGAAATTATAAATAGCACTGGTGTGCTATCAAATGAATCTCTTTTGGTTTTAAAATAACAATAAGGTAACAAAATATTGACAAAATTAACTTTTATTAGAATAAAATTTGTTATTCCAAACAAATGTCTTTGTATTCTTTTATTAATTATATATATATATATATATATATATATATATATATATATATATATATATATATAATTTTATTTTATTTTTTTGCCATCCTTCTTACTGTTGCACTGATAAATGTGTCTATGGAAGTTTATGGAAGTAAAATGGGTTGCAAAAACATGTTTATCTTAAAGATATAGTTCACCCAAAAATGAAAATTCTGCCATTAATTACTCACCCTCATGTCGTTCCAAGCCCATAAGACTTTTGTTCATCTTCGGAACACAAATAAAGATATTTTTAATGAAATATGAGAGCTTTCTGTCCCTCCATTGACAGCCTACGCAACTACCACTTTCAAACCTTAGAGAGGCAGTAAAAACATCATTAAAGTAATCCATGTGACTCCAGTGGTTTAACCTCAGTTTTATGAAGCAACACAAGTGCTTTGTTTTGACGCGAGAGCAGACGTTGTTGCTTGAACGCAAGTTCGAGATTAATATTTTGTAAATAAAGTGGTAAATTATGTTTTTATGGCTTTTTTTTCATTTTTTTCTGCACAAACTACCGTGCTGGGGCTTGAAAGTGTCTGTTGCGTAGACTGTCATTGGAGGGACAGAAAGCTCTGATTTCATCAAAAAGATCTTCATTTGTGTTCGAAGATGAACGAATGTCTTGCGAGTTTGGAATGACATGAGGATGAGTAAATGATGACAGAATTTTCATTTTTGGGTTAACTATCCCTTTAAAGTTAAAGGATTAGTTCATTTAAGAATTAAAGTTTCCTGATAATTTACTCACCCCCATGTCATCCAAGATGTTTATGTCTTTCTTTCTTCAGTCAAAAGAAATTAAGTACCGGGCAAGTGTTTACAAAGCGAACGTGCAAAGACTAAGTCAAACAGCCTTTACAAATAAAAGGTAAAACAAAGATGTCGGGCGAATTTGAAGTTGGAGGAGAAAATGAGATGGATTTTTTCGCTCTACCGCGGTACATCCGCCTACGTCACATGTGACCTTTCCAATGTGATTACGTAATGCGTGGCGCATCGCAGAGCTAGTGCAAGACGAGCAATTTGTGGTTCAAAAGTATATAAATTTTATTTTTTTTAGAAAATGGCCAATCGTTTCGCTAGACAAGACTCTTATTCCTCAGCTGGGATTGTGTAGAGCACTTTGAAGCTGCACTGAAACTGCAATTTGGACCTTCAACCCGTTGGTAACTGTTGAAGTCCACTATATGGAGAAGAATCCTGGAATGTTTTCCTCAAAAAACATAATTTCTTTTCGACTGAAGAAAGAAAGACATAAACATCTTGGATGACATGGGGGTAAGTAAATTATCAGGAAATTTTAATTCTGAAGTGAACTAATCCTTTAAGGTATAAAAGCCATGCACTGCATCCCAATTTAGAGTATGTACATTTCTGGTGATATACAATATTTCTGTGGGCCAATATTATGACATAATTAGGCATAAAATTGCATTGTGATATCATAGACCCCTTTGTCAAATACTGTTTGTTTTAGCTCAAAAGCTAATTTCATTTCCTTACAAGTTCATGTTGCAAAAGTTCATACACTGTATAGCAGACTGAAGTTACATTCCTTGCCATTTCTCACTCAAAAAGCTGCAAAAGAACCTTCATAAACCCTTTATTTGCACAAGGTGTTGTAGCCAAAAAACGCGTGATGAATACACACTTTGAAAATCCATCAGAAATACTAGCTCATGCAATCCAAGCACTTTTAAAGGCATTATATTTTATATTTTATATTATATTTGGGACGCACTAATTCTCATCTTGCACATGGTTGGACAGTATGCAAATTGCGACGCAACTAGTCTCTCAAATATAGCCGCCATGTAGATATGGATTCTGGGTTAGTGCAAAGAAAATCGGCTTGGCGTAAAATTAAAAGAAGACTTACAATGTCAATCATGTACGGACACGTGTCTGCGCTCAGATGCAAGAACGAGTTGATCCGGATGGTTACACTCATGCATTTCCTCTGTTAAGCAGTGGACCCATGAATAGATCAGGTAGAATCCAATGAGCAGTAAATGATTGAGACATTAGAGCTGCCTTCCTTTCACACTCACTTGTTAGTGTCCATTGAAACAGACTGCCAGATTAGATTACTCTAAACCTGCTCTTAACTCTGCGGCAAACAGGAGGTGAAAGAGGAAAGACAACTGCTGGTTAGAATGTGTCATGTTAAAGAAAAATGTTTTCCGTGGGTTAATTTCCACTCCCGTACGTTCGATTTCGGTGCTCCAACACCCCCAAACATACAAATTCAGTGGAGAATTCGGCCACTTGATGGAGAGAATCGCATTGGGCTATTTTTGGGCTACTTTTGTTGCACAGACCTGGCAACCCTGATCATAAGTTCTGTTTCATGCTGACTTTAATTTATCAAACACTAATTCCTTAAATTAAAATATCTAGTACTTTTAAAAAATAAAACAAGATGAATTTATATATGCCAGACAATGCATTTTCTATATTAAAAAAATCGTTTACCAAAAATGAAAATTCTGCCCTCATGTCATTTCAAATGAATTTGTCTTCTGCAAAACACAAAAGAATATATTTTGAAAAATGTCTGTTTTTTGTTTGTTTGTTTTTTTGGTCTGTTCAATGAATGTCAATGGGGCCCAATGTTGATCCACCAATACCAAACCACAACCATCCAATTATCCAATCAATTCCCAATGGACAAAATCAAGTCCTGTCCTACATTTTTTCTTGTTTGAGAAGCAGTTTCACTTGGATATGTCACAATAGGGAAGAATAGTAGACAATAGTAACTTCCATTTCATGCTGATTTTAATTTATCAAACACGAATTGCTTCTGCAAAACACAAAAGAAGATATTTTGAAAAAAATGTTTTTCTTTTTTTTTGTCCATTCAATGAAAGTCATTGAGCCCCAATGTTGTTTTGGACCTCACTGATTTTCTTATATGTTCCACAGAAGGAGGGGAAAAAAATCAGACTTGAAACAACATGAAGTTGAGTAGATGATGAAAGAACGATTATTTTTGGGTAAACATTCCCTTTAAGGTAGCAATGTAAACTTCGTCTTGATCAGTGTGACCAAAGTAGATTGATCATTTCAGGACCTTCAACAAAACCCTTCACTGGGAATCCAAACCTCAATTTGCCTCATTAAAAATGTTAATTAAGCCAAAGATTATATCATTACCCGTCTCTAAAACCTTTGAGCAAATAAAAAAATGGTTTTAGTAATTTATATTCTTATTGCCTGTGATTAGCTTAGTATTAAAGTATTAAAATCTGACACATTTGACTGATCAGTGATTTACAAAATTATTAATGATGAATAATTAGCACTGCAGACATTTCAGCTTCGTTCACGTTATGTTTGGACTTTTCCTAAAAACAACTATTTGATATATGTCCCACAAGGTATTTTTGGTACTTCGAGTGATCGCCATGAAAGAGAGACAGATGTATTGTTGGAGTGAAGCACAGGCACTTAAGTTGTTTGATGCGCTGTAAGTGTGTAAGTGAAGCACCGAGGGCTAAAGCTGTTTTTTGATGTGTATAAATTGCACCTCTTTGATGTTTTTGCTGCTTTTTGAATCCCGTTTGATAAGCTTGTCAGTCGCCTCATCTGCAGTAATTACTGTCAGTTCTCGTATCCCAGTAGATGAATAGACTACGCAGACTCTGCCACAGAGATGTCGCATGTGAAAAGAACGTCATTACATTTATCAATGAATCAATTAATCCGCTGTTTAATTTATGAAACACATTTGGTAATGTTAATTCCCTCCGAATCAAAGTAGGTACTTGGCTTTCGAACAAGCTTTAATTTGACTGCCGTGTATCTGAAATCCACAAGAAAACAGCCTAGACCAGCTAAATTGGCATTAAATGAAAAACAAAGGTCTAGATAAGGATTGTTGCAGCCTTAATTTGTGGAATTCAAGTTGGATTGTTGCAGTCACCTGTTTCCTGTATATTGTGGGATAAATGATGTTGCCATAGCAATGACTTAAATGATGCCTAAGTGCATTCAAAACAGTTATTGTTTTGGCATAGTCTACTCTGATTGGAGGCTGCTTCAAATTTCTCAACTGGGCCTGACTCTGATAAATTAAACATATCCCTAAAACGCATTAGCTCAATTATATACAGTTGCAATAATGCTAAATGTTACATCCATTAACATAAACTGCATATCTCTTTCAAGAACAAATTGAGTACACTAATGCTGTTTAAAATGCAAATGTATCAAATTTACTGCCATTTGAGGTATT
Source organism: Megalobrama amblycephala (assembly GCF_018812025.1). Lineage (NCBI taxonomy): Eukaryota > Metazoa > Chordata > Actinopteri > Cypriniformes > Xenocyprididae > Megalobrama > Megalobrama amblycephala. The sequence goes on from NC_063050.1 coordinate 46,676,787, forward strand.
GCAATTATCATTTGGTATCTTGATGCATACCATTTACCCGAGTTGTCAGTGATGACATTAAAACATGCATCTTATTTAATAATTGCTTTAGTGTGTGTGTGTGTGTGCGTCTTTGTGTAGCTCATATGTCTTCTACTGATAGACAGTGACAGCTATTGATTTCAGAGCACAGAAGGTGAACCCATTGAGATCTAAATCATAAAACACATTTAAGATCAGATATGACAATACTGCAGATATTACAATGGCTGCTAGCTGGTTGAAGCATGGAGCGATGTCATAACGCATAACCTGATATTGCTGAGTTCAACACGTTCCTGGGTCAACATTTTTGTTGATGCTGTAACAACATTCAAATCAACCAATCATATTTGAGGGACAAGTTTACAGATTATGTCAAGTTTCGGCTTAAAATCATGAATTGGTGCTTCTAAATCAGTGTTATTCATCTATAATTTCCCTCTGATTTTTGGGATAACTTATGGGTAGGGTTAGGTTTAGGGGTAGGAATAGGGTTAAGACTAAATTTTCAGACTAGAATGTTGTTCCAGCATCAACAAAATATGTTGACCCAGGAACGCATCTAACTCAGCAATATCAGGACGTGCATGTCGTAACAGATTGCAATGCACACGCTTTTCTTAACGGCATAGTTCACCCAAAAATTAACATTTTGTCATTATTTACTCACCCTCATGTTGTTCCTAACCTGTGTGAGTTTCACAACTCATACAGAACACATAAGAAAATATTTGAAAGAATGTTGGCAACCAGACAGTTGATGGCACCCATTGACTTCCATAGTATTTTTCTTTTTCTATGGAAGTCAATGGGTGCCATCAACTGTCTGGTTACCAACATTCTTTAAAATATCTTTTTTTGTGTTCAACAGAAGAAAGAAACTCAATATAGATTTATAATCACTTGAGTGTGAGTAAGTAATGACAACATTTTCATTTTTGGGTGAACTAATGCCGCGTTCCAGGCAACCCGTAACCCGTGTTTTTCCAACCTTCTACCTGTGAAAGTGCACTGGAGCAGCAGTCAAACCCGTGACTTCCCACCCGTGAACTCATACTAGATAGATGTACTCCCAGTTACGTGCTCTGACGTCACATAGCCCACGAAACAACAATGGCAGCCCCTACGGATGCGGTGTTTATGCAAGTGCACGGTAAAATAATGTAAAATAAAAGTTTTTTCCTCCTCTGTTTCCTTCAAATAAGCAAGGAGTAAGCACCTTTGACGATAGAAATGATTGTAAATGAGCATAAGCCCCATATGGTCCGCCATGCTGGTTTGTTTACACTCAGGCAGTTTGGCGTGACTTGCCTGGAATGCTACAAATTCATTAGTCGTGGTTTGAAGTCGTGACTTACGGGCTCAAAAACCTGCCTGGAACGCAGCACATCCCTTTAATCTAAAAATACTCATTTTGGCGCTTTTCAACTGCGTGGTACTACTCGTCTACCAACGAGTCTGCACATCGTCTGCTGTCCAAGGTACAGCCATTTCTTTTTTTCAGGTTGCGTGCAACAGTCGTTTAAAGCAAGTCGTTTCATGAACAAATGATACCGCGGTGGCTGTTGCTTGACTATTTAAGTCGAGCAGATTTGGTGTCTCGTGTTTCAAATCCAATGACGCTGGTAGTGATGATTCTCTCTGACCAATCAGTGATCTGCAGTGTTTACACGTCACATTAAGTATCGGTACAGCATGCTTGGAACATCAACTGAGCTGGTACTATTTAAGTTAGCCGAACCGTTTCATACCGAACCGTACCATGCAGTGTAGAAAACGTGCAGAAAACGTTTAAAGGGTTAGTTCACCCAAAAATGAAAATTCTGTCATTAATTACTCACCCTCATGCCGTTCCACACCCGTAAAACCTTTGTTAATCTTCGGAACACAAATTAAGATATTTTAGTTGAAATCCGATGGCTCCGTGAGGCCTCACATAGGGAGCAATGACACTTCCTCTCTCAAGATCCATAAAGGTACTAAAAACATATTTAAATCGGTTCATGTGAGTACAGTGGTTCATTATTAATATTATAAAGTGACGAGAATATTTTTGGAGCGCCAAAAAAAACAAAATAATGACTTATTTAGTGTTGGACGATTTCAAAACACTGCTTCATGAAGCATCGGATCATAAATGATTCAGCATTACACAAGGGCAGGCAGTATTAACGTCTGGATCTGTGCACAGCTGAATCATCAGACTAGGTAAGCAAGCAAGGACAACAGCGAAAAATGGCAGATGGAGCGATAATAACTGACATGATCCATGATATCATGATATTTTTAGTGATATTTGTAAATTGTCTTTCTAAATGTTTCGTTAGCATGTTGCTAATGTACTGTTAAATGTGGTTAAAGTTACCATCGTTTCTTACTGTATTCACGGAGACAAGAGAGCCGTCGCTATTTTCATTTTTAAACACTTGCAGTCTGTATAATGCACAAACACATCTTCATTCTTTATAAATCTCTCCAACAGTGTGTAATGTTAGCTTTAGCCACGGATCACAGCCTCAAATTCATTCAGAATCAAATGTAAACATCCAAATAATCCGTTATATTAGCTGTGTGAACTTTGTTAAGGCACTGTTTAAGGCAAGCGCGAGCTCCGGGGGTGGAGAGCGCGAGCAATTAAAGGGGCCGCAGCATGAATCGGCGCATTTCTAATGATGCCCCAAAATAGGCAGTTAAAAAAATTAATTTAAAAAAATCTATGGGGTATTTTGAGCTGAAACTTCACAGACACATTCAGGGGACACCTTAGACTTATATTACATCTTGTAAAAAAACGTTCGATGACACCTTTAATATAAAGTTTATATTTATAATATAATTTTTTCAGTGTATAAATTGGGTGTATATAAAAGACAGATGCCTTTTAAATTTTAGGATGTGGTCCCTCACACGAGGATGATCATATTTGGGGGGCCATGGTCCAAGATTGAAAATCCCTGCTTTATGGGAATAAATCATATTTATTAATAGGGCTGCACGATATATCGCATGAGATTGTCACGCGCATTTCGTCAGTAAAGCCGGTTCCCTGATTACCGCTAAATCGCGCGTGACAATCTCATGCGATATATCGTGCAGCCCTATTTATTAATGTATAGACCTTATGTAGCCCCGCCCCTTTTCAGCGCTGCGCTCGTTATCTTTTGACTTCCGGTTTGTATTTCCACAGCGATCTTACGTATTTATGAATGAACTGCTCGTTTTAAAATCTTCCCGGTCTACTGACATTTGTTAAGACATCTGCTTTAAACATAACAATGCTCATGATAACTTTCATTAACTTTACAACAAGTAAATCCACTTCACCAGCTAATTATTCTTTGACAGCAATGCCATAGAAATGTACAGGACTACCGCAAAAACGGAAGTTCAAAGACAGTTTTATAAAGATGGCGCATAAGGTCTATAAACATAAATGTATCAACTTTTACTTTACTCTATATTTTTCTGACATGAACTACCTATAGATAATTTAAAAGGATAGTTCACCCAAAAATAAAAAAAATTGTCATTACTTACCCTCAAGTACGAGTTTCTTTCTTCTGTTGAACAGTAAAGAAGATATTTTAAAGAATGTTGGTAACCAGACAGTTGACAGTGGCCACTGACTTCCATAGTAGGATTATACAGGTTTGGAACAACATGAGGGTGAGTAAATAATGACAAAATTTTCATTTTTGGAAGGACTATCCCTTTAAAAATTCTTTTCTTGTCTCTTGTCTAAAGTCTGGTATACTGTCTAAAGTAATTTCCTATGTATTAATTTATGCATAAGCACACACTCATAAACATACAACTGGGATGCTTCAGATCAAATGGGCTGTAGTGAACCATCATACATGCCCCTGCCAATCAAAGAGTGACAGCTTTGATCTTCCTCTGTTCCCGCGTTATCCACCATCCCCGGGTTTAAAGTCTAGTGTCAGACTGAATATGAGTCACTGTAATGGAAAGAGAACTGAAAGATATAGTGAATCTAACAGCATCTCCCTCCTATCTCCCTTTCAATCTGACTTTACATGCAGCTGACCTTGACAATGCTCTCTCTCTGTAAAATGGAATGAGATTGCTCGGGCCCCTGGTATCCAGGCCAATCAGCAGGGGGCTAAACATCCCTGCGCCCTCGGAAAATTCCTGTTTAGCTTCCGATTACAGCGATTCTTGCGTTTTATTCGCAAAGACTCGGTTGCTTTGGCAAGCTGAAACGGCGGCCTGGATAACTACCCATTATCCTGCAGTCCCGCTCCACCGGCTCGGCCAATAAAACCCCAATCTCCCCCTAAACAGTGGATGTGTTAGCGTGAATGTGCGTCGCTCCCGCTATAGGCTTTGCATTACAATCCTCAGTTTGTCTGCGAATGTCTTTGGAGGTATAATAACGTAATTGATGTGAGAGAATTGTGTGTGTAATCTAAATGATTGTGGATGGGCGATATAATAGCAATATGATAGCCGCCTTTCCCTGACTGCTGAGCCAAACAATACTGTCACAGTGTCATGTTAGCCCTGGGTAAAATGGGACTCATAAGAGACAGCAATTTCCTTCCACTCTCCTCCATTGTCACTATAAAATCAATTAACCATCACGACTGACCTTTCTCTCTCTATAAGCTTTTAGATCATCACTCGCACAATGTACAACTGACATTTATATAAAAAAGAGAGGGTGAGTAAATAAAGAGATAAAAAAGGGATGGTAAGACATACAGTGGGGAATTCAGTGAACAGTAGCATGCTGTATTTCAGCACCAAAACCTGTCTTATTCACTAACCACCCAATTCAGTTTAACCAGGCGCTAAATATGCAAACATGCCCTCCTTTTTATGCAAATTGGGCTCATTATAGATTGCAATTAACGTTATGGTTTTACCGCCTGCTTTCCATAGAACGGAAGTGCTTGGAACTGATAGATCAGAAATTGCCCTGTGCAAATTGCAATTTTGAAGCTATATTTGTATCATTCCCTGATTTCTTTTTTTTAATATAAATGCAGAAAGTAGCTGTCTCCATCCACCTATTTTTATGGATAGTGCATAAAAATGTGCATAAAAAACATAATACGAAAACATGTGCATAAACATGATGGAAATGCTTTTACCCAATAAATTCCTTGATACGTATCAAAAAAGACGTGACTTTGCGATGGGACGGCATAACTGGACCAACCAGTGGACCAATCCCATTGCAAAGCATCTAAAATTCTATGTTTTGGTCATATCTGATCAAACGTAATGCACCAGGCATCTGAATGCAAGATAACTTGACAGCGTTTATTTCTGCATGCTCTGAAGTTTTCAAATGATTATAGTATACAGTGGCTTCTACTGCAGCAATTTACATTTTCCTTAGTGATATTTAGCGCCAATTTATCAGGAAGTGACGAGTTTGTTCTCTTCGACTCATTGGATTGAAACTGTGCTTTATTCGCAAATGTTTTATGAAATATAGGCTAATATTCCAAATTTGCTCACAAGTTAAATTTCGCAACTTTGGATGGAAAAAAAGCTAGTGTGTGCAAATGAGAAAATAAATTTAGCAGTCACACAAATAATTTATCCCCACATCTGTGATTTATGAATAGGGGTGGGAATCGGAGGGTACCTCACGATACGATACGATCACGATAAATGGCTCACGATAACGATAATATCGCGAGTCAGCGATTCTGCGATAATCGATATATCGCTAGACAATCCTATAATGATACATCGCGATATTGGTCTTAATATGAAAACAAAATGCACGTGAAAAGGTTAAGTGCAGGTTAACGGATAAATCCGATCTTATATGTACATTTAATAGAATTCACGTCACCGAAAGCAAGAAATATGAGGTGCATTTTATTGACCATCAGTTAATTTCAAAATCAAAGACTGCAATAGGAGAGAGCGGCAACAGCACTGGTATAAGGTCTCATTACTTTTAATGAAGATAATTGTGTGTTATGCGTCTGCGACTTACTTTCACTTTCATATGCGGCAGTTTGCGCGTCAGCTTGCTGAAGAGATCTGCGGCGATGTGTGATGCAGTAGCGTTGTCATATCTGACTCTCACATGTTTCAGTTTTAGTATTTTGGGGAGAAGTAAAATTTATAGTTTCAACAACCAGATGCATTTAGACTGAGCATAGACAGTTTTGACTGGAATGCGTCCCAGACCATCTCCTGAAGTGGTTTGAGCGATCGGATTTAAATCCGTCTCAAATGCGTATTTAGGCATTTAGGCATTTAGACCTGGTCTTTTCACGATCGGATAGCTATCCGATCAGAGAAAATGCATGAAGTCACCAGGTGCAAACAGACCCTTTGACGTTCTTCAAGCGCTTAGATATACACGGAGCGTTCGAAAGCAGGCGTCTATCAGAGGATCCCTAATATATGCTTTCAAATGCTCCCGTGTATATCTAAGCGCTCGGTGAAGAACGTCAAAGATGTCTACGACTGTCACATCAATGGTATAAAAGTGCGTCAAGACTTTGAACTTAAACGTGGCTGGGGCATCTATTTTACTCACACTGCTGTCCGCCATCCTGTTAATAACCTCTTTTTCTTAGGCTAGTTAACTTAAGTTCACGTTTCCCTCATTCATGTGTCGAGCACCGCCTTGAAGTAGGACGCTTTGAGCAAAGAAATCTATATATAGCGCTTTATTTTTTTTAATTAAAATATCGATATTTGGCGCAGCGATTCGATTCTCGTATCGCACAGAGAAGGATGACGATATATCGCCATATCGATATTTTGTCCCACCCCTATTTATGAACAACATTAGTTTCTCGTTCTGAAGCTAAAATATTATTCAATAAGTGATAATACCAGGCCATTGTCAGCACACAAGATCCAAATTCCCAAATCATTTTTAAAATAAATAAAGAGCAATAAACATTCAAGAAGGAAACCCTCAATTAAAAAGAATAATTACTTGAAGGGTCTATATGTAGAATTCAGAAACACTTGTTACTAGCGACATTGGTGGCCGTTAAGTGAACTGCAGCCAGCAACTTATTGCATGTGCACACATAACGATAGTCTACTCACTGCAAATTTTTCTATTGTCTTTTTTTTTTTTTTTTTTGCTACAAGTAAAAAGTTGGAAATACCTTTGCAGTGACTATTAACGTAACATCCAGACGCCGTCCACGCTGCTGTGAGCGATGGTTAGATGAATATGTGAATATGTCCTGCACGCTTTCCTCTCAATAACACAAATAAACACAAAAATAACAGAGGTGAGGAAGCAAGCATATGATCACTGCTATGTGGATGTTTGCACAAGCTCTGCAATTCATCATGTCGACAGATGAGGTAATTAAAATAAAATTATGATAGTTTGATTATAAAGTATATTTTAGACTATATAGAGTTTGTCTTTGCATGATACATTGACATTACAGTACAGAATAGCTCTCTCGGCATTACATTCGTTTCATGTATCAGAAGAGAGGCTCTTGTGTAAACGTCACATCCTTTTGATTTTCCCGGCAAAAACGTCCTGAGTCCATCATATAAAAATCTGTCTACATGCTTTCATAGCTTTCATCTAGGAAGTCTCGTTTTTTAGGTTTTGTTAAAAGTTGTTCACACATTGGTAATAAAAACCAATTTATTCATGAAAATTCTTACATATATCCCCTTTAAGGCAGCCCATACAGAGGGCCTAATTTCATAACAAATAAAGTGATTCGACAGGGAAAAATGCTCAAACAAAAATTCATTGTACAGATGAGGCAGAGAAACCCCTTCAGATATAAAGTAATCCTATACTGAGCTCATTTGTAGCTTCTCTGTATGTAGTTGCTGAATGGGTTTGCGCTGTTGTCTTTGTCACACATAATTATTGAGGATAATGCAAAAGAAATTAATGCTCTCTAGTGATAACTTCCCATCTGTTGCATCACAGTATGTTAGGAATAGGTGCGAGGTGAGAGAGCATGTTGTGAACCCACTGCCAACCTAATTGTATGTTGACTTTCTAACGCTTATGTAATTCACTGCATTCTCTTTAATAATGCCTGATTTCTGAATCCATTATTTCTGAAAAAAAAAATTGTGTTCCACAGAAAATAGAATAAAACAAGTAAATGAAGTATGAAGCATCAAGTAAATTATGGCAGAATTTGAATTGATTTAAATCTGAAGTTGAACATTTAAATTTCAGTGCTGACTAAAGTAATGTAGTCCTATAAGGTTTGAATTGTATTTTACCATTTAAGACATTAGAAGGAATTTGATGACCTTTATAAACATGACACTGAACTGCCCAACAGCAAATAAAATTCCAATATCAAATGCAATCTGATATATTGATATATTTATGTGGATTCACACACTCCAGAACATTAAATCACAGTGACAGACACCATCTGAAAGACATATGTTTGAGTCCACGCATACACAGCAGTTTCACATGCTGGACGTGGGACACAGAGATTTGTATGGTCACAAAGAAAACAGGTGAGAGTCTCCAAAAGTGATAATTCCCATGTACCTCCTGACCCAGGAGAAACGATCACCCTGCTGAGTGTGTGTGTGTGTGTGTGTGTGTGTTTGGTCTGGAATATGAGAAATTCATCTCAAAATACTGACAATTCACTCTACTTTGACTAAATCTCAGCTGCCAAACTGACATATAGTCTTTTGAGTAATTTAATTTATTAAAGATCTTATTCTCAATATTTTTTTCTGCTTCTCAACCTGTGTGAGTGTAGTACTCAAATATAATCTCTCTTAAGTCATGCATTTTGTACCTATACCATGGAATACCAGCTTTTTTTGGACATACAATCCTCGATATTCCTTAGAAGACATTGGTATGTAAATATGGTAGCCATTCACAGTATATACCAAAGCACCGTGGTATTAGCATCTCTGTACCATAGTACTGCCAATGGGGTTCATCCATCCACTTATCTGTCCATTGATCGATCCGTCCGTCCGTCTGTCTGTCCATCCACCATTCTGTCCAATTTACGAGCCTTTGAACATTTTCAATATAATCAAAACTAACATATTGAAATTATTAAATGATTCTTGAAGTGCTGCATGTATTCTTCAAAATTAATGAATTTGGCTTCAGTAAATTGAGTGTTCAGCTTGAAATTGAGTTGAAGCAAAGGTAATTATGGGAGAAGAAAAGACAAAATGAACAGGTCTGGGCATGTTCTACAGGTTAAAATGCATGACATCATACTTCCATTAACATCTTCATATTGGTACAACATCTTTGAATGAGGAGCACACATCCCAAATTTTACAACATAATTGTCTCTTTGCAAAGCTATAAAGAGAATAAATTGGTTATTTTATCAGAAAAATGTGGTTTGTAGCAACAGGTCACATTAATAGAGATATAATGAAGAAAGATAAAAAAAAAAAAGTGTCAAGGACAAGACAAGGAATTCTTGACCTGTGAAAAGCACAAAGAAAATACATCATATCACAGTTTATTATAGGTTTAGACAAATATAGAACTACACACAAACATAGATCAAAGGGGACAAGAACGTTTGTTGTGTATATATATTTAATTTAATTTTATATAAATATTTAATAATTAAATATATATATATTTCATTCAATGGGCCTTTATTATTACAGTATATATTATATACAGTATAGCATACAATTACATACTACATACATACTTGTATGCAAACTATTGGGGTACAAACAGACCCCAAACAATGTACAAAGTCACTTATCAATTCAGTTGGCAGAATGGCTGTTAATTCTATATGTATTTCATCTGTTTTCACATCTAGACAAGAAACGTTACACGCACACACACCCAATCAGGCTTTCCCACGCTCTACACTGGGTGAAGATGGGGGTTTCTGTGACCAATTGATCTTCGGCCCTGTCCAACAAATCTAGCACTGATCACCTGAAAACAGGAAACAGGTGGTATCAAGGGTTATGTCTCCACTCCTGTTCACACCCTCCTGGTGAGGATCACTTTTACACACACACACACACACACACACACACACACACACACACACACACACACACACACACACACACACACACACACAGCCAGGGATCATGCCGACATTTACGACAGGCCCTGTAGTTTGAGGTAAACACATGGTGAGGAAAGTAAACACATGCTCTCTCCATTAGTCACATGAACGACAACAACAACAACAAAACAACATTAACCAGTCAGAGCAGGACAGCATGGAAAACCACCATTGTCTTTAGAATCACAAATTAAACAGAGGACTAATGAGATTAATAGGATTTCAACACTAAACATATTTCTTATTTTTATGTTTGATTTTGACTCACATCACACACTTAAATATAAAGGTTCCAAAAAGTTTTTTTTTTTTTTTTTTTTTTTATACAGAAATGCCTTAGGCTTAGAACCGTTTTTGGTTCCCCAAAGAACCCTTTTCCAATATAAAAAACTTTGTGCATTTGAAAGGTTCCATGAACATCAAAGGTTCTTTAAAGTACCGTAGTACCTTTTATTTTTTCTGGTGCTGTTTGTGTTTGTTTAATATTTTTTTTTTTTTTAGGGGATTTTATGGTAGGCTACTACATTATATTTATGCAGTAGTTATAATCCATTTATTCACTTTTTGAACATACAGTTGTGGTCATAATTATTGGCACCCTTGGTAAATATGATCAAAGATGGCTGTAAAAATAAATCTGCATTGTTTATCCTTTTGATCTTCTATTAATAAAATTAGCAAAAAACTAACCTTTCATTGAAGGAAAAGAATTGAATGTGGGATGTTATTGGCATTCTTTTATTCAATACTTTTTGCAACCTCCTTTTCCCAAGATAACAGCTCTGAGTCTTCTCCTATAATGCCTGATGAGTTTGGAGAACACCTGACAAGAGATCAGAGACCATTCCTTCATGCAGAATCTCTCCAGATCCTTCAGATTCCCAGCTCCATGTTGGTGCTTCTTCTCTTCAGTTCACTCCACTCATTTCTTTAGGGTTCAGGTCAGGGGACTAGGATGGCCATGGCAGAAGCTTCATTTTGTGCTCAGTGACACATTTTTGTGTTGGTTTTGATGTTTGTTTTGGATCATTATCCTGATGGAAGATCCAACCATGGCCCATTATTGGATTTCTAGCAGAAGCGTTCAGGTTTTGATTTTTTATCTGTTGGTATTTGATAGAATCCATGATTCCATGTATCTGAACAAGATGTCCAGGACCTCCAGCAGAAAAATAGGCCCACAACATTAAAGATCCAGCAGTATATTTAACCATGGGCATGGGTACTTTTTATCCATGTGTGCACCAAACCCATCTGGTGGGTTTGCTGCCAAAAAGCTCTTTTTTTAATTTGATCTGACCATAAAAGCCAGTCCCGTTTGAAGTTCCAGTCTTGTCTGACGACTGAATATGCTGGAGGATTTTTCTTGAAAGCCTCCCGAAGAACTTGTGGGGATGTAGTTGCCGTTTGATCATTTTTTTAGGCTTTCTGAGTCTCAAGACTCAACTAATCTCTGCAATTCTCCAGCTGTGATTCTTGGAGAGTCTTTTGCCGCTCAAACTTTCCTCCTCACCACGAATTAGGACGATACAGACACATATCCTCGTCCAGACAGATTTGTAACATCTTTAGTTGATTGGAACTTCTTAATTATTGCCCTGATAGTGGAAATGGGGATTTTCAACTATTTTCTTACAGCCACTTTCTACTTTGTGAAGCTCAGCAATCTTTTGCTGCACATCAGAACTATATTCTTTGGTTTTACTCATTGTGATGAATGGAAAGGAAGCCATGGCTGGACAATAATCATGATCACCCTGGTGTGCCAAAAAAAGTAAATATGAATGGGAATATATTCCGAGAAAATTCTAGGGGTGCCAATAATTGTGGCCAACGTGTTTTGGAGAAAAACATTTATTTCATAATGATCAAAAGGATAAACAATGCAGATTTATTTTTACAGTCATATTTGATCATATTTACCAAGGGTGCCAATAATTTTGACCACCACTGTAGAGCTGAAAATGAAATTTCCAACTTAAACTGTCATAAATCTTGAATGCTTTGGAGCACAGACTGAAAGGGATAATTCACCCACAAATTAAAGTTCTGTCATCATTTACTCACCCTCAAGTTTCAAACTTGTATAAAATGTCTTTGTTCTGCTTCCAAATATCTTCCTGTGTTCTGCAGAACAAAGAAATTTATACAGGTTTGGAACTACATGAGGGTGAGTAAATGATGACAGAAATTTCATTTTTGGGTGAACTATCCCTTTAAGTTTGGTCTCTTTTTAAAGACAACACTTGGCATATTATTGCTGAAGTGATATAAGTTTTAAAAAGTGAACTTGAAAAAGTTATAAAATGTTACATTTATTGTTATGAATTTTTTTTTTTTTCAATTTTTATATGAAATATATATTTTCCAAAACACATTTTACGCTAAAACTGTGAGAAAATCAAAGTCATAAATCTGAACAAGCTGTGTTCCAAATTTTAAATTGATATCTCAAAAAATTAGCTTTCAATAATAATTTGTTTATGTGCAGTACCAAAGTTTCTAACAGATGAAATTCGCCTCCCATTCATGTCCAATGCAGTAATTTTTGACCACAAACAATACAAGTGTGACTTTTTTCAGGACCATTTAACCTTTTCAAATCATTTCCATGATTTTTGTTTTGTGTGTTCACATAGCAAGTGCCAAAACCTTTACCAAGTTTTGCACCATTCCAATAAAATGGATTTTTTTTAAGAGTGCATGTATGTTATGACTCATTACATTTTGATACTCCAGAACGTAAATAGGCTTATTACTCTCAAAACTCTGCATAACAAAACAAATTTTATAAACGCTATTAATATCTGTTTTTTAATATTTCAGACATTTTGTGCACCTATTCTGTTTGTCCTTACAAAACCTAAATTGTATAAATGTATAAATTATGGTAAGTGCATACAAAACCTCACGCTTTGGATAAAAGTGTCCTCCAAATCAATAAACGTGAATCACAGGATAATATAATCATACTCAAATATCTATAATAAGTTAATAAAGTTTTCATATACAGCAGAATTTCCGAAGTTTTACTGTGGCTCTACAAATATATAGATCAATTTTGTTTCATGCATGCTGTTATCTTTATGGGACCCTGTCATGGAACACATAAAATAGCAGCTGCCATCTAAAAAGAATACATTCAGAGATACCAGTGGATAGAGTAACACCAGTAGACTAATGTCATCTAGTAAGCATTCAGCTCATGAGGAGATAGCATGGCAAACCAATTACGCTGCCCCTGAAGAAAATGTGACAGACAATGCATTGAGGCATGACATAATCAATTATTGTTAGCATAGAAATAGCAGATATAAAAAAGATCACGAGGAAAGATATTTGTTATGCATGACACATTTGCAGTGATTCTTTAGTCACGGTACGCAACTTACATAAGCAGTTCACGACAGCAGTGAATGGGAATGTCCATATTACAATTTGACAGATGAAACAATCTGAAATGAAATTGGTCGTTTTCAAGAGATAAATCATGTTGATTAGGCATTGTTCAAATATCAATGATAACATTCATATGGAACACAATAACCTCATTACAACTGAAAATCACATATTGAAAAGCTGATCTTGTAGTTTGTACAAAAGCTGCAATTTTGTTGTGTAAATTAGATTACAGATGCCCAGTTCTATATAGCTATATCTGTTTGACTAGTTTTGATGTGATTGGGTTTCTATAAAGTGTATAAAAACATACTTAAATTGTTTTTTCATCGCATAACTCGACCCACTCCCACTCATGTCTACATGCAAGTAAATAGAATGTGAATTTAAGGAAGCAGAATTAACCCTAAAATGGGTTCAAAACGTGATATATATATTATATTAAAATATTATAAACTGCAAAAATTCAGGTCAAGTAAGTTTGAAAATGGGAGCATGCCATGAGAAGACCACTGATCGCAGTTCATGTGACTACAGTGGTTCAACCATAAAGTTATGAAGCAATGAGAATACTTTTTGTGTACCAAAAAAACAAAACGACTTTATTCAACTATATCTATTGAAGGGCGATTTCAAAACACTGCTTCATGAAGCTTCGAAGCTTTATGAATCTTTTGTTTCGAATCAGTGGTTCGGAGCGTCAAAGTCACGTGATTTCAGTAAACAAGGCTTTGTTACATCATAAGTGTTTCAAATTTCAATGTAGTTCATGTAGTTTCAATAGTTCAAAACAAAAGATTCATAAAGCTTCGAAGCTTCATGAAGTAGGTTTTGAAATCACCCATCACAGATATTGTTGAATAAACTCGTTATTTATTTATTTATTTTTTTGGCGCACAAAAGGTATTCTTGTCACTTTATAACATTAAGGTTGAACCACTGTAGTCACATGAACTGTTTTAAATATGTCTTTAGTAGCTTTCTGGGCATCTGAAAGTGTTAATGATCTTGCTGGCAATGCAGGCCTCACTGAGCCATCGGATTTTATCAAAAATATCTTGATTTGTGTTCTGAAGATGAATGAAGGTCTTACGGGTGTGGAACAACATGAGGGAGAGCAATTAATGACAGAATTTTCATTTTTAAGTGAACTAACCCTTTAATATATATTATTCAGTTTAATTTTAGATTTGTGTTTATTTTGTGGTACTTTAAGTGTTAAAATGGAATTAAATTCAAAGGAAAAAAAAAAAAAAAAAAAAAAAAAAAAAAAAAAAAATATATATATATATATATATATATATATATATATATATATATATATATATATATATATATATATATATATATATATATATATATTCCTTTGAATTTAATTCCATTTTAACACTTAAAGCACCACAAAAAAAAAAACTCAAAATAAACACAAATCTAAAATTAAACTATAAAATATAAATATATATATAAAATGACATTTGTATTTGATTTTTAAACATTTCAACAGTTCATTTCCCAATAAGTTATTATTAGTCGGGTCTGATTGGTGTTTGTATTGATCAATCAGAAGCTTAACTCTCTGAATGAGGTCCAGTGGGTTTGGGGTGTGTGAGGTCTGGGGGGTCTGGGGGGGTGTAGGGGGTGTTCAGGCTTGGCTGGTAAAACACAGTAGCAGGTGAGCTGGGACGATGTGGCAAGGTGGCCCCTGGGCTGAGTGATATCCCAGAGTGCACTGTAAATCTCTGCCTGCCGTTTTACTGCTGCACCGGGGCGGCTCACCGCTAAATCACCGGCTATGAAGCGATGACGGGAAGAATGACTGTTTTCATAACCTCGCTCGGCTGTCAGTGATATGAACACACACACCACATACACGTTCCCCCTCTCTTTTCCTGGTGTAAACACACTTTTCCTTTCAAGACTTTCATAAAAACACTTGAAGACAGGTAGAAAAGAATAAAAGCTTCAAAGAAAAGCTGCTTAATATCGCAAAGTTTAAGTATAGAGTATATTTCTTTCTTTGCTCCACATATATGTATGTGTGATACATACATATATGTGATTAATATGGTATTATGACATGGTACCATAGTTATTATGATGTTTTATTTGATATATACCATAAGACATATTCCTTGGTAATATACCATGGTATTTTTTGAAGTACCTTTGAGTTCTATACATGAAAGAGCATATGAATATGGTAATCATTCAGCAACATGGTAGAAATATCAAAGTACAATGGTATTACCATCTGACTACATCTGATACAGTACCATGACTATACTATGATAATCCTAAAGTATTTTTTGTAAGGCCATCTCTCTGTTCTCACACTTTAAATCTGTCAGGTGGTGCAGAAGGTGGTCTGCTGAAGAGACCGAAGAAATATTTTGTACACCACTGAAGGGTACATGATACTACAGGCTTTTTGTGGGAACAGGAAAAAGTAGTACCTACCTACATTTCTTTAGAGACACGTACTGCTTTGGACCATGAATTCTCTGCAAACAGCTGGTGGCTGAAAATGATTCACCAGACCTTCAGATGAATTAATCAGAGTTAGTAACTCAAACCTAAAGTCAGCATGAAACGGAAGCTGCAACCGAGATTATGAAACCACCACCGAACAAGAAAAAAACCACAAAAAAAAAAACAACATAGGATGGGACTTGATTTAATCCATTGGTTGTTGATTATGTTGTGAAAAATGAGCATCGCATACTGCAATGGAGGCAGAATGTGGTTAACTTAGAGGGTTCAAATGAAAATTCTGTCATTAATTACTCACCCTCATGTCGTTCCAAACCCGTAAGACTTTTGTTCATCTTTGGAACACAAATTAAGATCTTTTGATGACAGAATGCTGTCAGATTTCCTTCCATAGACTGCTTTTGGAACGGTTTAGTCCAACTTTTCTAAAGAGATTCGATCACTTTTTATGATGAACAGATTTAATTTAGGCTTTTACTCGCATGTAAACATTGATCAGCGAACATAGGCAGAAGCTCAACCGAACCTGAATAATGCAAAAGAACAAACCTCTTCCGTAAGCTCAAATGCACCCATAAGGTTCATTCTTGTGTGTTACGCAGAATGTTTGAGCTTCCGGAAAAGGTTTCTTGTGCGTTATTTAGGTTCGGTTAAGCTTCTGCTTATGTAAATGCTGGATTTTCATAAGTATGTGAAGTTTGTGACACTGTTGTTGCAGTAAACTTGCACAATGTTCTTGAATAAATAATTTATTAGATGCAAGTCGGTCTGTTATTATAGGGACATCAACTTTACATTTTCATGCCCCTAAACATGACACAGAACAAAAACTGTGATTGGTTGCGTTACATTCCAGTTAAACATTCTTTTGGGTGGTCCTTGGCCAATGAAAGCTGCGATAGAGTCCAGACCTTCTGCCGTCAGTCTGCAGGTCTGGATACGTGAGACTAGGTTAGGTTAGGGTAGTAGAATAAGCTGACATGTAGTTGCAAAGTTACTTATAGTCAGTAGAATGTCTGTTGGGGGACCATCGAAATAAAGTGTTATCAAAATAATGGTTACACTGTATTACAAGGTGTCCTTGTTACAGTGTAATTACACATTAAGTAATTTTAATTAACAACATGTACTTACTATATGGCGAGAGAATGGTTTAGGTTAGTTGCATGTAATTATGCATAATTTACTGTTATTACTGTAGTAAATGTATCGTGTAACAAGGACACTGTAATATAAAGTCTTACAAAAAAATAATACGAAATGGATGGATGATTTCACAATAAGACCAGTAGCATGCATTAAGGAAATAAAAGGGGTCAATTTTGATTTCGTGACAATGAACAAAATATGTTTGAAATAACGTATGCTCAAATGAGATAAGCAGATTCAGTAATATCATTGGCCTTGATTTAAAGAGTTCACCCAAAAATGAAAATTACTGAAAAAATTAATTGAAGAAAAAAAAGTCGAAAAATAGTCAGAATTGCGGGAAATAAAGTCAGAATTGCAATATATAAACTCGCAATTGTGAGTTATAAAGTCAGAATTGCAAGATATAAAGTCCAATTCTGAGGAAAAAAAGACTTTTTTTCAGAATTACTAGCCATTTTGCAATTCTGACATTATAACTCGCAATTACGACTTTTATATCGCGCAATTCTGACTATTGCGAGTTTATAACTCCCAATTGTGAGAAAAGTCAGAATTGTGAGATAAAAAGTCACAATTACCTTTTTTATTTTTTATTTAGTGGCGGAAACAAGCTTCTATAGTAGTTTAACTCTTGTGTGGGAAAAAATATAACTAAGTTGTTCTTGACATTGTCTAAAAATATTTATGCTCAGAATTGCCAAGATACCAAAGTCTACAATCAAAAATCAGAGATGTCAATATGAACACAGAGGTTTCTCAAATTCTCCCAAGACCAAATTATTCAATTTACTTTACTGTAAGTCAACAATTGACTAATTGTTGCAGTAAGTCTCGAAAATTACAAAAAGAGGGACTCTGAGAGATAATTTTTTCACTAGGGAAGATTTTCTTCTTTAACTTGCGGTTAATGAGTAACCCCCTGACGCAACGTATGACGTAGGATGTAGGAGTTTCGTAAGCTGAGACGCCTCTCGATCTAAACAAATAGGGCTGGGCAACAAACTCAAGCTCCTCTTCTCTTATGTCGAAATCCTCCGACATTTCTCTTTAAAATTTCTTGCTTTAGACTTCTAATTCATGACCGGTGTTTTGTTTTGCTCTCTTGCTCTTCCGTCGCAAATCGATGCGTACGGCCATCTGCCGAAAGCTAGTTATTATAGTTAAAAAAAATTTAAATATGGATATTCTTCTCACAAAAACCCATCGTTTCACTTCAGAAGGCCTTTATTAACCCTCTGGAGCCATATGGATTACTTTTATTACGGATGGATGTATTTTTTTGGCTTCAAAAAGTGGCCCCCCATTCAACATCAATATAAAGGTTGCTGGAGCAAGGATATTTTTTAATATATATCCGATTGTGTCCTCTAGCTTGAGGGTGAGTGAATCATGGGATCATTTTCATTTTTGGGTGAACTATCCCTTTAAGAGTGGTCTACCCTCATGCTGAGATTTTTTTTTTTTTTTTGCGGAATAACTTAACTGCCGACAAATATGCCAACAAAGGTGTCAATATGCAGTCCAAGACCACTTTTATATTAATAGTTCAGGAAAACGGGCAGAGAAACAAAACATAAATGACAGAAACATGAAAGAAAAACTTGTATTATCAGTGTAATCTGACAAAATCCATTTTTTGCAGGCAACATATAAATTGCAAAAATCTCCCTGATAATAATTTCAGTAGTGCACCTTTAAATGATATAATAATATAATATAATTCCACAATTTAGCCCTCACTCTGTCCCATGGTCTCTTATTCTGGTCACCTGGAAATGCTCTCCTGATCCACTGTTTACTGGAGCAGCAGGAATGACCATTATCCACCACGGATCACAAAGAAAGGCCTGCAAACTCCGGATACCGAGTGAGAGTGAGAAAAAAGAAAAAGGGGAGAGGAGAGAGAAAGAGAGAGGGTCACACTTCTCTGACATGCATTCATCCGATGGGTCGTTTCATCCCTGAAAAACAAAAACATCACAGAAGAAAAGCAAAACTGGAAACCTGCAGGAAGGAAAAAAGAAACCCAACCAGGGGGGATAGAGCAGTAATTTAACCTCTCTCTCTCTCTCTCTCTCTCTCTCTCACACACACACACACACACACACTTGATAGATATCGCATGAAAGCATCATAAACTCAAGCTCTCTCTCCCCCTCTCGCTCTGAACTGTGTGATAAATGTTTAATTAGGAGACTAATTGTGTGTATAATTAACAGTCATCAATCTCATAACATCGGAGAGTAATCATCAGCTAATGCTATCAGATGTGTACTCACACACACACACACACACACACACACGCATCTCTGCACAAGCACTCGCACCAAAATATGCCATACATTTTTAATATGTTATTTAAATATCCATTAACACTCTATTATTGCACTTTATAAGGAATAAAACCTGCATAAATTATATATTTACATTTTTGAAGAAAATATGAGTGGTGCTATAGGGGTTTGCCAGGGTGATTTGGGTGGTTACTTACTGACTCAGGTCAGGTCTGGACTTTTTTCATTTTATTCTCCAGCAGGCAATAAAAATGGTAAGTCTGATCAAAGCCTTAGCCAGCACCACTAATGAATTACAATTATAAGACAATTATATAACCGACTGTTCACTGGAGTTCCAATAAGGCTTTTCACACACATTATAAAACAAAATGTACTTATAATGCAAGACTAGCATCAAGATACATCAACATATGGTGTGAGTTTAGAGATAATTACAAAATCCCAGTTTATCTGAAGAAACAATGTTTTTTTTTTCAGCATAACTAAGATACATTTTTTAAATAAACTTTTTAATAGCTTTGTCACAGATATAGTGGTAAAGACGAATGCTTACTTGAAGTAAGTGCTATTTTTTTATTTTATTTTTTGCAAAGTGAGGATCACACAGGAACTGAATTTTGCATGTAAATCTCACTACAGATGTCAAAAATTTGCACATCTTATGCTGTCAAATATGATAGGAGAGTGACATCCTTAAATTTTACCCTAGACATGGAAGTGAAACACAGGCATGCATGTCAGCAGATGGTGAAAGGAAAAAAAAATCTGCTAATAGCATGATGGAGGCTAGAGATTATGAGGAGTAAGATTATGTCAATGTCAAAACACAGGCACGGATATACGAGTGTACACTGCACTGCTTTAATACCGCCGTATCTGTTTAGTCCATTATAAGCCTCTACACACACATGAACAAACATGCACACACATGAACAAAGACATACGTGGTTTTACTATGATACCAGATACTCCTGAATGTCAGATAGGATCCTTCTGAATTTCCCCTCAGGGATCTATAAAACACCTCTATCTGTGTATCTGTGAGTGATATGTGGCCACTGAGGGTAATGTTGTGTTTACGTATTTGTAGAAACGACTACTAAATGTCAACAAAGCAGATATTTTCAAAGAAATATTGTGGATTCAATCGAACAAAATCAGATACACATGGATATGATTTTACTTTGTTTCTGACTTTCTGTTCACCCATGTTATGTGATACTTCCCTACTTAAAAATACCAATTTGTTCTTTCTAATCTATCCGTTGTTTTAAATCACTGTTTTTCAAACAGAGATATTTTTCTTTGACTGTCTTTATATAGGTAATATTTCATTTCATGCCATAATATTTATGTTTACACTTATATTGGCTTTGTCAAGATCAGTAGTTTATGGAAGCTTGTTTCCAGCATGGAATAAAACAATTTTTAACTTTTTATCTCACAATTTTGAGTTCACATCTTGCAATTCTGACTTTTTTCATATATATAAACTCGCAATTGCAGGTTATAAAGTCAGAATTGTGTAACATAAACTCACAGTGGTGAGAAATAAAGTCAAAATTGCGAAAAATAAAGTCAGAATTGCACAATATAAACTCGCAGTGGTGAGAAATAAAGTCAAAATTGCGAAAAAATAAAGTCCGAATTGCACAATATAAACTCGCAGTGGTGAGAAATAAAGTCAAAATTGCAAGAAATAAAGTCCGAATTGCACAACATAAACTCGCAGTGGTGAGAAATAAAGTCAAAATTGCGAAAAAATAAAGTCAGAATTGCACAATATAAACTCGCAGTGGTGAGAAATAAAGTCAAAATTGCAAGAAATAAAGTACGAACTGTGAGAAATAAGGTCAGAATTGCAAGATATAAACTGAATTGCGAGTTATAAAGTCAGAATTGCAAGATATAAACTGAATTGCGAAAAAATAAAGTCAGAATTGCACAATATAAACTTGCAGTGGTGAGAAATAAAGTCAAAATTGCGAAAAAATAAAGTCAGAATTGCACAATATAAACTTGCAGTGGTGAGAAATAAAGTCAAAATTGCGAAAAAATAAAGTCAGAATTGCACAATATAAACTCGCAGTGGTGAGAAATAAAGTCAAAATTGCAAGAAATAAAGTCCGAATTGTGAGAAATAAGGTCACGATTGCGCGATATAAACTCGCCTTTGCGAGAAATAGTCAGAATTGCCAGAAATAAAGTCAGAATTGCAATATATAAACTCGCAATTGAGAGTTATAGTCAGAATTGCAAGATATAAACTGAATTGCGAGAAATAAAGTCAGAATTGCGAAAAAATAAAGTCAGAATTGCACAATTTAAACTCACAGTGGTGAGAAATAAAGTCAAAATTGCGAAAAAATAAAGTCAGAATTGCAAGATATAAACTGAATTGCGAGAAATAAAGTCAAAATTGCGAAAAAATAAAGTCAGAATTGCACAATATAAACTCGCAGTGGTGAGAAATAAAGTCAAAATTGCGAACAAATAAAGTCAGAATTGCACAATATAAACTTGCAGTGGTGAGAAATAAAGTCAAAATTGCGAAAAAATAAAGTCAGAATTGCAAGATATAAACTGAATTGCGAGAAATAAAGTCAAAATTGCGAAAAAATAAAGTCAGAATTGCAAGATATAAACTGAATTGCGAGAAATAAAGTCAAAATTGCGAAAAAATAAAGTCAGAATTGCACAATATAAACTTGCAGTGGTGAGAAATAAAGTCAAAATTGCGAAAAAATAAAGTCAGAATTGCAAGATATAAACTGAATTGCGAGAAATAAAGTCAAAATTGCGAAAAAATAAAGTCAGAATTGCACAATATAAACTCGCAGTGGTGAGAAATAAAGTCAAAATTGCAAAAAAATAAAGTCAGAATTGCACAATATAAACTCGCAGTGGTGAGAAATAAAGTCAAAATTGCGAAAAAATAAAGTCAGAATTGCACAATATAAACTCGCAGTGGTGAGAAATAAAGTCAAAATTGCGAAAAAATAAAGTCAGAATTGCACAATATAAACTCGCAGTGGTGAGAAATAAAGTCAAAATTGCAAGAAATAAAGTCCGAACTGTGAGAAATAAGGTCACAATTGCGCGATATAAACTCGCATTTGCGAGAAATAGTCAGAATTGCGAGAAATAAAGTCAGAATTGCAATATATAAACTCGCAATTGAGAGTTATAGTCAGAATTGCAAGATATAAACTGAATTGCGAGTTATAAAGTCAGAATTGCAAGATATAAACTGAATTGCGAGAAATAAAGTCAGAATTGCGAAAAAATAAAGTCAGAATTGCACAATATAAACTTGCAGTGGTGAGAAATAAAGTCAAAATTGCGAAAAAATTAAGTCAGAATTGCACAATATAAACTCGCAGTGGTGAGAAATAAAGTCAAAATTGCGAAAAAATAAAGTCAGAATTGCACAATATAAACTCGCAGTGGTGAGAAATAAAGTCAAAATTGCAAGAAATAAAGTCCGAATTGTGAGAAATAAGGTCACGATTGCGCGATATAAACTCGCCTTTGCGAGAAATAGTCAGAATTGCCAGAAATAAAGTCAGAATTGCAATATATAAACTCGCAATTGAGAATTATAGTCAGAATTGCAAGATATAAACTGAATTGCGAGAAATAAAGTCAGAATTGCGAAAAAATAAAGTCAGAATTGCACAATTTAAACTCACAGTGGTGAGAAATAAAGTCAAAATTGTGAAAAAATAAAGTCAGAATTGCACAATATAAACTTGCAGTGGTGAGAAATAAAGTCAAAATTGTGAAAAATAAAGTCAGAATTGCACAATATAAACTCGCAGTGGTGAGAAATAAAGTCAAAATTGCAAGAAATAAAGTCCGAATTGTGAGAAATAAGGTCACAATTGCGCGATATAAACTCGCATTTGCGAGAAATAGTCAGAATTGCGAGAAATAAAGTCAGAATTGCAATATATAAACTCGCAATTGAGTTATAGTCAGAATTGCAAGATATAAACTGAATTGCGAGTTATAAAGTCAGAATTGCAAGATATAAACTGAATTGCGAGAAATAAAGTCAGAATTGCGAAAAAATAAAGTCAGAATTGCACAATATAAACTTGCAGTGGTGAGAAATAAAGTCAAAATTGCGAGAAAATAAAGTCAGAATTGCACAATATAAACTCGCAGTGGTGAGAAATAAAGTCAAAATTGCAAGAAATAAAGTCCGAATTGTGAGAAATAAGGTCACGATTGCGCGATATAAACTCGCCTTTGCGAGAAATAGTCAGAATTGCCAGAAATAAAGTCAGAATTGCAATATATAAACTCGCAACTGAGAATTATAGTCAGAATTGCAAGATATAAACTGAATTGCGAGAAATAAAGTCAGAATTGCGAAAAAATAAAGTCAGAATTGCACAATTTAAACTCACAGTGGTGAGAAATAAAGTCAAAATTGCGAAAAAATAAAGTCAGAATTGCACAATATAAACTCGCAGTGGTGAGAAATAAAGTCAAAATTGCAAGAAATAAAGTCCGAACTGTGAGAAATAAGGTCACAATTGCGCGATATAAACTCGCATTTGCGAGAAATAGTCAGAATTGCGAGAAATAAAGTCAGAATTGCAATATATAAACTCGCAATTGAGAGTTATAGTCAGAATTGCAAGATATAAACTGAAATGCGAGTTATAAAGTCAGAATTGCAAGATATAAACTGAATTGCGAGAAATAAAGTCAGAATTGCGAAAAAATAAAGTCAGAATTGCACAATATAAACTTGCAGTGGTGAGAAAAAGTCAAAATTACGAAAAAATAAAGTCAGAATTGCACAATATAAACTTGCAGTGGTGAGAAATAAAGTCAAAATTGCGAAAAAATAAAGTCAGAATTGCACAATATAAACTCGCAGTGGTGAGAAATAAAGTCAAAATTGCAAGAAATAAAGTCCGAATTGTGAGAAATAAGGTCACGATTGCGCGATATAAACTCGCCTTTGCGAGAAATAGTCAGAATTGCCAGAAATAAAGTCAGAATTGCAATATATAAACTCGCAATTGAGAGTTATAGTCAGAATTGCAAGATATAAACTGAATTGCGAGAAATAAAGTCAGAATTGCGAAAAAATAAAGTCAGAATTGCACAATTTAAACTCACAGTGGTGAGAAATAAAGTCAAAATTGCGAAAAAATAAAGTCAGAATTGCAAGATATAAACTGAATTGCGAGAAATAAAGTCAAAATTGCGAAAAAATTAAGTCAGAATTGCACAATATAAACTCGCAGTGGTGAGAAATAAAGTCAAAATTGAGAAAAAATAAAGTCAGAATTGCACAATATAAACTCGCAGTGGTGAGAAATAAAGTCAAAATTGCGAAAAAATAAAGTCAGAATTGCACAATATAAACTCGCAGTGGTGAGAAATAAAGTCAAAATTGCAAGAAATAAAGTCCGAACTGTGAGAAATAAGGTCACGATTGCACGACATAAACTCGCATTTGCGAGAAAGTCAGAATTGCCAGAAATAAAGTCAGAATTGCAATATATAAACTCGCAATTGAGAGTTATAGTCAGAATTGCAAGATATAAACTGAATTGCGAGAAATAAAGTCAGAATTGCGAAAAAATAAAGTCAGAATTGCACAATTTAAACTCACAGTGGTGAGAAATAAAGTCAAAATTGCGAAAAAATAAAGTCAGAATTGCAAGATATAAACTGAATTGCGAGAAATAAAGTCAAAATTGCGAAAAAATAAAGTCAGAATTGCACAATATAAACTTGCAGTAGCGAGAAATAAAGTCAAAATTGCGAAAAAATAAAGTCTGAATTGCACAATATAAACTTGCAGTAGCGAGAAATAAAGTCAAAATTGCGAAAAAATAAAGTCAGAATTGCACAATATAAACTTGCAGTAGCGAGAAATAAAGTCAAAATTGCGAAAAAATAAAGTCAGAATTGCACAATATAAACTTGCAGTAGCGAGAAATAAAGTCAAAATTGCGAAAAAATAAAGTCTGAATTGCACAATATAAACTCGCAGTGGTGAGAAATAAAGTCAAAATTGCGAAAAAATAAAGTCAGAATTGCACAATATAAACTTGCAGTAGCGAGAAATAAAGTCAAAATTGCGAAAAAATAAAGTCAGAATTGCACAATATAAACTCGCAGTGGTGAGAAATAAAGTCAAAATTGCAAGAAATAAAGTCCGAATTGTGAGAAATAAGGTCACGATTGCGCGAAATAAACTTGCATTTGCGAGAAATAGTCAGAATTGCCAGAAATAAAGTCAGAATTGCAATATATAAACTCGCAATTGAGAGTTATAGTCAGAATTGCAAGATATAAACTGAATTGCGAGAAATAAAGTCAGAATTGCAAGATATAAAGTCCAATTCTGAGGAAAAAAAGACTGACTTTTTTTTTCAGAATTACGAGCCATTTTGCAATTCTGACATTATAACGCGCAATTACGACTTTATATCTCGCAATTCTGACTATTGCGAGTTTATAACTCCCAATTGTGAAAAAAGGTCAGAATTGCGAGATGTAAACTTGCAATTGTGAGAAAAGTCAGAATTGTGAGATAAAAAGTCACAATTACCTTTTTTTATTTTTTATTTAGTGGCGGAAACAAGCTTCTATAGTAGTTTAACTCTTATGTGGGAAAAAATATAACAACAAAGTTTTTTTTACAGAAAATATTCTTTACACAAAATGATGTTCTTGACATTGTCTAAAAATATTTATGCTCAGAATTGCCAAGATACCAAAGTCTGCAATCAAAAATCAGAGATGAACACAGAGGTTTCTCAAATTCTCCCAAGACCAAATTATTCAATTTACTTTACTGTAAGTCAACAATTGACTAATTGTTGCAGTAAGTCTCGAAAATTACAAAAAGAGGGACTCTGAGAGATCATTTTTTCACTAGGGAAGATTTTCTTCCTTATTCTAAAATCAAATATAATTAACCTGTAAGAGTGACAAAACAAGATTATTTCAAAGCCATTAGATTCAGATACAGTGAACTTCACTGAACCCAATGCTATTTCGACTTCTCAGACTGCATCAGAATCTGCCTGCCAAAACAGTACAGTCTTTGTGTGGAACCGGTTTGAAAACATACTTCCACTTTGTGGAAAGATTAAATGATATTTGTGAGGTGTTTATGTGGATCATGTAAACAACTACACCTTGTGATATTCCAGCCTCTTTCTCATTCTACTCTCTCTCTCTCTCTCCCTCTCCCTCTCTTCATGCTCCCTCACTGCCTCTGTCAGATTGACATATTGGGTTAATAAGTGCCTCTCCCTAGCCTGAGCAAACTAATTAAATATTAATCCTGAAGTGGAGGTCAGAGAAAACTAACAAACAACCGCATGGATGCACACATGCTCAGACATAAATACACACACATATCTGCATTATCAGAAGTGTTTAAGCTGTCTAATTAATTTTTCTCCCCATATGGTGGAACTTGGCTGGGCTTTAAAGTGCACTGGCATGTTCACGAACACAGATAATCTCTCATATAGACACACACGCAAATCCTCATGAGATCGTACTAAAGCATGTTCAAAACAATCACCCAAACAAAGACAACCATTAAGGTTTGTGATCATTGTGATCTTTAATACTTTTATTAAACAAGGATTGCAAGAGTTAATAAAATGGTGTTCTTTTGGATTTTCTCTTCATCAAATAATCCTGAAAAATTTTTCAGAATTGATAATAAGAAATGTTTCTTGAGCAGCAAATCAGCATATTAGAATGATTTCTGAAGGATCATGTGACACTGAAGACTGGAGGAATGTTGCTGAAAATTCAGCTTTGCCATCACAGGAATAAATGAAATTTTACAATATATTAAAATTCAAATAAAAATGCAGTCTTGGTGAGTTTAAGAGATGATTTAATCCCAGTCAATGTGAACACATCTCTTGTTTTACCATCTATGAGGGTCTTATATGTCAATGAGGGGCTGACGCAAACAATTAAAACAAGTGAATGTGTAACTAAGGCGGAAGAAAAGGAAATGGTGTTGGAGGTTCAAACATCGGAAGCGTCATTCCCAGTGGACTAGGAATTATGGCATAATGATAAATTTCCCCTCTCCCCAACCATCCGACTGGATTTATAGCTTCACTTATTCCTGTCTTCATGGAGTCATCTGCTCACACTTACTGTATATCATGAGCTGGGTGTTGGAGAGTTTTCTCATATGGTATTATAATTATCTATTTAACAGGATCTATTATGACGGCAATACAAAGGGGAATCGTTTTTTACAACCTGCCATCTGTGTGTGAGTGAGCAACAACTAGTGGATCATTTGCTGAAGTCTTCATAAGATGTTGTGAAAAATGAATTAGCATTTAATGCACACTCTTAAATCATACGCATTAGCCAGCCATGTCAACTACAGGACGTTTCCTACCAGCATACTGCCAAATCGAAAGATTGTAGATTGTTTATAGAACCAGACAAACAACTTAAATTTACAGTCAATGAAAGTAAAACATGTAATAATTCAGCACAGATGATTTCTAAAAACCTTTCTGCAACCTGACAAATTTTATAGCCTAATGTTACATAGCAGAAAACCTTTTTTTTCTCTTTTCTTTTTTTTCTTCACTGTATTTACAATAGTTCATCCCAAAATATTGGGAATAATTACTGAAAAAAAGGAAATTCTGTCATTATTTACTCACCTCCATGTTGTTCCAAACCTGTATTTTTTTCTGTGGAACACACACACACACACACACACACACACACACACACACAAAAAAAGATATTTTGAGGAATGTTGCAATTTTTTTTTTTCTGTCCATAGAATGGAAGTCAATGGTAACCAAAACTGTTTGGTTATTGGTTATTTGGCTAGTTATTCTTCAAAATATCTTGTGTTCCAGAGAAAGAAAAAAAATCATTTAGGTAAATGATGATAGAATTTTCACTTTTGGGTGCTATCCCTTTAAGTTTCAGGAACCGAGAGTATATATGTTTTGTGAATCTTGTGACCGATTCATTAAAACAAACGGGTTCATAAGAGTCATTTGTTCATGATTCGGACATCACGGCTCATGCCATGTTTGTTGTTGCCTCTATATACTCAAACTCCATTGTTTCCTCCTTCTTATATAAATCTCATTTGTTTAAAAGACCTCAGAAGAACAGGCGAATCTCAACATAACACCGACTGTTACGTAACAGTCGGGGTGTACGCCCCCAACATTTGCATATGCCAGCTCATGTTCAAAGCATTACACAAGGGCAGCCAGTATTAACGTCTGGATGTGCACAGCTGAATCATCAGACTAGGTAAGCAAGCAAGAACAATAGCAAAAAATGGCAGATGGAGCGATAATAACTGACATGATCCATGATATCATGATATTTTTAGTGATATTTGTAAATTGTCTTTCTAAATGTTTCATTAGCATGTTTGCTAATGTACTGTTAAATGTGGTTAAAGTTATCATCGTTTCTTACTGTATTCACGGAGACAAGACTGTCGTTATTTTCATTTTTGAAACACTTGCAGTCTGTATAATTCATAAGCACAACTTCATTCTTTATAAATCTCTCCAACAGTGTGTAATGTTAGCTTTAGCCACGGAGCACAATCAAACTCATTCAGAATCAAATGTAAACATCCAAATAAATACCATACTTACGCGATTAGACATGTTGCATGACGAACACTTTGTAAAGATCCATTTTGAGGGTTATATTAGCTGTGTGAACGTTTTTTATGTTGTTTAAGGCAAGCGCGAGCTCTTGGGGCGTGGAGCACGAGATTTAAAGGGGCCGCACACCCTGAATCGACGCATTTATAATGATGCCCCAAAATAGGCAGTTAAAAAAATTAATTTAAAAAAAACTATGGGGTATTTTGAGCTAAAACTTCACAGACTTATATTACATCTTTTAAAAACATGTTCTTCGGCACCTTTAATGCCACCTCATCTAATGAAACTGCATAAGTTTTCCCATTATTCTCATTATTTTCATTATATTATCACCAACAACAGATATAAAAAACATTGTGACCATTTTTGTGGCAGTCTGGGGCCCTGCACTACACAAACCATTAAAGTAACATTAATAACTTTACTAATCTCCAAAGAACCATAGATCCATGATCTCAAAAGCCCACAATGAAGAGGTTTCCTTGCTGAACTTGAGCTGCTTTAAAAAACTTCAACTGAAAATGTCACTTGCTTTATGCCGTGTCTCTTTTCCTTCCGGTTTTCACCTAATGAACCTCTATGAACGTGTTTGGTTTCAGTCTCCCTCATGCATTCTCGCACCATCTTACCCACACTCTCTTCTTCTCGCACTTGATAAGGCTCATGGGAACCTTTTCTTTTCAATCAAGAGAGAGGAACTATTTATATGACCTGTGAACTTTGACAGAGAGAGCTGGACCCTTTACACTCTTAACAAGATTATCAGAGGCTGAGTTTGTGCTGTGCATTACATGGAGGAAGCCTATCAGTAGAAAATAAAGACTCACACTTATCTTTTCTCAGTCTATCGCTCTCTCTCTTAGTCTATATGAATGTTTAATGTCTGGCAAATGAGCTTCTGAGGAGAAGACCATCTTTTCACAGATAACTGTAACTGATGTAACCCTGTTCAAGCAATCACACACACTTTCAACATCTGCACATTGAAACCCACCAAGCATACCGTTAATGGAATTTGTAAAGAAAAATAAGAGATGAGGTTGTTGTCTAGTATCCACACGCACAAAAACTCTCTCTCTCACATATATGCATGCTATGGCTTCCTCGTGTTGCACCAAGACAAGGTAACTCCCACAGTGTCAGATAAATTTTCAAACTGCTGCCATTGAAAAAAAACACCCTCTCAAATAATTAAAACCAATTCATGTCAATTAGTTCCACATGGAATGCAAATTAAAAGAGCATAATTAATCAGAGCTCTTCGTTAAAGGGGGGAGGAGTAATTAGCAGGGTTTAATTCCGTCATTTTAATTGCATTTTTCTAATTGAAATTTCGTACACTTCTCTCACGTTCTGACATGGCATTATCTCAGTGAGGTGGAGGATTGCGCTCGCAGCATGTGTGATTGTGTGTCTTTAGGTGAGGTATTCATTTGCACCGGTGATGTGTGTACTTTAGCTTGATGATCTCTTAATGTATTATAATTATAATGTCAATGTCAATGTGACGTTAGGTGGAACAGCTCCTCAAAAGCCTTTTCTCAGATGTTACAGATTGGTCCGTCGTACAGTACGGATGCAATTAAATGTTAAAATGAATATACATAAAGAGAATGATAATTGATATCTATGCACGCATACATGTATTTTAGGTCTAAACACAGTGTCTGCGCAATAGCTATTGTACAGCTGGTACTTTAAGCATGGGTAATGATGCAACAATTGCAACTTAATGAAGGCAAAAGCTGTAAGACATCCTGATGATGATGATGATGATGTGTGTGAGCTCTGAGAATTATAATAATATGCTATAACTATAACACAGTAACACATTACTATAATATTAAAGGTTACAATTAACAACAGAGCCCAAACTACCAGTATTAAATTCAGTTTCTATTTATTTTTAGATATAATAATCAACATGCAGGTTTTGCATTAACTTCTAAATCTAATTATACAAATTATTTTTCAATTATTTTTCTACTTCAATTAATTTTTTATATATATATATATGGTCGCCATGGACCAATGTTAGTTCGAAGGCGTTTACCAGCCGAATTAAACTTTTTTTTGGAAAGTTTGCTTTGGCAAGCTGTTTCAAACTCCTGAAACTTGGCCTGATTTTGTTCTAAATTACGTCACACCAGTTTGTTCTTCGATTTCGATTTCGCTTGAAGTATATTATCGCCTTAATGCCATCTCATCTAATGAAACTGCATAAGTTTTCCCATTATTCTCATTATATTATCACCAACAACAGATAAAAAAACAAAAAATGTGACCATTTTTGTGGCAGTCTGGGGCCCTGCACTACACAAACCATTAATGTAATATTAATAACTTTACTAATCTCCAAAGGGCTGTAGAACTATGCATAATTGTTTTTTTTTATTAATTTATTTTTTTATCTTTAATTTTAAAGATGTTTGTTTTAAAATGAATTGTGAGTTGTGGATTGTATGTATATATTGCTATGTCGTATTTAACCTAAGAAAACTTTCTATCATTGGCGATAGAACTCTGAACATTGATCCATGATCTCAAAAGCCCACAATGAAGAGGTTTCCTTGCTGAACTTAAGCTGCTTTAAAAAAAGTTCAACTGAAAATGTCACTTTCTCACTTGCTTTATGCCGTGTCTCTCTTTCTTCCGGTTTTCACCTAATGTACTAATGAACCTCTACGAATGTGTTTGGTTTCTGTCTCCCTCATGCATTCTCGCACCATCTTACCCACACTCTCTTCTTCTCACACTTGATAAGGCTCATGGGAACCTTTTCTTTTCAATCAAGAGAGAGGAACTACAATGCAGCTTTTGCATTAACTTCTAAATCTAATTATACAAATTATTTTTCAATTATTATTCTAATTCAATTCATTTTTGAAATATAATCATTTGCACAGTTACTGTCATAACTTGTTTTCATGACAGAGTTATTTAAATATATATTAAATAAGATGTTACTTAAAAGTAAAGTCAATATAATTAATATATAAGTTTGTATAAGCATGTATTTAGTGAAATGCTCCCCTCTAGAGTTAGTGAACTAACATGCTGTGGACACTAAATGACTTGCCTGAGGTAAATGTAATGCTACATGCGATATTATTCTCAAGCTGTTTTATTGATGTCTTTCTGCGTTTTAAACACCGGTTGAGAACATATCTATGCATAAATTGCCTGTTCTTCTTCTGCTCTTTTTCCTGTTGTGACGGTTAGCAAACAGCATTGCATTACCGGACGGATTTGACTGTGGATCGCCTGTGACTGACTGTATTCATCCTCTGAGTGTATGCACTGAACCGTGACGTCTGTACTGTGACATTTCGAGGCAAAAACATGTACCATTGTTACATAACACACCCCTGTTATATGGTACTCCAAGGTACTAATACCATGGTATTACTAAAAGAATACCATGGTATTACTTTGGTACATGTCCAAAAAACACTGTATGGTGTATTACCATGGTGCTTCTTTGTAAGTGAGCAAGGTCAAATGCTGAATTTAAATACCATACTTGCATACAGTTCCACGGTTAGTCCAATGTACTTCAAAGAATACTAAGGTATTACCATGGTACATGTCCAAATACCATTGTATTTCCATTGTACCTTTTTCCGAAATAGCTGTTTGAGCACACATTTGCAGATAAGTACCAAAACAGTACTATGTGCTACCATGATTTTCTGGACATGGTACCATGGAGAATTGACCATGCAGTATGTGAATTTCAGTATACTTTAAAAGTACCATAGTATAACCACCAGATTCCATCACTGTACTATGATGCTTTTAAGGGTGGTAACGTGGTATTTTGGTGTATATTATGGTATTTAAATTAATATACCATGATATTTCCTAGAATACCTGAAACTGTCATACATGTACAAAACATTGTAAAATTTTCAAAAATTGCAAATAGTACATTTCACAAATAAGTACAAAGAAATGTCAAGTAACACATTGAATTGAAAGACTGAAATATAACACATTAACACACTCCAATAATCTTTGTTTTATAAACTTTGAAAAATCAAAAGTTTTTTTTTTTTACAGTGTACTACGTTCTTTGTTAACATACAAATCCAGGACAGAAATCAAAGGATAAATCCAGATGTTAGATCTTCATGTACACACATACAGACAAATGTCTTGGTGACCGGATATTTTTCATGACTTTTTGACTCCTCACCCTGTGATGCCATTGAAAGGTCAAAGGGTCAGATCTCTGGACGGAAGCGACCCGGGTGGGAATGAAGACCGCAGCGTCTCTCATCCCGTCAACCGTGCACGCATGCACACAAACTCACACAACCGCAAAGACCTGAAGCTGTAACCCCCTCAGCTTAAAACACTAATTGTTTTTGGACAGTGTGACATGAGAGAGGGATGAACCTGAGAGAGGGATCAGCCGGAAGAGGAAAAGCGGACGACAGGACCATGGGGCCAGAGACGTCAAATAAATTATACCTCCACTGGATAATACATTTTCACCTATGCGGAAGAGTGAGAGAGAGCAAAAAGCAGAAAGATACTTCAGGTGGTCCTCTGAAAACCCAAAGCCTCTTTTGTCATGCATGAAACTAAGAAAAAACTTTGCACAAACACATGCACAAAACCTTTCCTTCAAGCAAAAGCAGCCTCATTTGTTAAAATTTAAGTACATTAGTTAACATG
Organism: Megalobrama amblycephala; assembly: GCF_018812025.1. Classification (NCBI taxonomy): domain Eukaryota; kingdom Metazoa; phylum Chordata; class Actinopteri; order Cypriniformes; family Xenocyprididae; genus Megalobrama; species Megalobrama amblycephala. The sequence goes on from NC_063050.1 coordinate 46,710,546, forward strand.
ATCTAACAATGAACAACGCTTATGCAGCATTTTTTCATATTATTTTCAACATGTAACAGTCCTTAAAATAAAAAATGTGCATTTTTAAGAAAAAAATGTTAATACTTTACAATAAGGTTACATTAGTAAATGCTAGTTAATGAATTAACTAACAATAACTAATAATGAGTATACATTTTGTTACAGTATTTATTGATCTTTGTGAACATTAGTTATTAGTTTATGTTAGCTGAAGTCCATTAAATAATATTAACAGATACTATTTTTGATTTTAATAATGTATTAGTAAATGTTGAAATTAACTTTAACTAAGATCTGAGAATAATACATGATAATTCATGTTAACTAATGTCGTTAACTAATGTTAACGCTAATCAAAGGGGTCCTTGATTATGATTTCACTTTTTTAACTTTAGTTAGTGTGTAATGCTGCTGTTTGAGCATTAACAACATCTGCAAAGTTGAATGCAAAGGGAGATATTTTCTTTTAAAGAATTCTCTGTTTAAGGACTACAACAAACAGCTGGTGGGGACTACAGCAAGCTTCTTCCTGGGTTGGTGACATCACAAACCCCAAAATTTGCCTAAACACACAAAAAAAGGGGATGAGGCCATGTTGGGCTTCTTTAGAGAAGAGGAAGAGTTGTTGTAATAGAGTGTTGTTAACACACCGTCATTTTACACCGGACTGCTTCACAAATGAAGGGTTAATTCAACACTGGATTTGCACAAAAGATGAACATGACGGCACATGCTAGTCGATGAGTTGAATCAACTCCACAGCAACTACATAAATTTATACAGAAACATCCAGTTTCATTCTAAAAGTTGTAACTTCTTCCTGAGTCTCTCCATCAGTGTCCGACTAGTTTTAGAACAGCATGAACATTCTACAAAATATCTCTTTTTGTGTTCCACTGATGGATAAAAGTCAGATGAGTTTGAAACAACATGAGGGTGAGTAAGTGATAAGAGAATTTTCATTTTTGGGTGAACTATCCTTTTAACTGGGGTTCTAGTTGAACACTCTTTCGACAAGGTAAATGAGCCTAATTGAATGCTTTACACCATTAAAACTGCCCCAGCAGAGAGGATGCCAACCTGTGTGAGTGTGTTCCTACTGTAATGGCTTTTCAGTGTGTATATGAATGCAAACGACCCTCTTTTAAAAGCTCCCCCTCCCCACAAAACATCCATTAAGACATTTCATTTCACAGCCACAAAACGAGAGGGACTCCAATAAGTAACATATTAGACCACTTTAGCTGCATGGTCAACCCTGTTATGATGCAGAGAGTGGATTTCTTTGGATGTACGCACAGGTTAAAGAATCATTTATATGCATAAAAACTCAACCCCTGCCACTAAATAACGCTCTGGTTTAATTAGATTTGAAGGTCAGCGTGTGCTGATTGGGAAGAGCATGTTATATTATCATAAAACCCTTGGAAAAGTGTCAACATATTCAAATTTGACAGACCCTTATGTTTAATTCAATTGAAAAAGTGTGCATTAGTGCAAGCAAACCTTTCAACACATTTTCACATGGTTTTGTCAGGTAGCCTAAAAAGGTACTAAATTAGGTAGTTTTGTTCAAGACAAAAATATTTAATATTATTGTTTCAACAAGAGTACATTAGGTCAGATCAAGTATAAATATATAGAAAACATTTTTTTATTTTTTTATTTCTTGATTGAAAGTTCAAAAGAACAGCATTTATTTCCAATCATGTTATTAAAAAAAAAATACACTTCATTTGCAATGCAAACATAAGAGAGCAGTTTAAATCTAAACATGTCGTTAAAAAAGACAGAAATTAAAGTTTTGGTCGGTGCATTATTTGTAGCAATAACTAAATGTAATATTGCTTACAATAAGTAGCCTAATTTTTCAAAATTGTTCACTGTATCTTTTGCATATGGTTCACACGCAAAGTTGTCCTAATCATTTGCTATGTAAATGTGTGGGAGAAATGGAGAAAACAGTTTCTATGCAGGGTGTTTAGGGTCAGGTGGTGTTTGAAGGGTGACAGCTTGTGCTTTGATCATTAGAGGAAGAGGAAGGGACGATTCTTCATGGATTACACGATCAAACGCAGTGAAATGCACACACACAAACAAAAAGAAAAAAAAAAATTGTACCTACAGACACACACACAGCGACCGGAGATTTGCGAGTTCCACTCGACTGATAGTCTGACAGCTCTGACTAATCAATCACTCTCTCTTTTCCTCCATTCACTGAATAAACGAAGGGAAAAAACAAGAGTGAAGCTCTCCCTCATTTTCAGAGAGCAATTTTTCACATATTAACTTTAGCCCTTTCTTTTGCAAGCACACAGACATGAAAAGAAAAAAAAAACTACGGAAACAAGTAGAGCTTTATAATGTAAAACTATTATAAGGTGTTTTTTTAATATTACCACGTGTCAACAGACATGAGCTCATTTTTAGTTTTAGCTGCATCCACATTCTTCCAATTGGTGAGGTTTAGCCAGTTTCCAGGGAAGCTTGTTTCCGCCACAGAATAAAAAATAAAAATAAAAAGCTAATTGTGACTTTTTATCTCACAATTCTGACGTGTTTAAGAATTGCGAGGGAAAAAAAGTTATAATTCCAAGATATCAACTCATAATTAAGAAAAAAAAGTCAGCTGACCTTTTTTTCTCAGAATTGCAAATTTAAATCTCACAATTCAGACTTTATAACTTGCATTTTATATCACAATTCTGAATTGTTGGATGCAAACAAGCAATTCTGAGAAAAAAGTCAGAATTGTGGGATATAAACAATTGTGAGGAAAAAATAAATAAAGATTGGTGGGATATAAACAAGCCATTCTGAGAAAAAAAAACAGAATTGTGGGACATAAACCTGCAATTTTGAGAAAAAAGTCATAATTGTGGGATAAAAACTCATAATTCTGAGGAAAAAAAATCTGAATTGTGGGATATAAACAAGGAATTCTGTGAAAAATACTGGCAATTGCGAGTTTAAATCCAACAATTCTGACATTTTTCTCGTAATTGTGAGTTTATATCCCACAATTTTGAGGAAAAAAGTAACAATTGTGAGATAAAAAGTCACAATAACCTTTTCGGTATGAGCAGTATTGAATTAGATAAACCCTGGGGTCTTCAATAGTGAGTCTGTAAAATATTGTTTGATCTCAAACTATTTTGGTGGGGGGAAAAAATATGTCTAAGTAAAATAAAATGAGTTTAAATTGTATAAATTACAGTAGTTTCACTTTTTTAAAGTCAAATCTAAAGTTAATTTCAGCTAAATGTTTCACTGACCAAGCAAGTTATTTACAAAAAATGAAGGGGTTGCTCACAACTTGCTTCTAAGATCATAGTAAATATGCCAAATAAAATATGCATGATATAACAGAATAACATACAATACCCATGCAGGATATGCAATAGGTGAAGAGTGCAAATGTAATGAGCAGCTTGAATAATAAATAATAGACATTTCGTTTGGTGCTCATGACACAAAGTACTTTACCATGGTATCAATCATTTCCACATCATAAACAGTAAATACAAACACGCACACATCATTTCATCCAGTAAAATCTGATTTGATGTCCAACATAATCAGATGCATTAGTGTAAAATGCTTATGTGGTTGTAAATATGTTGCAATGTGAGTGTGTGTGTTTCTCACTAAAGCATTCAGTGTGTTTTTCTCATCGTGGGCTGTAAACTCTCTCCACAGGAGTCTAACAACACCTCCCCGCGCCACTCAAAACACACACACACACACACACACTCTCTCTCTCTCTCTCTTTCTCCTTGTTCTTTTGAAACCTGTGGTAATTGACCTGAGTCATTTTTATCATGGACTGCACTAGTGTCTGGTAAAACCATTGATTTGGCAAATGAGGTCAAATCTGGTTCACACACAACTGTTGTTTACTTAAGGCACAATATTGTCGACAGACACCACTGCGTTTGCCCACACGTGGCTGCCGGTGGACTTATCATTTGTAAATCTAAATGCTTGACAGCTTTAATACTAACAATAATCTCACTAAAAAAGTGAAAATGTGCAGTTGATACCTTAAGGAGCCATTTCTTCCCAATCTCAACTCTAAAATAACAAAACAAAAAATATGACAGCAGTACAAAACTTGATAATGTTTTTATTCACACTGATGCTTATATTGGATTACATTATTTACATGTTACATTAATTAAATCTTGCATTTACAATTAAAAGTGTCTGTACATTGCAAATGGTTGTATCATATATGATTAACTGTCCAATGAATTTGGTGAGTTCTTGATGCCCTTTAAATAAAATGCTGCCCTTTACCTTCACATTGAGATATTACCAACATTCAAGGTGTAATTTAATATCGTCCATTACTAAACTGGCACTGAGACCCTTCTCCATTAAAGTTTTATCACCTCTCATATGAGAGGAACCAATATTAGTTTTTTCAATCATTTGATTTCCTTGGTTTTCTAAATCTGTCTCACTAATCAAACTGCCTCTGGCAAACAGAAAAACAATCCTTCATTTACCTTCGCTTATCCCGTTTTGTTTCATAACTCAGGTGAACCATACATTTTTGTCTGTCTACTAAAGCCACAATTTACAGTTTCTGGCATTTTTTGCTTTAAAATTGCTTAAAATCAAAGGATGAATCACAAATGAAGAATTTAATTAAGCAATCAAATTAGTCTATACTGCTTGTATTCAGTTAACATTAAGTTAATTCACAATGTCTCATGCAAAGAAACTAAATTTGATAGTTGATCTGCTTGGTAGTTCAATCGGTGTAAAATTAAGATTGGTTGATGAAACAAAAATAAGAGATACAGATTAAAATTGTTTTGTCAGGTAACCAAAAACGTGCTTCATGTGGTGAAAGCAAAATTAGCAGATTTTGTTCAAGGAAAATTATTTTAATACTGAATCAACCTGAACACATAAGGTTACACCAATGAAATGATTATATCGTCGCTGTGGGGTGGAAACCTCTTATCTCCAAAATAGCTACTTTTCAGGTAATGGAAAAACCACAATTTTTTAAATAATTAAACACAGCATTGTCAAAGTTGATACTGTGGCTTTGTATGTGGTCAAGACAATTGCATGTGTCATTATATTATTACCATTTTACCAAAATCAAGCTCAAATTGAGTTTTTTGACCAGCGATTCTGAGAATTTCAGACATATAGTGTATGAACGTGTTTTGTCCGTCATTCGAACGGCCGCATCTGAGACGATAAGTTCATCGCAGTATGTTTTCATCAATTTACAGGTTATAAAGTTTACTGTAGCTATGTGAGCGCTCAGTTTTTCGGTCATTTGGCCAAAATCCCATGTTATTAAAGATGAAGTGCTATGCACAGGCTATTTAAGACCGTATTAACTTGATAACAAATGCTAGACTAAGACACTCATCTCTACTCCTCAAATACACTGATGTAATGCATATTTTTGAGTTTTAACAAGTTTTTCAAGTTTCTATTGTTAAATAACATTTCAAGTGTTTAAGTTAATTTTTTTTTTACCGTTTTTAATGTCAGGTGGTACAACCAACTAGTAGGCTAGTTGTACCACCTGACATGGAAAGTGTACCATACTTGAAATTAGCAGTTTTTACCAGTATTTGAGAGAGATCTACAAACCTTTTCACTTTGCCACAAGGATCATGTGGGGCAATGCATTATCATGTTTACTGTTGTCAATTGGTTTACAGAAAGTTTCCGTACTATATACGGTGAATAACTGTAATAGATCTAACGGTACGTTTAATGTAATTTTACGGTAAAATACCGTTAAATTCACCGTTTTTGGAAGTGAAAAATAACAATTCATTGTAAAATTTACAATGAAAAACCGTAAATTGACATTCCCACAATTCCCTGCGTGACACTTCACATTTGATATATTTTCGTTGAAATAACTCTGTTTCTTCTTAGTTTTTCTCATTTTTTTCTAATCAGTTATGTACATTAGGGTTTTATGTTACATCTAATGTTGTTAAATTAATGTTTATTGCATTTTTAAAATTTCATGCATGTTACCATGATGGTGTTTAGTGTGTGTGTGAATGACACTGTGGTCCTTCTATATATTAGTATTGTCCTCCTCAGCTTGTGGAAAAGCTGATTGTGATGAACTTTGATTCATCATGTGACTCTCATCACCACTATGTTTGGTGACTGTCAGTGTATTATAAAGGTACAAAACAGATATTAGTACTTCATTAGGTTGGTAAATTAACATTATATCAGTTAATGAAATACGTTATTTTACCGTAAATTTAACAGATTTTGTTTTACGTTGTTACTGTATTTTTTACGGTAAAGTTCTGGCAACCACAGCTGCCATTTTTTTACCGTAAATTTTACTGGGATTTTTTTTACAGTGTATCTCAACAGCTTTAAAACTATATAAAATGTATAAAATTTGTTTAAATGAAAGGTTTCAAACCTAAAATGATGCCATAGTATTTTTTATTAATAAGACACCTTTTTAAATAGTTTTCTTAGTCTGTTCATTTGTTCGGACAGTTGCACCACCTGACATTTTGGGGGTTTAAGATAGCAAAACATATAATAATAATATGTATTATTTAAATGTACTAAAAATGAATACAAACTAAATAGGTTTTTATAGAATAAAGTGATATATGTCATGAATTTATCAAATTATTTTAAAAGGAAATAATGCACTTGGACAAAAATATGCAAGTCATGTCACTGACCCAAAAACAGAAAGGTAAAGGGTGACCAATAGTAATGAATTGTGAAAAAAATAAAAATGACGAAATATGGAGGTACAAAGTTCCCGCTCGACAGAGACAACGTAGTTATTTAGTGAAATACAAAGGTTTAAACGTTTACACAGAGGTAAGTGGTGCTTTTCTAACAGCTGTGGTACATGCCGTTATATTCATGTAAATATAAACAATATATTACTTAAAATGTCAGGGTTGCTCATAAAAGATTATTTACAAAATAAATTAAAATGCAACACATTAACAGTATGATGTATAAATAATATAAATTACAAGATGTAAGAATTATTTACTTGGAATTGCGAGATAAATAAGACTGAAAACACAATAAAAAACGGATTAATCAAACGTAAGTAAATCATTTAAAAGCATTCTGAAATCTGCTTAGAATCAGTAGATAATGACACTATAATTTCCTCCAGCCTCCCTCCTTATTCCACACGCTCCGGTCATGTTAAAGCGGTGATTAGGTGTTAACTAATCTCCACTGCCCAGGGTGCGACCAGCTCCTCCCCCTCTTTCCCTCACCGAAAAAGAAACAGTACAAAAAAAAAAGAATATTTGTGCTGCAATTCAGTATTTTTATGCTTTTCTTCTGTCATGAAATCATTAATGCTTGACATTTTTATTGAATTACTTCTGATTGTTGACGCTGCCTAAATGTACCAATTGTAAAATTATTCTACTTATTTTAATGTAAAACACATCATAATTCCTGAAGATAAAGCTGAAAACAGAAATAGAGGATGAGAGAACAGACTCTTGGTAAAGACATTTATTTAAAGAATTTTTATCTCTCTAATAAATGGATTGGTTGTGCTTCTATAACTCAAGACACAAATGAGGTTGGCTTCCTGGGGACCGCTGGAGATCAGGTGTATTTAACCCCCTGTGTTTCCCTTTCTTGCTCGCTCTCTTTTTCTTACATGCTCTCATTAGAAATGTCGGATCCTCAGGAAATCCTCTAAAAGCAATAACTCAGAGATATAACGGTCACTGATATTATATTGGTTATGATAACCACAACAACATAACCCCACCCTCATCATTTTCTTGCCATCCTTCGGCCCATCCCCCTTGAGAAACCTCCGCTGAAGTCTCTTCCTTTCTTTCTTTTCCTCCCCCTCGCCTCCACCACTTCCCCTTCATTTCTGTAAAATAGATTTTTCAATTATGCGTGGAGTGGAGGGAAACGTCTCACATCTCAGGCCTTGACCCCATTTGGGTGCCGAGTTTTTCTTGGGCAAATTGACACACTTAACTCCTTCTCTTACCATAATCGGCCTAGATGAAGGCCTCTCATCATAAAACCAGACGTCTTGCGCTCAGGCAATCAATGAGCCAACAAATACCGTAATTGAACATGAACGCATTACACCCGCTCGTGTTTAAATGCAGTTTGCAGTACTTTACTGTAGATTTACCGCAAATCACTTCTAAATCAGATTTCAACATCTCTACTGGGTTTCTTTCTCTGGGCAAGGAATGAAAATCTTTCATATGCACTAGCGTGAAATGCCTGATGAATTAGTTATACAATTTATGTATAAAGCCTTAAATATAAAATAGATTTTTTCATTTTATAAAGGAAATGAGCGTTGCTGAGTTGCTAAGGTGTAGCACAGCTGTGAGGTTGCTATAGGGTGTTCTGGATGGTTGCTAGCAGTGAAAACTAAATAATAAAAAATTTTTTGTTAATTAACCCTTTGATGTACAACATGGGTCAAAAATGACCCAGCTGAGTTTTTATTTTCTATATCTTTGCAAGAAATTAATTTCATCATTCAGTATTCCAGGTATTCCTCAATTAACTTGTTTTTGATCATCACAAATCCTCATTTTCATTTTTTCTTTCTTACTTTTTGAATAAAAATAATTTTTGTATCACTACCCTTCCAATGCACAACATGGGTCAAAAATGACCCGTATTCATTTCCGATGTAATTTCAATCATGGTTGAGTGTTTCTTTGCTGAATCTTTAAAAGAAATGTATTTTATCATTAATTTATTCCAGGTATTCCTTAAATATCTTGTTTTTGATTGTCAAAAATCATTATGTTCATTTTTTCTTTCTTACTTTATAAACAAACACAGTTTTTGTATGTCTACATCAATTTTACACACATGGGTCAAAAATGACCCGTATTCATTTCCTATGTAATTTCAATCATGACTGAGTGTTTCTTCACTGAATCTTTGAAAGAAATGTGTTTTGTCATTTATTTATTCCAAGTATTCATTAAATATCTTGTTTTTGATTTTCTACAAATAATTGTTTGTTTTTTCTTTCTTACTTTATAAACAAACACAGTTTCTACATCAATTTTACACACATGGGTCAAAAATGACCCATATAGAAATCTTTAATATTTGCAAATTTTTGCAAGTAGGAACATATTTACTGCAGACAACTGTTCATCTGCCACACATTTCACATCTTAACAAGGCTACTTTTATATATTTGATGGATGTAAGTCTTATTATATTTAATATATTAGGCTATATACTTCATAATTTTTAATTTTTTGTCATAAATCAATGCAATTGGTCACCCTTTAAGTCTGTCAGTGTTCCTGAAAAGTAACAGTTTTGGACATATACAACATGGGTCTGACGTGACCTGAATGAGTTATTATTTTCCATATCGCATTACAATAAATTAATTTCATCATTCATTATTCCAGGTATTACTCAATAATCAACAAATCACATTTCTTTTAAAGATTCAGCAACAAAACACTCAACCATGATTGAAATTACATAGGAAATGAATATGGGTCATTTTTGACCCATGTTGTGCATTAGAAGGGGTTTTCATAGCTTGTGCATCAAAGGGTTCAAATAAAAAAACTAACATAAAAAGGAAAACTAAACTAAAATACATTTGTATGACTCCAAAAACAACAAAAAGCTAAAATAAAAATGGCCACAAACTAGTTTTAGTTTTATGCTGTGTCCCAATTCGCAATCTACCCATCCTAAATAGCATTCGAAATCAGAGTGTCCCAAATCACAGTATGTTGAAATTAGTATTCCAGAGATAACGTTTTCCGGAAGTAAGAGCGAGTAAACCTCACTTTCCAGGCTTCAAGTCCTTGTTGGTGTGCCGCCTCCCATGCCTAAGATGCTGGTTCGAATCCCACTCAAAACAGGTTACATTTGGTGCCGTGACCCGGGTGGAAGTGAGTTTTCAGGGGGTGAGCCTAACAGAGGCCAGCTAGTAAGAGCTGTGTGAGTAAACCTCACTCTCTTGGCCTCAAGAGGCACATTGGTGACTGACGCAAGATACTGCGGTCTTTAGTGTCCTTGTTAGCGCCCGCCACCCATGCCAGTTCGAATCTCGCTTGGAGCAGGTTGAGTATGACCGGTTATATTTGGTGCCGTGACCCAGATGGGAGTGAGGTTTAAGGGGGTTGAGCGTAACGAAGGCCAGCTGGTAAGAGCTGTGTGAGTAAACCTCACTCCCCTGGCCTCAAGAGGCGCACTGGTGGCCGACGTTAGAGTCTGCGGTCTTTAGCATCCTTGTTAGCGCGCCCGCCTCCCATGCTGGAGACGCTGGTTTGAATCCAATTCTGAGTGGGTCGAGCAGGGGACCGGTTACACATACAAACTCTAATGACTAATATGCCCACAAACCATTGCGCTTTGGACGACGATTCAATTAGAACTACAAATACAAACATGGCGAATGTGCAAGACTGACGGTTGAATAAAGAGGGGTTTGACTTGTGATTGATAATCAGTATCTAACCTGACGGAAAAAATATTTATTCAATTTTATCCGCATTATATTGAATCTTCCACAACATTGAGAACTGTCACTTTCACGTCCTCATAGAAATTGTAATTACAACTTGTAAACTGGGAATTTTCTGAGAGCTCCGACTTGTACCACGTGACCTCTGTACCACCAAACCACTTCAGATTCATACTGCGTTCACGCCATGGCGTAATTACGTAAATAAAGCTCTGTATGCTTTCAAATTGCTCTTGCGGTACCTCGGTGTCATACACCAATCGGTTGGCACAGCGCCACTTAAAGGATTAGTTCACTTTTAAATACATTTTTTCTGATAATTTACTCACCCCCATGTCATCCAAGATGTTCATGTCTTTCTTTCTTCAGTTGAAAATAAATTAAGGTTTTTGATGAAAACATTCCAAGATTATTCTCCTTATAGTGGACTTCAATGGACCCCAAACGGTTGAAGGTCAAAATTACAGTTTCAGTACAGCTTCAAAGGGCTTTAAACGATACCAGACGAGGAATAAGGGTCTTATCTAGCGAAACGATCGGTCATTTTCAATGACAAAGAAAAAAACAGAACTGGCGCTGCGTTTGTTCCGTAAGTAGAATAGGGAAAGAGTAGGACATAGAGCGTAAGCTTTTTGAAGAATACGAAAGTGCGGTTTTGGCGGAAGCACTCGGAAGATGATCATTTGTTTATATAAAGCATATACATTTACATTTTTTACGATCGTTCCGCTAGATAAGACCCTTATTCCTCGTCTGGTATCGTTTAAAGCCCTTTGAAGCTGCACTGAAACTGTAATTTTGACCTTCAACCGTTTGGGGTCCATTGAAGTCCACTATATGGAAAAAAATCCTGGAATGTTTTCATCAAAAACCTTAATTTCTTTTTGACTGAAGAAAGACATGAACATCTTGGATGACATGGGTGTGAGTAAATTATCAGGAACATTTTATTTGAAAGTGGACTAATCCTTTAAACATCTTAAATCTGCAGTGGTCAGGTAGTACAAGTTTACATATTGTAATTACAAGTTCTTCAAGCTCTAAAAGTTCTATAAGCACCTTCATTTTGCCGTTGATAGAAATGCGTAATTCCGAGTCCGAGGAAGTGAACAGCTACAAGTAGAACATCAAGTGCCGTCATCTCGAAATAACAGTAATTACGACATGGTGTGATGATCAAAATGACCCTAGATAGAAATAACACTAGACGACGCTGGGAAAATTTAACATGTTAAACATTTTTAAATGATACCAGTTAATGCATTAACATTGGTGGACTGAACATATTAAAACTGAAACTAAAATAAAAACTAAAATTGTACAATAATGTACTGAAAACTAAGAAAAATAAAACAGAAATAAAAACTTAACTAAACATTCAAACCCTAATAGCAAGATTATTTGCAAAAGCTGAGCACTGCTTGCTGGACAACTTAATAAATTAAAATTTGAATTACTTCAGGTCACTTTTTGCTGCTGTAAAACGCTGTCAGCATGAACATCCTCACTAATAAAATTGTAAATGTATGTAATGTAAATGTTGAAATATTCAAAGTGAATCTTAAGACAGCACGCACACAACGCCAAACACACACACACTATCACTGCTGTTCAGTGAAGGAGATATAAAGATACAGTTTATGGTATACAATTCCTGATCTGTGATTCAACGCCTCAGGTTATTAAAGGCAGCTTAGAGGCTGCATGCGTATCAGCTTGACTCGTGTGTGTGTGTGCGCGCGCGTGTGTGAGGGCTAAAGGGGAATTGATTGCCTCCGGGCATGTTTAACATGCTCTAACAGAGACCAGAGATATGGCGAGACGCGAGTCAGATGAACACATAAACTCACACACAAAGGGTGAAGCAGGGCAATGGTCAGACTCTCGTCCTCTGCCCCTCACCCCTCCCTCTCTCTCCCTCTCTCTCTCAGAGTGGGAGCAGCTTGAGACTGGGCGGATAGTAATTATGGGGGAGTCACGGTTCACGCGGTCCACACCCCTCCTATTGTCTCCGAGTGTGTACGTGTGTGTGTGGAGTATATTGAGAGAAAGTGCATGGTGGGTAACATGCTGTAAGGGCGTGCTGACAGCAGCATCTGGACACCAGTGGGTGTTCAAAAAGCTCTCGCACACGATCGCAGCGACACACGCTCACCCGGGGCTGCAGAGCAGAGAGGTTCATGCCATCTTGTGGTCAGTGAACACAACGCATTACTGTTACGCTGAAGCATACATTTCTACACCTCATATGTCTTTATATACTGGATAAAATATTAAATACCTCTGTTCAAATAATTTTATACAATTCATACATTTCTACATCACAAATGTCTTTATATAGGCCTACACTAGATAAAATATTAAACATCTCTTTTCAAATAATTTTATATAATAATACATTTCTACATCTCATATGTATTAACATAATGGAAAAATATTAAATATCCTTTTTAACTAATTTTATAAAATGTATAAATTTCTTCATCACATATGTCTTAATACACTGGATAAAATATTAAAGTCACATTTTATGAAATGGAAATCATGTTACTTTTCTACCACCACAGTTAGGTGAATTTTAAATAATTTCATAAATATTATATTTTTATTATTTAAGTATTTTTGTTTCAATCAATGCATGTTGCTATTTTAACTTTAAGAAATATTTACAGGTGTTTCTTCATTTTTTCTTTCTCTAATCAATTTTTATTCAAAGAAAACATGTTTTCTTGGTATATTGTCTTAATTGGTAATCTTTTTTTTTTTTCTTTTTTCCTGTGCTCCCTTTTTATTCATCTAATTTTCCTACAAAAGCCTTTTCCTTAATGACATCATCCTCCAGAAAGGGATATCTTTTTGATGGGAAAACAACAGCACAAATATTAACAAGTACTGGCAATGGATTTGATGAATTCTGTGATGTTTTGTGGCATTACGCAAACCAATTAATATGATCTTATCCAGTTTGATATAATTACAGAAAAAAAAAAAAAAAAAAAATCAGTAAAATAGTAAATGTTTGTTTAAAGAAAATCTAAATGATTTTCAAGTTTATTGCTTCATGTGAGCTCAGTCCCTCGATGCGCAATGGCTAACTTTAGTTTGTAGATTTAATGAGGTTATTTTATGTTACCTCAATTTTAACCTCAATTCTTTGTTATTGAGTTTAAGTTTATGTTAATGCATTTTAAAAATCTTTATTAAATTACAAAACAGTATATATTTTTAAAGTTACAAAGCTGAAATTGTAGTGACAAAAGTGACTCGAGCCACTAAAACACTGGGAGGATGAATTATAAAAACAGCCATCCAAATATGATTCACTTTTAGCCATTTAGATCAAGAAATTCAGCAGTGTTTGTGTTCTACCACAGAAAATTGACAGAATTAAGGCATAATTATAGTGGAACTTGCTATTTTGGAGACATAATGTCAGTATGCTTCATTTGGCTTCTAGTTTAATCCATAAATAATGCAAATTTACATAATTGTTTCAAGGCCAACACTGCAGGATTAGACATTCCAGTAAAAACCAGAACAAGCAGAACTGTAAAAGAGAGAAAAAAATATGTATGAAGCAACAGAGAATAATCCGGCAAACAAAGAGTTTATCAACTACACTTCTGCTTCAGCTTCTTTCTTTTTGTCTCACATTTAATGAACATCCAAAGGTGTAAATATTACTGCACATCGTGTTAGTTTGCAGTGTAGGCTCCAATAAAGTGATCCGGATCACACATACAAGCATGAGAGTAAAAATTGCTAGAAAGTGCAATTAGTACCATCCAAAACATTGCATACAGTGTGAGCCTTTTCATGAGAGTAACTTCTTTTTCTTTGTAATACACATAACTAATTCACAGTACATGTAGATGATTTTCCTGATCATTCAGTTCCATGTTACTCTCAGTTTGTGCTCAGCAAAGGAACCAGTTTAACAAATGTAATGAAGCATAATATAATGAACTCTCCTATTATTATTGGATCTTCTCTGTATAGGAAACCAAACTTAAGCTTGTACTGCATTTATCCAGCCCTTAATTTAATCAGTTTTTGATATGTCTCGTCTCCATGTTAACTTTCATAATCCTTTTTTAAGAAATTACATGCCGTTCTTTTTCCCCGCCAACGGTCCAGAGTTGACTTTGTTTTTTTCAACCTTTGGAATTTTTACCTCCCATCAGAAACCAAACTAACCAAAACCAGTTTTGTGCTCCAGCTATGTTTGTCCAGCTGGCTTTGACGTACATATGCTTGGTTGGCTCTTAATGTGACACACTGTTATTTTAATTTATTTAAGCTGTTTTCCAGTCTCATTTCCAATTTATCTCAACGAAACAGTCCTGGTTTTATATTCATGAGTAATAAAAAATAATTTTAGCATTTATAAAAAAATAAAATAAAAAAAAAAACACTTTTTAAAAACATCAACATGTTTATTTAAACATCAAGATTTTAGGTTAAAAATCTAATGCATATAATATATATAATATATAACCCAGTGTATATATATATATATATATATATATATATGTATGTGTGTGTGTGTGTGTGTGTGTGTGTGTGTGTGTGTGTGTGTGTGTGTGTGTGTGTGTGTGTGTGTGTGTGTGTGTGTGTGTGTATATATATATATATATATATATATATATATACACACACACACACATATATATACACTGGGTTAAAAACAACCCAAGTTGGGTTGAAAATGGACAAACCCAGCGATTGGGTCATTTTAACCCAGTGGTTGGGTTAAATGTTTGGTGGTGGGCAGTTTTATTTAACTCAACTATTGTTTGAAAATTAATATATGGTTGGCTTAAAGTTAACCCAGAATAGGTTGTAAATTGAAAATCAGATACATAATTACTAGATTACAGTAACAATCAAAAAGTGAATAAGCAATTTAATAAATGTTTATTGTTTAATTAATATTCATTAAACTTATTAATACGTTCATTTATTAAACATATTTCCAACATATTTTGGGTTCATTTTAAGCACACAATAAAGTAATTTTTAAACAATAGTTGAGTTAAATAAAGCTACCTAGCAGGTTGGGCAAACATTTAACCCAACTGCTGGGTTAAAACAACCCAACCACTGGGTTTGTCCATTTTCAACCCAACTTGGGTTGTTTTTAACCCAGCATTTATATATACACACACATATATATTATACATATACATATATAGTCATTAAGATGATTAATATGTAATAGATGGGTAATAGATACAGTTTAGCACAGGACACTGCTACAACAGCTTGAAAATTGCTCATCAACTAGTCATTTTTAAAAATAAACTATCGTGAAAGCATTGCAATGACATTTGTGTAACTGAAGGATCTACAACCTCTTTGAAGAACTATGACAACATCAGCAGCACCATCATCAGTAATATGGCGACATAATGTTAGCATGACAAATGGCTTTGATAGCATAACACACACTACTGTCAGTGAGAGTTAATATGAGATTGTCTGACAACGCCTGCAGCAGTGAATGAGCATATTAGGAGATGTAATTAACCATGAGACGGAGCCGTGCACAACTGGTGATCTCTAGAACCAAAAGACAGATGGACAGAGATTTCATTTGGAATAAATAAAGACAGCGAGCACAGCTAAAGACAATGCGATGCAAAGAGAAAGAGAAAGAAACAAATAAGAGAAAAGAAAGAAACAAGAGAGAGAGAAGGAGAGAGAGAAAGAGAGAGAGAGAGAGAGAGAGAGAGGGAGGCACCAGCCAACACTTAATTAGCTGTCATCAGCTCAGCACCACAGAGAAAAGAGAGTGACTAATAATTAATGATAAAAATGAGAAGGGGAAAGGGAGAGAAACACAAAAGAAGGGGGAGAAGGGTTAAAGAGTAGAGGAGAGATGGGGGGAGGGAGAAAGTGAGAGTAAGAAAGGGAGAACTGATTTGAAACGAGAACTAGCAAAGCCCCAGGGTCATTAAAGTCAATGAGACAAGCGTGTGTGTGAGAAATGAGAGACTGAGCCTTTAAAATCAAACGGTAGGTAATTGCCTGGCTTAACCTAGCCTGAAGCTCCAGGCTATATGATGTCATGAAGAGAAATGAAGGGGAGAGGAGCAGGCGACCAATCCTGATGTGTCCCAAATTTGTGATGTCATCACAAACACAAATTTTTAATATTTTATATAATTGTATATTTATATTAATTTAATGCAATTTATATATATGGGTCATTGACGAATAAGGTTTTTAAAGGTGTAAAAAAACATAATGGATATAGAATTACTTTTGAAGTTTTATTAAGTGTTAATAAAGAGATTATCTGGTTTTTTATAATCATTTAACACCGCTTTTGTCATTTTTCACAAGATGAACAAAATTTGTCACCAAAAAAGTCATTCTGTTTAACCAAAATTTTGGTTTTACTGAATGACACTTTTGGTTATCCTGAATGACAATATTTTCAAACAAAGCTAACAGGCTGATATCTATCTAGTCAGCTTGCTAGTTAGCTAGCAAAAGGACAATCAAACATTTTATATTTAGTACAAGTTTTTAAAATATTACACCATTTTCCATGTTTTTTAGCCGAATGACCTGATGTTTCAGGACATGCGTATGAGCAAGTAAAAACATTAATTTTTCAAATAGTTAAAAGAGAGTTAGTTACTTTGCTTCATGACCGTGTAGTCCTTTGCAGGTGTCTGAATGATGTCACATCCTGTCACATGATATTGACTGCTTGACTTGATCCAAAATGGTCCCTTTATTTTGGTTACTTCGAATGACATCAATTTTCTCTCTCATAACAAAGCAACGACTTCTACACATAATTTTAATACCATTTTGCACTATGTTGATATACAAACCCGATTCCAAAAAAGTTGGGACACTGTACAAATTGTGAATAAAAAAGGAATGCAATAATTTACACATCTCATAACCATATTTTATTCACAATAGAATATAGATAATATATCAAATGTTGAAAGTGAGACATTTTGAAATGTCATGCCAAATATTGGCTCATTTTGGATTTCATGAGAGCTACACATTCCAAAAAAGTTGGGACAGGTAGCAATAAGAGGCCGGAAAAGTTAAATGTACATATAAGGAACAGCTGGAGGACCAATTTGCAACTTATTAGGTCAATTGGCAACATGATTGGGTATAAAAAGAGCCTCTCAGAGTGGCAGTGTCTCTCAGAAGTCAAGATGGGCAGAGGATCACCAATTCCCCCAATGCTGCGGCGAAAAATAGTGGAGCAATATCAGAAAGGAGTTTCTCAGACAAAATTGCAAAGAGTTTGAAGTTATCATCATCTACAGTGCATAATATCATCCAAAGATTCAGAGAATCTGGAACAATCTCTGTGCGCAAGGTTCAAGGCCGGAAAACCATACTGGATGCCTGTGATCTTCGGGCCCTTAGACGGCACTGCGTCACATACAGGAATGCTACTGTAATGGAAATCACAACATGGGCTCAGGAATACTTCCAGAAAACATTGTCGGTGAACACAATCTACCGTGCCATTCGCCGTTGCCGGCTAAAACTCTATAGGTCAAAAAAGAAGCCATATCTAAACATGATCCAGAAGCGCAGGCGTTTTCTCTGGGCCAAGGCTCATTTAAAATGGACTGTGGCAAAGTGGAAAACTGTTCTGTGGTCAGACGAATCAAAATTTGAAGTTCTTTTTGGAAAACTGGGACTCCATGTCATCCGGACTAAAGAGGACAAGGACAACCCAAGTTGTTATCAGCGCTCAGTTCAGAAGCCTGCATCTCTGATGGTATGGGGTTACATGAGTGCATGTGGCATGGGCAGCTTACACATCTGGAAAGGCACCATCAATGCTGAAAGGTATATCCAAGTTCTAGAACAACATATGCTCCCATCCAGACTTCGTCTCTTTCAGGGAAGACCTTGCATTTTCCAACATGACAATGCCAGACCACATACTGCATCAATTACAACATCATGGCTGCGTAGACGAAGGATCCGGGTACTGAAATGGCCAGCCTGCAATCCAGATCTTTCACCCATAGAAAACATTTGCCGCATCATAAAGAGGAAGATGCGACAAAGAAGACCTAAGACAGTTGAGCAACTAGAAGCCTGTATTAGACAAGATTGGGTCAACATGTTCCTAAACTTGAGCAACTTGTCTCCTCAGTCCCCAGACGTTTGCAGACTGTTATAAAAAGAAGAGGGGATGCCACACAGTGGTAAACATGGCCTTGTTCCAAAGTTTTTGAGATGTGTTGATGCCATGAAATTTAAAATCAACTTATTTTTTCCTTATAATGATACATTTTCTCAGTTTAAACATTTGATATGTCATCTATGTTGTATTCTGAATAAAATATTGAAATTTGAAACTTCCACTTCATTGCATTCTGTTTTTATTCACAATTTGTACAGTGTCCCAACTTTTTTGGAATCGAATTTGTATGATGTTATAAAATCATGCCAGAATAATATAAAAAATATATACATTTATTACATTTTAAGATGTTTTAATCAAAAATGAAATGGCTGTATTGGCCTTTGGACGGTTAAACCTAATGACCTTTTGACACTTCAAAATCTTTAAAATACCTTTATATGTAGCATCATATAATTAAAACCTTTTGGATTCAATAAAACAGATCTAGTTGTATTGCCTTACATACGTTGGATGTCATATCTTTGTGTTTTATTTTTTTAAGGCCTTTGGACAAAAAAAAAAAAGAAGAAACAAAACAAAAAAAAGACCTGTCAAGTCATTGACCCATATACATATTGAAAAGTTTTTATATTAATTCTAAATATTTATATTAATTCAAACATTTCAATGTTTTAATTTCAAACATAGCTGTATACATTTTCAATTAAGTATAGGTTTAATAGTTTTTAAAAATGAATAGGAATGAATTTCATAGTTTTGATTGTGTACATCTTATTTCATCTGATTTAAAAAATACTACAGAACAACAAAGAATTCCAATTAAATTCCTTTATATAATTTTAATTCAATAAAGTTTTAATTTTTTTTTTTTTGAAAAAACAAAGTACTTTCTTTGTTGAAAAAAATCTAATATTTTTTCCAATCAAAAATGTATTTTTAATTTATTATAGTTTTAATCTGCTTGATACTGATAATTTATGCCATGAAAAGTATTATTCACAAATGCAGTGATCACTTTAAGACTAGTTAATTGTTTTGCTGTGTAATTCTTTTAATTAGCTACAGCATGTTTGCAGCATGCCAAAGGGTATAATGAGAAAAACATAGCAATCGGCATGATGAAACAGATACACGAGGATTTGACTATCCTACAGAGGAGAGACTGAAAGAGCTTTTATTTGAATAGCCGTGTGTGTATGTGTGTGCGTGTGTGTGTGTGAAGGAGAATATTGTAAAATCAATGTGTTTGTCTATGGATGCAAGGCTAATTGGAGGTGTGTGGACTGCACTGAAGCACATATGCCACACAGAGCGGTGCTGAGCCAATAACTCAGCAGGAAATGGTACTGACAGATGAGCACACAGAGAGAGAGAGAGACAGAGAGAGAGACAAAAAGAATGAAACATACTCATAACTGTGTATTTTAGATGCCCCTCATCTATTTTAGGGTATAGACATTGCTTAATGAGTTTCAAGGTTAGTTGCGACTGTGATCCCAATAACAGCCTTGCAGAAGATGTTCAGAGACTCCAAGTTATACCTCATAATCTATAAAGATGCCACTTGAAGAGCGTACTCTGAAAAGTTGACAAAATAAACCTTTAGCAGATATGCAAATTACAAATGTACAGTCTTTTCCTTCTGGGACAATGGACCAAAACTATTAAAGTGGTTATAGAAATAAAATGGTTTATAGCATGAAAACATCCCATTATACTAAATTCCACAAAAAAAAAAAAAAATTCACCTGCCAATGACAATAGCAAATCATGGCCAAACAAGGCCTTCACATGTTCCACCTCAACATCCAATAGCCTACCTATCTTAATATATACGTCAAAACAATTTTTTTTTTTTTCAATTTTCTACACTAAATGTACTTGTCCCCTAATTTCTGAAACCATTATTCCATTTGAAAATTATACCAGGCCTAACCATAAGATCTTTTATTACATAATTTATAAAAGTGGGTCAGTGGCACCACCAGACTTTATAACTGAGTAAAGTGTTTCATTACTGAACAAATCAGTATTTTTGATTGAACTGGTTGAATGACTCACTTATAAGACAGCGTGACTATCCTCACCACTAATGCACAAATTGTCAGTCTGCCCGGAACGTTCAAACAAAAAACATTGAAAAGTTCTAGTGTTCTATCGGCACTTACTATAATTAACTAAATATTTAGATTAGATTGAACTTTATTGTTATTGTGAAGATATGTAAATAGCCTAGCCTATACAAAATACTACGTTCTAAAAAAAGTGCAAAAAGTATAAGGTAGAGACCAACTCAGTGCAAATGATAAGGTGTACAAATATAGAAGGTGCAAATTAGACAGACCCTAGGCCTGTTATATTATATTATATTAATTATATTATATTATACACTCTAAAAGATAATGTGTTGGCTCTACAAAAAACAGTTTGCATCAATTTTTTTTGAGTTATGACAACGTTGAGTGAATTTACGTTCAACCAACAAGTTACACTGAGTTAGAGGAACTTCATAATTTGTAGCATAAACACGTTTTTAAGTTGATTACAAAAATGAAGAAGTCGCTCCAACTACCAGAGTTGTAGCCCTGGAACAAATTAATCTTAACTATATTTCAAATCAACAGCTATCATATCACATGCTAACATAACTTATTTATTTAATGAACAAGTAAGATATTACTCGTCACTGGCATTAGCGCAGATTATAGAGTCTGCTTATAGAGTTGCTTATAGAGTCATTGCTAATCAGTAGTGTTTACTTTCATGTATCTACTCTTCAGCACAACGGTAACCACAAAAACTTCAACATTACAGAAACTCTTTTAAATGTGAATTGAACACTAACTGGTCTTTCCCTTCACTAAAAACAAATAAATTAACACTTAATTTCAACATTTATTCTCCTTATCCAGTCCTAGGCAAAGCATGCTGAGAACTAGAAATCCACTACCTAATTTCCAAAAGTTATCAAGATAATTTCATGAAGTTACTACAACTTAATTAAAAAAAAAAAAAAAAAAATTAACAGAAATTTGAGTTTAAATTACAAATGATATTAAGTTGATGTAATTATCAACATTATTATGTCAACAGAACTCAACAAAATAATGTTTGCAACATAGAAAAACAATAAATTAGAATTTTTAACTTGCAACCATGCATTTATTTAAGTTGTGGTAACAGGTCCCCGGAACTACTTTTTAGAGTGTGTATTACAGCCTATTATATTGTCTTATTTAGAACACCAAAGACTGCAACTGGTGCCCTTTCAAAAATGGTGCATTTAATGCCCCTACCTTGGGGTATTAAAGGTGCTAAAGAGGATGTTTTGTTTTATACATTTTTGCAATATTACTTGAAACAGTCTTTACTAACTGATAAAAGACTATTTATAGGTGCACTGAAAGTAATAATATTAATATACATCATCTGTGCATGAGGTAGGGCCTTAAAAACATCAGCCAATCGTTTACGCGATCATTGCGTAAACGACTGGCCCTCTGGCTTGTCAATCACTGCCATGACGTTCCTTGTGAGAGACGAGCGCGGCTGCGCGCTCCAGTAACTTTCCACACTCTACAGGCGCCGCATGCAATGTTTTTGTCAGGAGACAGGAGTAACAACTGCAGATTATGAGTTACCTGCGGTGAGTCCGACATAATGAATCCACTAACACGACACAGCGAATGCCGGTGGTAAACACTCGTGTTCCAATACTCGTGCACGAGCTGTGAAGGAGGGGGGCTGTTCTTACGCATGCACTCATTTCAAAAACTCAGTAACAGTCTTTGGATTCTCAGTCAACGAAAAAATCCTCTTTGTCACCTTTAATTATCCTAATTAATGAATGTGAATGAACCCTAAAGTTTCAGATTGCAGGGTCCATGTCCACACCACAGAGTCCCATCAGTGTAACTGTGAATGAACTTATCTTTAAACAAATTTACAGAAGATATCCACACTGCCAGAATAACTCAGCTTGACATGGAATGCTCATCTATGAGAATGGATGATCTGCTGATTTCAAATCATGGGTAAAAAGCACATCAAGTAATAGAACAGACACTCTAAAGGATCCCAGTCAGCATTTTGGCATGAGTCCTCAGTGGTTCATTTGGGTTGGCATGAATCTGACAGGGATATTTCAGTCTGAGGTTTCCCTACACATCCATCTCTATTTCTCGCTCTCTCTCTTTCTGGCCAGTGTTTATTTTCATTTGGCTTTCCACTATGCAATATGGAAATCAGAAAAAATTAGCAGCACTGGAAACCTTGTGATGTATGTGTTTTAAACATGAGCGATTGGACTTTATTTTCATATAGCCATGTTTCAGATGTAGTGGAGAGCTGAAGATCAATACTTAGATGCTAATATATAACACAAACCAACAGTTGAATTAACAGTCTAATATAACTGATAAAATGTTTTTATGGTCACTCTAGGAGTATTTCAAAAATGGATATGCTTTGTGCTCGAGTGTGTCAGTGATGAGTGTCTATTTAGCAGTAAAATCAATACCTAAAAAGAGATGCATCTCAAAAGAAAAGCCATCTTAGACAAAACACTGTTGATAATATGGTCTATCCTAATGATCATGCGCCCCATAAGCACACCTCTAGACATCACACTCTGCTGTGACCCCTGTGCCGCTACCATGGATGCTGTGTGTGGTAACATTATTACCCATGGGCCTTTGAGTCAGAGGTTTGCCAGTGGGATTTAGTAAGAACAATCTCAGAAAACAGCTCATACACAAATGCAAAACAAAAACGCTTTGCTGGTCACATACATACAAGCTAACAGAAATATGAACATAAATGGAATAAAATTCACATTTATCCCATTCAAAGTCTTGTTTTGCTGAACATTATTCACATAAATTATTCAAATCAGAAAGAAAATGGTTTAAAAATCTGAATATTAGACTTCATATTTTATAGTCAAACAACTAACATATTTTTCAGCATGGCTTTATTTAATAATTTGCGGCTTCTTTAAGTTAAACAATATGCATGGTTTTGTATATTCTCAATTCACCAATATGTATGATTTATATTTGGATATATCTGGATAAATTTGCATGGGCATAAATTTACATTAAGCAAAAATGTTTTTCACTCCTCTCATGTGGATCTCAATCACAGGCATAATCATTGGGCCATTTCTAAATACCATTCAAAAGATTTTTTTGTTACAAAAGATCTCTACGGTTTCCACAAATAAGCAGCAAAAAAAAAAAAAAAAAAAAAACGATAATACATAGATGATAATAAGAAATTTCTTGAACAGCAAATCAGCATATTAGAATGATTTCTGAAGGATCATGTGATCATGTTGCATGGTAATACTGTATATATGGTCACATGACAACTTACACAGTTTGCTGGATTAAATGGGAGACAGTTTATCCACTGTCACATACATATTGCTATTATTACTGTTTTTACTATTATTTGATCAAATGAATGCAGCTTTTGAATGGTAGTACTGTATATATGGTCACATGACAAATTACAGCTGGATTAAGTAGAAACGCAATCCCTGTGTTCACAATATCATGTCATAAACTGGGAAGACAAACAGAGAGGATTAAACTATTAAGTACTGTAATAAAGTAAATTAAGCATATGTATTTATGTCGATGCATTAATTTCAAACCAATTACTTTATAACTAACTTAAAATCAACAAAGTTTATAAACAGCTTAGACCAGCCTTCATTTTAGACATTAATTACAAAATAATCATTCAAAATTTTGTTTGATGTTGCTTTCATTGAATGTGCATATGCATGTTATTTAGTTCTATTATTTCAAAAAAAAAAAGAATCAAGAAGAGCCATCAAAGAGTGCAGAGACCATTTCCTTGGAGAAATTCTAATCATAAAAACATTTACAGGTAGCTCTAGATGCTGTGATGAGCAGAGTTTGTTAGATTTGTTGCTGTTTGTATCCAGGCACCCAAATACACATGTGCAAACAAGCTCATTAGTCTAAAGGGTTTTCTGAGTCTCAGAGCGCCGTTTTGGACTTAAAATCCTCTCTGTGGATCAGAGCTGTATTTTAAACCACATTTAATTGCTTAATACCTGGGAAAGGAAATGATTCAAATTCCCAGTGTTTTCTTTGCGCATCGCTTGCTCCCCATTGAGTATTTGTAACCACTCCAAGACTTGACTTCTCTTGATAGACTCGTTATGTATATGACTGTTGCTACCGTTACTAGTGATGCGGTCACATTAGCAAACTTTAAGGGCAAAAAAGGTCAATAGTGTAGCAATGAATAACGCACTCAGTGCTCACACAGAAGTCACTTTCAAACCAAGCAGCTTTTTGTTGGTCAATGCAGCAAATTAGTGTGACCCAATTTAACCCGTTGCAAAATCTGCATGTGGAAATTCCTGATTGTGTGGATTGAAATGACTGGACTTCACCTGGACTTCAATGTCTCCATGTGATTCATAGTCAACAATGACTATTTTTCTTCTACTTCTATACTATATTTTAAAGGGTTAGTTCACCCAAAAATGAAAATTCTGTCATTAATTACTCACCCTCATGTTGTTCCACACTCGTAAGACTTTTGTTCATCTTCAGAACACAAATGAGGATCTTTTTGATGAAATCTGAGAGCTACGCAACTGACACTTTGACTCTTAGAATAGATATAAATGGATCATAAAACGAATCAATATAAATTGAGCAGTTTAGTCCAAATTTTCTGAAGAGACACATTCGCTTTATATGCTGAATTTAGGCTTTTAATCACAAACATTCATCAACACATACATCAGTTGTGGTAAACGATGGCTCAAGCATGTTCGCTTGCCATGCAAGAACCTCATTCTCATGTTACACAGCACGTTTGAGGCCCCGTTTACACTAGTGCGTTTTAGTTTTAAAACGGCATTTTAAAATGAAAACGATCCTCGTCTACGCTGGTGTTCCCACAGCATTTCAGAAACGATCTCCGTCTACATGACTGAAAACACGTCACATGACCATTCATGCACACTTGGCATGCGCGTACAAGTGTAAACAGTTGCCTCTTGCGGATGCAAGTAGCTGCAGTATTAAAACAATGCAGAGTTTAACTGCACAATGGCTGCTAAAAATGACAACAAAGCCAGCAAAGATTGCAGTTCAATCTCCATGTTATTGTTTACATGGTCGTCAAGGATACGCAGAGCGAAAGTAGGCAGCCACGCCATCATTTTCAAAAGTCTCAGTTTTGGTCCGAAATGCAACCCTAGTGTTTTCAAACTAAAACGGGCTCTGCAGCATTTTCGGAAGTCTCCGTTTTCGAGGTTCAAAAACCATCTAGATAATTGGGACTTTACTTAGGATTGTCGAAAGGGGAGAAAGCAGTCTGAAATCGGTCCAAAATCACCCCGAATATCTTGTAGTGTGTGGCAGGCTTAGGCAATGCAAATCATCATGCAGCAATAATTCTTAAATAAGGTGTTTACTTAGACAGCTTAAAACTGAACTAAACTACTTTAAATGTTGTTTTCTGGGTAAAGCAAGAGTATGTAATTAAAGTCTTGGAAGGGGAAATATATAATATATAGTTTTTGTCCCATATAATTAGCATAATTAATTAATCCTAACAAATTATTTTATTGCTGGCGTAATGTAAACGACAGGCGTAACCACAGCAAACCTTACGTGTTTTAAAATGAAAACGCACTAGTGTAAACGGGGCCTGAGCTTCCACAAGAACCAATGAGGTTTGTTCTCGCACGTCACGCAGGTTCGGTTGAACTTCCGTTTATGTTTGCTGATCAATGTTTATATGTGAATAAAAGCCTTAATTAAATCTGTTCATCATATTAAGCAGTCGTGTCTCTTCAGAAAATTTGGACTAGACCACTCAATTCATATGGATTCGTTTTAAAATCTCTTTATGAACTTATTGAAGCGTCAAAGTTTCAGTTGCGTAGCTGTCTATGGAGGGACAGAAAGCTCTCAGATTTGATTAAAAATATCCTCATTTGTGTTCCGAAGATGAACGAAAGTCTTACAGGTTTGGAACGACATGAGGGTGAGTAAATGATGACAGAATTTAGACTTTTGGGTGAACTATCAATTTTGATTTTTGGGTGAACTATCCCTTTAAGCGTAACTTGTGTGATCAAGTACTTGAAATGTAATTTAGACATCATTTTTATTCCTGTTTCTTTACTAAGATTTGAAAGCCTCTCAGTGCTGAGCTTTGGGAATAAATCTGACCCCTTGTAAGGTAACTGAAGTATGTTTTATCTAATAACAACTAAGGACCTGACAATGATAAAAGGCCACAAAGTACTTTGCTGTATAACCCATCAGAAATTTGGAATTATAATTGGAGTTAAACATTCTGTAACCAGATATTGCATGTCTTGGCTTCTGACATGTGAGGCTAAATATTCATCTCCTCATTATTGATGCTTAAGGGACATAATCATGACTGGCCTCTAATGAAACAGAAGTAAAAAAAAAAAAATATGGAACAGAAATCAGATCAATGGGCATCAAAGTGGGAATTTCCAAACCCGTCACGACATTTGCTGGTATAAGGCAGAGAGACAGACAGAGATGTTGATTCAGTGTATGTCTGATTTAATTGCTGCCATATGCAGCTTTAACAGGCGCTTCTTTCCACTAATGAGACCCAAGAGGGAGAGGGGTTAATTACTACAGCTGCAGCAGTGAGAGAGAAGTGAGTGAAAGAGAGAGAGATGTTCCCCGGAGTCTTCATGTCTCTCTCAAGGAGATGTTTAATGAAGTGCTAAACAGGCAGAACAGTCCGAACATACACATATATACATATGCACCAGTGTTCGCACCTTCTTTATTCATTATTTGTTCTTCTTTGGTCTGGTATCTGGCATGACACCACCGAAACCACAGATCAAGGGTGTGCTTTTCACATGCTGTATGTTTACACAAGCTGATGCCGCACTATAAGTTATATTTCATCCTAATAAAGCAGATAAAATTAGACCGGGAACAATGGATTTTAATGTCAGGTTTTAATGTCATGAGCTTTACACGTGTACAGTGCTAATACAATGGTGCTCTGATATATATGGTGTGGAATTATTAGCATATTCATGTACCATGGTATTTAGATGGTAAATGTACTTCAAAGAAGACATGATGCTGCATGTAAATAGAGCTTTTGATACTTTTTGTTAGAATAATTTTGCATCATTGTATTTTGATAAACGGCATTTAAATACAGTTTTTTTTTTTTTTTACACAAGATATAAACACATTCCTACTAATTTCTACTGTTTTCTATTTTCTATCTATTATTGTGGTATCGAATGCATGTACGTATACAAAATGGTAACACTTTATATATAATCCATTTAAAAAGTATTTCTAATGCATTCTTCTGTGTTCTATGAAAATATAAATATTGCAAATATTTAAGTGGCAGTGTTGCGTTCATATGGAATATGGAAGAAAGTCAAACATTTGAAAAAAAAGAGTGATGAAAACTTATTGTGTTAAGTCTAAACACACACCGAGACACAAGCTTGGGTGGTATTTTGTCAATTTGCACATTTTATTCTGTGTTCAACACACCCAGTTTACATAATTTACACATCTCGGCCCAAATGTTTGATAAAACATTTGGAAAGTTGATTAGCAGTTTTTTTATTGCATGTTTAAAAACAAATTGGCACCTATTAGTCAAAGCTCTGTTTTTCACGATTGGCAGATGTTTGAGAAACGCACGG
Organism: Megalobrama amblycephala; assembly: GCF_018812025.1. Taxonomy (NCBI): domain Eukaryota; kingdom Metazoa; phylum Chordata; class Actinopteri; order Cypriniformes; family Xenocyprididae; genus Megalobrama; species Megalobrama amblycephala. The sequence continues at coordinate 46,738,947 of NC_063050.1, forward strand.
TGTTGCAAGAAAAAGCAAACCGCTAAAGCTGGTAAGAGTGAGAGCTGAGAATGAGATGAGGTGAATGTGAAAACACATCCAAGAAGCGCACAAGACATTAATCAAATCTTTTATCAAGATGATGTCATGTATCTACGTGCTAATATCAAATTATATGATAGATGGCACGGAGTCAAATTGCTGTTATCACACAAAACAATTAACAGATGATATTTACCAAAATATGCATAAATAAATCAGATAATTACAAAATATCTATGAATTATAGTAACAGCACAGAAAAGAAATAAAAAGTAGATGTTTATCTTAGCCAGCAATGAAATTAAATGCAGAGAAACAGTGACATTTGTTTAGGAGTCAAAACATACTCTAAGCAACCACAAAAATGCAAATGTTTCTAGCTAGACAAGTTTGATTTCTAAAAATTATACAATTTGTTCTTTCTTCCAAAAATTGTTCATTTACCAGTATTTTACTGTACAATTACATGAAATGTCCAGTTGGACCTATTGCAGTTACAAAAAAAACCCTTTTATCTATCCATCCATCCATCCATCCATCCATCCATTGTTCAAAAGTTTGGGGTCAGTTCAATTTTTAAATGTTTCTCATTTTTGAACATGTTTGCATCAAGTTTGCATTTCTATGGTCAAAAATGCATTAAAACATTAAAATTGCGAAATATTGAAATATTATTAAAATTTCAAATTACTCAATTTAATAATAAACAGTTTAAAATTCCCATTTAAAATATATTTTAAAATTTTCAGCATCGTTACTCCAGTCTTCAGTGTCACATGATCCTTCAGAAATCATTCTAATATGCTGATTTGATGTTAAAAAAACATTTCTTATTAGGATCAATGTTGAAAACAGCTGTGCTTAAGGGAGTCCTTGATTATGATTTTACTTTCTTAACTTTAGTTAGTGTGTAATGTTGCTGTTTGAGCATAAACAACATCTGCAAATTTACAAAACTCAAAGTTCAATGCAAAGGGAGATGTTTTCTTTTACAGAAATCACTTTTTAAGGACTACAACAAGCGGCTGGTGGGGACTACAACAAGCTTCTTCCCGGGTTAGTGACATCACAAACCCCAAAATTTACACAAACCCTGCCACCGGGAACACACAACAAAGGGGGTGAGGCCATGTCGGGCTGCTTTAGAGAAGAGGAAGGGATGTTGTAGTAGAGCGTTGTTACCCTGCCATCATTTTAGCCAGACTGCATCACAAACGAGGGTCAATTCAACGCTGCATTTGCACAAAAAATTAACATGAAATGCTAGTGGATGAGTTAAATCAACTCCACAGCAACTACATAAATTTATCCACTAACCATTCAGAAACATCCAGATGCATTCTAAAAGTTGTAACTTCTTCCTGAGTCTCTCCATCAGTGTCGACTCCGGTTTGAACAATGTAAGGCTGAACACCGTTACTGACAATCGTCATTTTGGCTGCGTGAGATTCTTCAGTTTTGTTTTGTTGTTGAGCAACCGAAGCGTGAGCTGTTAAAGCTCCGCCCTCTTCTGGAAAGGGGGCAGGGAGCAGCAGCTCATTTGCATTTAAAAGGACAGACACAAAAACGGTGTGTTTTTGCTCACACTCAAATAGGGGCAAATTTGACAAGCTATAATAAATGATCTGTGGTGTATTTTGAGCTGAAACTTCACAGACATAACCAGAGACTTATATTACATCTTATAAAAGGGGCATTATTGGTCCCCTTTAATACTTAATATTTTTGTTGAAACAACGATACATTGTTTCAGGATTCTTTGATGAATCACCATTTTTTTTTAAACAGAAACAGAAAGTTGACACTCAAATGAAACATCTCATAACTCTGAGTCTCCTCTGACTTGGACCAATAAAATGTTTCCTCCACACAGTATCAATAACTGAAAACACTGCTGCACCCAGCAAGATTTTGGCACTCGCACACATGGGGCAGAACGGTATCACAGTCACACTGAACAGGGACATGAGTAGCTATAGTGATGTGCACTGATATCGCCATGGTGACATCGCTCCTGCTATCACTATGGCGGATACCCACAGTGATGGAGCACAACACACAGCCGGAGAGAGGCAGATACACACACATGCTTCCTACAGATGCTTCTCTGTGAGTGACACCTGTTCCCCGAGCGTATGAGCTTCCTGCCAGTACAGGAAGTTAATCCAGTTAAACACGGCTCTCAGTGTGTAGCAAATGTCCACATGTAAAAAAAGTGAGATGTATACAGTATGAAAAATCGAATTACTTAATAAATAAATAAATGAACATGAAATATCATTATTATTGGTGTTTCTGCTTCATATTAATGACAGACAATTAGATTCGTCAATGACATTTTTCAATCCCTCTTCCTCACTCTCCATATTTTGTCACCTGATCTGTCATTTTAACCTCTTCTGCCAAGCATCAGACACAAATTTAGACACACACTCACACACACACACGCACATGCAGTACACAGACGCAGTACACAGACGCACACACCAGATGCCAATTTCAAAAGAGACATCTTAATAGTGCTGTCAATGAATTAATTAGACGTGTTAATGAGCTAATGGCAGCTCACTCTAAATTAAATTAATGCTGTAATGGGTTCAGACAGAGAGAATTAGCTTCAACTTCTCAAAACGATTCTTGAGTGTGTGTGTGTGTCATCTGCTGTAAATGGATCTAAAATGTACACAAAGCCCAGGCTGTCTCCATCCCCCAAAGCTAATCAAGAGACACTTTGCAATTAAAAGCTTAATTACAGAGAGAGAGAGAGAGAGAGAGAGAGAGAGAGAGAGAGAGAGAGAGAGAGAGAGAGAGAGGGAGTGAGAGCGATAGCATAGATGGTTTCAATGAATTTGAGAAGTCTCAGGGTATGTTTGCACGACAACGATGTATTAAAAACTGAAAAGTCCACGATCCACGTTCACAAGGATCTGTGAAAATGACCAAAATCGCTGTTATGCTGCCAGGCCAGTAGTTGGCGGTGTCACTTTGTAAAGAAACACTATGCACCTACAGACTAAAATATGTAATAACGCATGCGCATGATGTCACCAGTTTCACAAATTCGTGTTTTTGTAGTTTTCAAAAGTTGATGTCAGGAAAATGAATGACCAAAATGCATTTTTTTTTTTTTTTTTTTTTTTAGTTGAAAACGGTGTCGTGTAAACGGCCCCTCAATCACTGCATCACATATACTTCTACTATTTGAATGATGTGCCTACTTTGGTGGTGATAAATGGTCAAATTTTTTGACGTATAGTAAGACAGTACACCAAATTTGATAAATTATTTTTCATTTTTTAACTGTAAAAGACTAAAATGCTACAGTAAAAACCTGGTACAGTAAAAACTGGTTAACAGTAAATTGGGAAAAGATAAATATGGAAAAAACTATTATAAATCTTTACATTTAATTTTACAGTAAAATACTGGTTAATGCATAATTTTTGGATGTAAAAAAAGAACAAATCACCTTATAATTTACAGTGAAAAGTCATAAACTGACATTACCAGAATGGGCCACTTCACATTTGATGTTTTTTATTTTAATAATTACGTTTATTCTTAGTTTTTTGTTACAAGTTAGGTTATGTTACATCATATGTTGTTAAATGAATGTTTATTGCATTATTTTAGTGTTTTGTGTGTGTGTGTATGACACTCTGTGCACCTTCTGTATATTAGTATTTACATCAGCTTGTGGAAAAGCTGATGATCTTTGATTCATCATGTGTTTTTCTCTTTACCCCTGTTATTATGGTGGTTGTCTATATATGCTAAAGGTACAAAACAGATTTTAGAAGCTACAGTACGTGGCCTTGCTAATTCAACAGAAAAGGGCTATTGTATTTACCAGCTTAAATTTTTTGTTGTTGTTGTTGTTGTAAATTAGTTTTAAATTGTAAAATTTACAGGTTGTTCTGTAAGTATGTTTTACTGTATTTTACAGAATTATTATTATTATTTTACAGTGTTCCAAAGGGATAAGGTTTGGCTGGTTAGCATGGTTGGCATGGTCGATTAATATAGTAGCTTAACCCTCTGGTGTTGTTCAGTCATTTTTGACTGAAAAATGTTACTTTTTTTTTTTTTTAAAGGTTTTGGTGTGTTCACTTGATACGTGAACACACACACACACACACACACACACACACACGAAAATCATGGATTTGATTCAAGGTTAAATGGTCCTGAAAAAAAAAAAAGTCACTTGTACTGTTCGTGGTCAAAAATGACTGGAAATGAATGGGAAGCGAATTTCATCTAGTGGAAACGTTTGGTACTGCGCCCAAACAAAATCTTAATGAAACCTCAAATTTGGAACACATCTTGTTTAGATTCATGATTTGATTTTCTCAGTTTTAGAGTAAAAGATGTTTAGGAAAATATATATTTTACAAATAGCATTTTTATACATTTTTCATAATAATAAACTTCTATACTTAAAAAAAAAAAAAATGCTAACTTGTTTCCAGGTTTTAGGACTTATTCCTGTGGCACTCTGTTCTTGCATAATATTTAGGACAAAAAGAATGAAAATTGGTATGCAGCTAACGAATTTTAAAAAATTACAGAAATAAAATGGTGGGACGTGCAAAGGAGGCAAGAAAAAGAAATGTCTCTTTGCCGAGATTGCTTTGGGATACAGCCCGATACCACATACTGAAGAAACACTCTTTTTTATGTTTTCTGTTATTCCAAAATGTTGAATTGACTTCATTGCTTTTCCAATTTATTCATAAAATCTGCCAGCCACTTATTTTGCACATCACTTTTACCTTCTCAATTCACGAAGGGACAAAGTCACAGACTAATTGTGTGTATATGTGTGTGTGTTCCTGGTGTCTCTCTCTGCTGGGAGCTAGCATTAGTTGCAAACACCATCTGCTAACTACAGGATCACCTGCTAGCAAACATTTAACCAACAAACACACACACAAATACATACCTGCCTGTCATTGAGTAGCAAAGTCATTTATGTAAGAACATAGTGTGTCAGAGTTCAAAATAAAGGTTGATTTTTTTAAATCAACCTTTATAGACCTATAATGTTTTTTGGACATGTACAATTTATATATTTATTTATTTTTACACAAAAACTCAAACACACCTTTGAACTTATTCGCTAAACCGGACAGTAAATAACTAATAATTATTCTTTAAGCTACTGTATATATAATGTGTTATACTTATTCATTTTATTAAGAAGTATAACCAACTTATTAAAGTTATGGAAGCTGGGAAAAGAGGAGCTGGCATGCAATTAATCGTTTCTACGATGCATCGACATACGGAAGTGGACGATTCTGCACCGTAAACGTTTCTCTGACGTCATTCATCACATACATGCTTCTCGCGCTAGCATAAAATGGCGGAGAGAGGCGAAACACAAAAGGAAGTAATAAAAAAATTCACCATTTTAACATTTACAGTGTGTGCGTGTGTGAGAGAGCGCGTACATGTGAGCGTGTGTAGCCTATGTGTGAGCGTCATTGTAACTTAAGTACACTAGGCCCACTTGACAGTTTTATGCACTTTTAGTATTGTTTTATTAGTTCTAAATACCCCTGTCTTATGTTGTGTTCAGACTTAAAGGGTTAGTTCACCCAAAAATGAAAATTCTGTCATTTATTACTCACCCTCATGCCGTTCCACACCCGTAAGACCTTCGTTAATCTTCAGAACACAAATTAAGATATTTTAGTTGAAATCCGATTGCCTGGAAAATCCAGCCTCACCACTGTACCAGCAGATGAGTCTGGTCGGCCATTGAATCAATTCGATTTCTAGGGCGGAGCAAATCCGAGCAAACAGGAAGTGGAGTAAACCAATCAGAGAAGGGCAGAAATGACGTTAGGAAAGCGACAAGAGAGTCAACAGTGAAAAGTAAATAATTAATGTGTTTTTGGTCATTTAAAACTGAATTCACGGCTGAATAGAACAAACTCTCGGGTCTCCCGTGCCTAATCTTTGTTGATATTGAAGGGGCTTTCGCCGCACTAGAGTGATGCTGTTTGCGTCACTGAAATAAACAAATCTGATTGCACGGTACGGTTTGGAGTTGACTCGAATCGCGACGGAGGGCGGACTGACCAGACTGATATATCTTGTAGAAGATATATATCAGTCTGGCCTTGCCAGGCAAGAAATCCGATAGCTCAGTGAGGCCTCCATAGGGAGCAATGACATTTCCTCTCTCAAGATCCATAAAGGTACTAAAAACATATTTAAATCGGTTCATGTGAGTACAGTGGTTCAATATTAATATTATAAAGCGACGAGAATATTTTTGGAGCGGCCAAAAAAAACAAAATAATGACTTATTTAGTGATGGCCGATTTCAAAACACTGCTTCAGGAAGCATCGGAGCACAGATGAATCAGTGTGTCGAATCTGCTGTTCGGAGCGCCAAAGTCACGTGATTTAAGCCGTTGGCAGTTTGACACGCGAACTGAATCATGATTCAACACACTGATTCATTTGTGCTCCGATGCTTCCTGAAGCAGTGTTTTGACATCGGCCATCACTAAATAAGTCGTTATTTTGTTTTTTTTGGCGCTCCAAAAATATTCTCGTCGCTTTATAATATTAATATTGAATCACTGTACTCACATGAACTGATTTAAATATGTTTTTAGTACCTTTATGGATCTTGAGAGAGGAAGTGTCATTGCTCCTTATGAAGGCCTCACGGAGCCATCGGATTTCAACAAAAATATTTTAATTTGTGTTCTGAAGATTAACGAAGGTCTTACGGGTGTGGAACGGCATGAGGGTGAGTAATACATGACAGAATTTTCATTTTTGGGTGAACTAACCCTTTAAGTTTTGTTTGATGCATTCATGAAGTGTAGCTAGCCTACTTTCTTGGAGTAGATAAAATAAAAAGGGAGTTTATATACCTGACTACTTGTATGCATTGACTAAAATGTAGCCATATGCAGTAATATTGAAAATTGAGGATGCGTCGTGGAATCGAATCGAATTGTTGACATGATAATCGTAATAGAATCGAGAGTTCAGTGATGATTCGCACCCCTAATAAACAGCTAGCAAAATTAGATACAAACATAAAATAAGTTAATAAACAAAATAAAAAGTTCTTCGTCTTGTGAAACGTAACATTAATCTGCTACTATTTTCATATAAGTAGGCTACAAACTGTCTTGTATAAGTTGTGTAGTTTGTATGAAAGTTGTTCTGTGGCTCTTCATCCTTACAACCATCATTCAACACAACAAACACTAATGCTGTGAAAGGCTTGTAGTTAATCTGGACTGCATGAAAATTAGTTTAAATACAAAAAGCTTTTTGAACAGATGCTACAAAATTGGAAAGTTTGGAAGAACAATGTGAAGAAAATGGACAAATTTAACACACACTCATTCATAGAGAAAATCGCTGTAAAATACCATACGTACAATAGCAGGCTTACGCTTTTCCCTGGCCAGGAGTTTGTCTCTTATTGCTTGTTAATTACTTCATCCTGCTTTTTGGCCAGGAAAGAAATAAATCATGATAATCTTCTGAAGAAACATTCCCTTGTGGAACCTATAAAAGAACCTTTCAAGGTGCAAAAGAAAGAACGGCGATCGACGCAGCCCTCCATTTCCGAGCCGAAGCGAGGATTTCCAAACAATTACACTTTGTTTCTGTGCAGCAAGAGTGATATTAGTCACCCTAATTCTGACGCTTTTGAAACCAGAATGCTTTCAGAGGATGTATTAAACGGATATAATGAGGTTATCACAACACTGAGGTTATTCAACAAGATGTTTCATGTTCGACAAGAGTGCCTTGCGCAAACACACACACACACACACACACACACACACACACGAGCGCCACAGCCAAGCAGCTCATCATTAGCATACAATTGCTATACTGGGAGCATTGTTTCTGAATCTCTTTAAAAGGGGACTTAAATTAAATCAGTCTGATGATGGCTTTTCTTCTCATTCTTCTCGTCTTCAAGCACTCTTTTGTCGTCCTGTAATCCCCCTGGCCCAAACTCTAATCCGTTTACCAAAGATACAAACACAGTGTTTCCGAAAACTCCAGAAAAACTTTCAGATACATTAAATGCCTTCCAGGGCCTGAAAATCTCCCATATGGATAGAATTTGCTCCACTGAATGTTGCTGTACAACATTTGAAAAGAAGTACCTGCACATTCCCGCGGCTCTGGTGTAGCGCTCTTATCAAATCGAGGATGTCCGAACCTGATCTGCTTGTAAACACAGAAAACGTGTTTTGCGGAAAGCATGAAATGCTTTGTGTTTGCCAAACTGAGAATGAATAAAAGTCATTTTTCCATTGCTTTGAGTTCCATAAAAAAATTCTGAATGAATACACAACACATCGTATAATTGTAAATAAAATCGACCAACAAGACAGTGTCGCATTTTAGGATCACAAGAGAACCAGACACACCAGATTACAATGCATATGCGACAAACACACACACACACACACACACACACACACACACACACACACACACACACACACACACACACAAACAGAATTGATTCTCTCAGAGCATGCTCAGGATGTTTTTCAAGCAGGCCTCACTCAAAGGATGTTTGAATGGTGTGTTTGACACATTTTCTCTGCATTAAAAGGCATGGAATAGAAAGCACTTCGGATGATTGGCTTAGAGGCCCCTCGCTGCGGGACTCGATTCCACTGCAGGCTGTGACAGACAGCAAAGCAGAGGGTGAAACCCTTTAAGGTAGACACGCCTGAAGGTTCTGAAGTTGTTGAAGATCATATATATAATGATGTTTTTACAATAAAATTATTTGAAGTATTAGTTCACTTCAGAATTAAAATTTCCTGATAATTTACTCACCCCCATGTCATCATGTTTATGTCTTTCTTTCTTCAGTCAAAAAGAAATGAAGGTTTTTGAGGAAAACATTCCAGGATTTTTCTCCATATAGTGGACTTCGACAGTAACCAACAGGTTGAAGGTCAAAATGTCAGTTTCAGTGCAGCTTCAAAGGGCTCTACACGATCCCAAATGAGGAATAAGTGTCTTATGTATCTAGCAAAACAATTGGTAATTTTCTAACAAAAAAAATAAATATATATACACTTTTTAATGACAAATTATCATCTTGCACTAGCTCTGCGATGCCCCACGATTATAATCACGTTGGAAAGGTCACATGTGATGTAGGCGGAAGTACCGAGCAAGTGTTTTCAAAGCGAACATGCAAAGACTTAGTCAAACAGCCTTTACAAATTAAAGGTAAAACAACGATGAAAAGAAAATGACAAAATGACATTTTTCACCCTACTTCCGCCTATGTCACACGTGACCTTTCCAATGTGATTATGTCATGCGTGGCGGATATCAGAGCTAAAGCATGACGAGCATTTGTGGTTAAAAAGTTTATAAATTTTATTTTTTTCAGAAAATTACAGATCGTTTCACTAGACAAGACCCTTATTCCTCGGCTGGGATCATGTAGAGCCCTTTGAAGCTGCAATGAAACTGCAGTTTGGACCTTCAACCCATTGGTAACTGTTGAAGTCCACTATATGGAGAAAAATCCTGGAATGTTTTCCTCAAAAACCATAATTTCTTTTCGACTGAAGGCATTTTGGATGACATGGGGGTGAGTGAATTATTTGGAAATTTTAATTCTGAAGTAATCCTTTAAAGAAATTACAAGAATTATGAAGTATAATATTACCAAATTTTTTTTAGACATGGGCTAATATAGTAATACCATGGTTTTTGAAAAATAAATACCATGTTCATAATACCACGGTATTCTTTGTTTTTGAAAGAAGTCTCTTATGTTCACCAAGGCTACGTTTATTTTATGTAAAACACAGTAAAAAAGTGATATTGTAAAATATTGTTAATTATGATTTAAAATATCTGTTTCTAATTTCATATAAAAATGTATTTTATTCCTATGATGGCAAAGCTGAATTTTCAAATGCAGTCAAAAAGTATTTACTGTCCATTTAAAGATGCTAAAGAGGATGTTTTGTTTTATACATTTTTGCAATATTACTTGAAACTGTCTTTACTAACTGATAAAAGACTATTTATTAGGTGCACTGAAAGGAATAATATTAATATACATCATCTGTGCATGCACGAGGTAGGGCCTTAAAAACATCAGCCAATCGTTTACGCGATGTCAATCTTGTCAGTCACTGCCATTACGTTCCTTGTGAAAGACGTGCGTGGATTGGCCCTCTGGCTTGTCAATCACTGCCATGACGTTCCTTGTGAGAGACGAGCGCGGCTGCGCGCTCCAGTAACTTTCCACACTCCACAGGCGCCGCATGCAATGTTTTTGTCTGCGGTGAGTCCGACATAATGAATCCACTAACACGACACAGCAAATGCCGGTGGTAAACACTCGTGTTCCAATACTCGTGCACGAGTTTTGGGAGGCGTTCCTGTGAAGGAGGGGGGTTGTTCTTACGCATGCGCTCATTTAAAAAACTCACTAACAGTCTTTGGTTTCTCAGTCAACGAAAAGATCCTCTATAGCACCTTTAATGCATCATTGCAAAATATACTGTAACTATTAATTTATTTTATTTTATTAAAATCATACTGACCCCAAAGTTTTGAAAAAATACCACTGTATATGTAAATTCTGTTATTAAAAAATATTGTGGAAGTACCATGCTATGTTAATGATACTGAAATTCATGTACCATTGTATTTTTACATATACTCTAAATGCTTCTCAGAATACCATGGTATAATTTCCAAAAAAACATGTAATTTTTGAATCGTACAAAAAGTACTGTGGTAATACAATGGTACTTTGAAATGCAGGATAATATGGTACAAAAATATATATACCAGGGAATTTACCAAACATGGTAGTCCTATAGTAGCGTGTGGTACAGTGTTGTTTTTACTTTATTTCTCTTAAAACAAAAGTACTGAGATGGTAAAATGATCAACTGTTGAATATTGCAAGTTTTTTTTTTTTTGTATATGAATAATACATTCACTATATGAAGTGAAAAGTTAAAGTGAGACCCCTGAGGTAAGGCAAGGTAAAAAAAAACAACACCACTTCCTTTATCAGGCTACAAACACACAAAAAAACACACTGAAATAAACAAACTGATATACATGCAACCCACAGACTTGCAGCAGTGCAAACGCGTACACGCATGTGCACATGCATACTCAAAATGCTAATTACGATGAAGAGTGTGAAAGCTCATTCGCCGGCCAGACTAATTAAACAGCATCATCTCATCTATATTCGTAATTAAACACTTGAGCATAATCACACAGCGCGCCAGGACTCCAAATGAATCAATTAAAAGCATCTGATTAATTAATTTATTCTGACTACATTTGTCCCACTTTCTAATAAATGGATACTTTGTAGCCATTTCACTTTAGCCTCATTTATCTTTTTTTCTAACCTCTTTGTTGTTCTTCGTAATATTGACCACAGGGCAAATCCATGTCATTTACATTTTTTCTGTTGCACTATTTTCTCTTTTAAGTTGTGTTAAATTGAGGCTGCTCGAGGCAAGTGCTTTAAAGAGAAAGAGAGAGAGAGTTTAAATACACACCCAGTGCTTTGATACCATTGATTTAACATGGTTTAACATACTGTACAGTCACCGTGATTTTCCCAAGAAAGCCATGTTCCTGGATCAACATATTTAATTGATCCTGGAACAACATTCCCGTTGGAAAAAGTAGTCCTAACCGTATCCCTACCCCTAAACCTAACCCTACCCATAACTTTTCTCAAAAAACAGAGGAATATATTAGATTAATAACACTGATGTAGAAGCACCTAACCCTGACTGTAAGCCTAAATTTGACATACAGGTCATACGGGTTTGAACAACATAAGGCTGAGTAAACCATAACAAACTTTTCATTTTTGGGTGAACTATCCTTTTAAAACACAAGCATTGCATTCATACTGCCAGACACATACAGTACCAACAAATATATGCAAACCAGTCTTTTAAGTTTAGCACCCTTATCGTTTCTATGTACTGTGCAGGGCAAGAATGAAAAATGTATGTTGACAGACGAGTGTGTGTGTGCTCCATCGACTGCTCCCAGCCCCAGCGGTCCCATTTACCTAGTACAGTGTTCAGGTCTGCGATATTAATTAAGATAAATTCGCCTCCATATTCAGCTGCTGTGCTATCACCCCATTTATCAAAATTAGGTTCATTATTTCTGTGCGCCAGCAGAATTATTACCTTTTTCATGTCTGATTTTTATTAATATTCATAATTTAATAACGCAGCATTTGAGGCTGTCCGCAGAGGGAGCATTTATGAGATAAAGAACAGTGACATTCATAGACAGGGCGGGCAGAAACACACACACACACACACACACACACACACACACACACACACACACACACACACACACACACACACACAGACTGTGTTCACACAAAGCCTGTGTTGATAATTTATTTAGAGAATCATTCATTATATTTACATAAAGCTGTTTAGATTTTTAGTAGCGAAGTATATTCATGAGTATGCATACCCTTATAAAAACACTTACGTAAAATTATGATTTACTATGGCAGGACCATGTTGCAATAACAGTATCAAGTGGTAATATATGCTGTGGTACTGAATGATATTCATATACCATGGTATTAAAACGAACCATAGCATTACAATGATCACTATGCGATTTTGTAAGGGTTTTTATATTCCTCGTTTTTACATGTACTGTGGAAGTACCGCAATATAGTTGGGAAATCATGTAAATAACATGGCATTTATGGTAATCAGTTGCATATTAAGGTATTATCATCCAATACCATTACTGTACCATGCTACTGCCACAGTAATCTTTGTTTGTAACTGAAAATCATGTATCATGGTTTTTGTAAGGTACTTCTACATGTACATGTAGAAAATACCAAAATAGTATCATGGTAAATGTCCAAAAACCATGATAGGTTACGTTTTTTATGTGTAACTGGGGTTGTCAAAGTACTGACTTTGGTACTGAAATTTAAAAAATGTGACGATTCCAGCATTTTCCCTGGCATTTTGAGCTCTGTTGAGCGAATTCTCAAACAAGCATTTGAAAGCATGTGTCTATCAGCGAATCCGTTTAGGGATCTGCTGATATACGCCTGCTTTCAAGTGCTCCCGTGTGTATCTGTGTAAGCACTCAGTGAAGAGCAAAGATGTCCATTTACAACATGTTTTTGAAGCGTTGATCATTGTAGCCAATCACAGGCATATCTGTTGAGTGCGTGAACACAATAGCCAATCAGAGGCGTTTAAGAATCCGATCAACAGCACTCAAAAGGGGGAAATGCTGGTATCATCACATTTTTAAAGGTGCCCTAGAACTTTTTTTGATGTAATATAAGTCTAAGGTGTCCCCTGAATGTGTCTGTGAAGTTTCAGCTCAAAATACCCCATAGATTTTTTTTAATTCATTTTTTTAACTGCCTATTTTGGGGCATAATTAGAAATGAGCCGATTTAGGGTGTGTGGCCCTTTAAATCTCTTGCTTCACGCCCCAAGAGCTCGCACTTGCCTTAAACAACATAAAAAAAGTTCAAACAGCTAATATAACCCTCAAAATGGATCTTTACAAAGTGTTCATCATGCAACATGTCTAATCGCGTAAGTACAGTGTTTATTTTGATGTTTACATTGATTTTGAATGAGTTTGAGGCTGTGCTCCGTGGCTAACGGCTAATGCTACACTGTTGGAGAGATTTATAAAGAATGAAGTTGTGTTTATGAATTATACAGACTGCAAGTGTTTAAAAATGAAAATAGCGACGGCTCGTCTCCGTGAATACAGTAAGAAACGATGGTAACTTTAACCACATTTAACAGTACATTAGCAACATGCTAACTAAACATTTAGAAAGACAATTTACAAATATCACTAAAAATATCATGTTATCATGAATCATGTCAGTTATTATTGCTCCATCTGCCATTTTTTGCTATTGTCCTTGCTTGCTTACCTAGTCTGATGACTCGGCTGTGCACAGATCCAGACGTTCTGCCCTTGTCTAATGCCTTTCATAATGTTGGGAACATGGGCTGGTATATGCAAATATTGGGGGCGTACACCCCGACAGTTACGTAACAGTCGGTGTTATGTTGAGATTCGCCTGTTCTTCAGAGGTCTTTTAAACAAATGAGATTTATATAAGGAGGAGGAAACAATGGAGTTTGAAACTCACTGTATGTCATTTCCATGTACTGAACTCTTGTTATTTACCTATGCCGAGGTAAATTCAATTTTTGAATCTAGGGCACCTTTAAAATTTCAGTACTGACCAGGTACCAAGGTCGGTACACTTTTGACAACCCTATGTGTAACCATAATGTCCAGTCCAAAAAAAAAACATGGTAATACCATGGTAAATATAGGCTATGCTGAAGGTGAGTGTATAATGAGGGGGAAAAAAAATGCACAACCGTGAAGTATTTCGATGCTTTCAGGCAATGCCAATAATTGTGAAGATTTCAGATGACGGCAACTTTGGATCGACACGCAAAACTTTCAAATATTATCCTTATATCGTAATCATTATGAGTATGTAACTGCTGCCTGACATGTTCATTGCGTTAGCTTAACTAAATAAATGTAGTAAACTAACCACATAACATACAGTATTATAGCTGTATATTACTGCCATATGGACATTGCTTTGTTACACTCATCTCTGGCTGATAACAGAATAATTCCTAAAGTGTAACACTGAAACAAGCATGTTCTGTAAAGCTGCTTTGAAACATGAAAAACGCTATAGAAATAAACCTGGATATTTGAGAAAAGATGATCCAGCTATGATGTTTCTTCAATATCTGTCCCTCTATTTAAAATGACGTTACTACGACAACATTTCCTTTCCTCACACTCACACTCACCTCTCTTCCCTCCATCCATCTCATGTTCACCCTGCAGGTGAGCTGAGCTGAATTGACATTTTCCTCCCCTGTTTTCTCTCACCCTCCGCCTCTCTGGTGCTGTAATTTGGCATAATTAATGCTAACATTACTGTGGCGACCAGGGCGGGCGAGAGCCGTGAGGGAACGGCGCGAGGCCGGTGGCGCGAGTGTTAATGAGCTTCACCTGGGAGGCGCACCGGCCTTGAGTCCCTCACGGAGGAGCTCCGGGAGCATAAAAGGAGGAGCGACTACAGTGAAGGACGAGAGAGGACCAGGCCTGGACTTTACGTTATGTTTTATTATGTTTGTGTGGCCGGCAGACGTCCGCGAGGGTCTGCCGGCATTACTTTCGTTTTGTTCTTTGTTTATTTTATATTAAAGTTTTGTTGAACGTTCGCCGGTTCCCGCCTCCTTCTTCCCACATCTATGAACCGTGTTACATTGGTGCCGAAACCCGGGAGGAAGGAGGGACATGCTGTCGAAGAGCCCTCGCTGCTGAGGGGGATCGCGGTGCTGCGGAGTTCGGGCAGCGCGGGAGTGTGTGTAGACCGCGAGAGGCTGCCCGAGGCGGTGGTGCTGGAGCCTAGTGACAGGTGGACGGAGAGCTCGAGGCTGTGCCCCTGGGACGAGGTGGGGTGGCTGCCGTCCAAGAGGGAGCGGAGGAGTCGCCGCCGTCTGCCGTGGGCCGGAGCCTGCTGCCGTCCGCCATGAAGGGGAGGAGCAGGGGACGGGGGACTCGCTGCCGGCTGCCCTCAGCCGGAGGAGCCATCGCCGGCCGCCAGGAGGCGGTCGAGGATCGGGCCGTCCACCGAGCGTCCAGTGCCACCGCATGGCACCGCGAGGAAGAGCCTCCCGGCTGGCTGAGGACCGAACGGCAGTGTGTCGGGGAACCGGACCAAGAATTTTTTTTTTTCTCTTTTTCCTCTCTCCCCTCTCTCGTCCTGTCGCTCCCCTTGCTTCCGTCTCCTTTCTCTCGTCTCGTCTGTCCTTACCCCCAGGTGCTGCGGCCGCCGAGACAGGCCCCGGGGGGGAGTAGAGCGCAGTCTCGGGAGTACCCCCCGGCCTGCGAGGGGCGATGGGGGTATGTGGCGACCAGGGCGGGCGAGAGCCGTGAGGGAACGGCGCGAGGCCGGTGGCGCGAGTGTTAATGAGCTTCACCTGGGAGGCGCACCGGCCTTGAGTCCCTCACGGAGGAGCTCCGGGAGCATAAAAGGAGGAGCGACTACAGTGAAGGACGAGAGAGGACCAGGCCTGGACTTTACGTTATGTTTTATTATGTTTGTGTGGCCGGCAGACGTCCGCGAGGGTCTGCCGGCATTACTTTCGTTTTGTTCTTTGTTTATTTTATATTAAAGTTTTGTTGAACGTTCGCCGGTTCCCGCCTCCTTCTTCCCGGGTTTCGGCACCAATGTAACACTGTTCGTAAATACGGGAAGAAGGAGGCGGGAACCGGCGAACGTTCAACAAAACTTTAATATAAAATAAACAAAGAACAAAACGAAAGTAATGCCGGCAGACCCTCGCGGACGTCTGCCGGCCACACAAACATAATAAAACGTAAAATAAAGTCCAGGCCTGGTCCTCTCTCGTCCTTCACTGATGTCGCTCCTCCTTTTATGCTCCCGGAGCTCCTCCGTGAGGGACTCAAGGCCGGTGCGCCTCCCAGGTGAAGCTCATTAACACTCGCGCCACCGGCCTCGCGCCGTTCCCTCACGGCTCTCGCCCGCCCTGGTCGCCACAATTACTGCTGATAATTTAGCTACTTAATTAAACTCAGAGGACTTCATTAAGGCCGGGATGGCACCGTGACTCGTGTGTGTGTGTGTGTATACATCATGAGTGTCAGCAAATGTGTGTCAGAGACTGGGTGTGTGCGTGTGTGTGACATAATTTGGTTGCGAATAGCGGCTGGGTGGGTAATTGTTTTTGTCATTAGATCTGTGGCGGCGATAAAGATGTGCACAGATAAGGAGCTTACTATGCATGCATCAATAGGCTATTGTTATTTTTGTCCTTTCAAAGGGCAACTTTTGACCCCATGGTCTGGTTATGTAAACTATAAGAGGGCATTTTGCTAAGATTGCATTTTCAGCAGGGCTTTAATAACATTCCTTATTTGATCTTCAACTCACCAGTCTAATTGACACATAGCTTTTGAGTAGACTGGTATACAACATACGATTAATTAGTATTCAGTATGTATGTGCACAGTAATGACATTTTTCAGTATACTGTCTAAATGTACAAATCAACACTCCGTGCAATACTGTATCCCATAGTGCAACGGGCTCAAATTGTTTGTCTACATAGGCAGCTTCCTTGTTAGGTTGAATCCTAACAGAAACACAATTCATCCTTCGCCTGGAGTTTGATTGACAGGCGATCTGACCAATCATAATGCAGAATCCGCCATTTTGTCCGACAAACAAACCGACTTTCCGCGGTTGAAACCTTCTGATGTTAATTCATGTTTATTTCGTGCTATAGTAGGAAGAGATGATCGGTTCATGTGCCACTTGAACTGAGGTGCTACAGCGATCTGTCATGACACATTAAAGAGCCACAAAACGGTATTTATTGTTTGAATTTCTTAAAAAAAAAAAAAAAAAAAATTGAAAGCTGAGGCTTTGTTTCATACCATAAGTCTTGTCTGTTGATGTGTTGTCAGTGTCCTCTTTGCTCCACGATACATATTTTTCACTGCGTGAGAACATGATGTGTGGCGTGAGAGCGCCATGGCTTGTCGGACCATTGCAACAGTAACTAAAGGGGGCGGGTCTTTGCGAAGGGTCAATTGATTTCAAAAGTGTTTTGCATTAGCATGTTGCTAACAACGTAATACTGTAATAAGCATAAAATACTGTGTACACACAAATATTACATTAAAAATTCAGTTTTAATTGAACTTTTAGTTGATCATTTGGGGATTAAATGAAATATTTTTAAATCCGTTCTGCCATCTTGGATAAATGTTGAGCTTTTTTCACAATGCGTTCGGGGACTGTCTTATGCAGAAAATATAGATCAATGCCTTTTGAAACTATGTCTAAAAATACACTGCCAAGTTTGAGATCAGTAAGAAGAAATAAAAAATTAATACTAAAAATATTAGGCAGCACAACTGCTTTCAACATTGATAATAATAAGAGCAGCAAATCAGCAAATTAGAATGATTTCTGAAGGATCAT
This sequence comes from Megalobrama amblycephala, assembly GCF_018812025.1. Taxonomy (NCBI): domain Eukaryota; kingdom Metazoa; phylum Chordata; class Actinopteri; order Cypriniformes; family Xenocyprididae; genus Megalobrama; species Megalobrama amblycephala. Next base: position 46,757,074 of record NC_063050.1, read on the forward strand.
GTGACACTGAAGACTGGAGTAACGATGCTGAAAATTCAAAATTCAGTCCCCCTGTGGTGAAAATCAAGATTTTAAATGTTGTTTATATGTCTGTGTGGTGTTTAATATGCTTTAAAACAAACCATGTGCAAATTCATAAGTCAGCACCATTGCTGAGTATTTTCTCCGTAAAACTGCAGTGATCTATCGAAAACGCGGTTTGAAATCGCTGGTGTTTCTGGCTTCACAAACAACCTTGTAACCAATCATGTCAATGTGCCGACGGGCTTTAGCATATCATTACTATGCCATGAAGCAGAGGAGTCTCAAGAGAATTCAGGTTATCCCTTTTTTTTTTCTGCTGATATGAAATTTGGGTAGATTTAGCAATATAGCGGGTGTATATTACGATGTTATGATCAACTATGCCTTTCTCCACTGACGTTCTGAGTTGTTCAAAGCGTTTCTAGGGATACTGATTTTCAGAAGGCAGCTAGTGACTGAGGTGGTGAACGGGAACATGGTTTGTGTAACATTAGCAACACGTCATTAGCAGCTGTTTGATAACAGTCAAGCAAAAGGCTAACCATTAATTATTGTTATGTGTCCGACGTTGTAAAAAACGCTACAATTTTGCTGCGTTTACCTCAGTAAGTTGCCCGAGTGGATCTCTGAGCTTGTGCGAGTAAGTGGAGGCGGGGCTAATTTGCATATTCCGTGTATACTAAATGAAGCAAGGGTGTAGAGTTACATTCAAGCTATTTTAAGGCATGATGATTTTTTTTTTTTCCACAGGAAAAAAAAAATGTTTCAATATGTCATTTTGGTGATCAAAGATGAGTTTTAAGGGATACAATTGACTACAGGGAGACTTAAAATTGTAATTTAAAAAAAACTTTAATACTGTATTTTCAATCAAATAAATGCAGCCTTGGTAAGAATAAGAGACATCTGCTCACTACGTTTTGGAGTCCGTTTAATGAAAATTCTAGCAGTGAGAGTGGACTAAAAGACCCATTTAGAAGAGGATGCTATTTTAGCTAAAGCAGTTTTAGTCTATCTGCTATAATAATCACTGTCCAAACGGTGGAATGAATTATGCCTCATTCATTCATTATGCATGCGAATCACTGTGTGTAACTTGGCCGGTGAGTTTGAAAGGTCCTATAATTCACTACTGTTTTCTTATTCTGCTCTGACCTCTCTCCGCTCACTCTCCACCATCCTGCCACGTCTTATTAAAGTCATTATGAAGCAAAAATTGACCCAATTTATTTTGTCAATACATAGTCCTGGTCTTATCACGCAGGATTCATTCATGCACAAAAAAGGTTGTCATGTAAATGTAATGACTTGCTTTGCCCTCTGAAACAACTTTTCTTTTCAGCTGATGTCTAGGCCAAATATACTGTTGACCAATAGCCAAATAGCTATTCAGGCATTCAAAACTCATTTTACTCATTAAAAGTTGAGGGTCATTGACTTTTTATAAAGAAATTAATATTTTTATTTAGCAAAGATGTTTCTTGAGCAGCAAATCAGCATATTGACATGTGACACTGAAGACTGGAGTAATGATAAACTCTGCCATCACAGGAATAAATTAGAAAAAAAAAAAAAAAAAATTACATATATTAAAATAGAAAAATACGGAGCCCCTCAAAGGACATGGAGAAGGGGAAAAATATGGGATGGGAGGAAAAATTATTTGTCAATGCTTTTGCGCTCTCTCGCAAATGTTTTGCGTTCCCCCAAGAAACTTTGCATTCACTCGCAAAATGTTTTGTGTTTCCATGAGAAACTTTGCGAAACTTTTGCAAAACATTTTGCAAGTGAACGCAAAGTTTCTTGGGGAACGGAAAAGATTTGCAAGAGAACGCAAAAGCATTGACATAATTTTCCTTCCCTTTAGGGGCTCCATAGAATACAGTTATTTTTAATTGTATCCATTACCGTGCTAAGAATCTTCAGAGAGTTGTCATGATAGAACTTTAATTTTGGAAAAAAAAATAAATAAAATATCACTTTGGTGCCACGAGTAACCCGTGACGCGATGCATGACGTTGGATGTAGGAGTAGCGTAAGTTTAGATGCCTCTCACGATCTAAATAAATAGGACTGTGGAAGAAACTCAAGCTCCTCTTCTCCTTTATCGAAATCCTCCGACATTTCTCTTTAAAATTTCTCATTTTAGACTTCTAATGTGTGACCGGTGTTTTGTTTTGCGTCATTACTTCATGTGTCGGGTCAGAGGTTACTCTTCCACTGCAAATCGCGTATGGCCATCTGCCGGAAGCTAGTTATTATAGTAAATAATGTTTTAAATTTGGATTTTTTTTTTTTTTTTTTTTTTATTCACTTAAAAAGAGCTGACCTTCATCCTCCACAACCTGCTTAAAAACCCTCCTCAAAAGTGGGCATCAGTCCTGTTTCACTCTGAAATACATATTACAAAAGTAAAATGGGATATGAATGTCATTTTCATGTTGACTTTCAGCTATTACCTGACCAGACAGAAAGGTGGTGATCTTTTCACAATAAGTCCAGTATGCTGTACTCAAACCAGGGAAAGTGTTATTAGATTAGAAAGTGTCAGACTGGAAATGTGTTTTTAAGTCTGCATGTATAGTATGTGTGTGTGTTTAAGGTGTGTACCTGTGTGTATTAGTGTGCTTGTAGTGGCAGGCTCCAAATCGGTCTGTTCACATGCTGAGTGGGTTTTGGATTATCTGTGTACTAATTAACGCCCGGGCCGAGACGAGGAGAGAGGGTCTGTCTCAACCCCATGAAATGCACACATGCATGCACATGCAGGTACATGCAAAATGCACACCAAATTAGACACATCGGTCACTGATGAGAGCATAACCAAACACACACACACACATGTCCCCAAGGCTGGCATGAATGTAAAGCTCCCTGAATTTGATGAACTAGATTTTTACTTTTTACTGAAGAAAATGTTTTTAATGCAAAACTCGCTGCCATGGTGCTAGGGTTCTCCAGGATATAGTGGTTGTTAGCATGTTGGTTTCTAGGGGGTTATGTAATAACCAAAGTCAAAAAGTAAAAAGGCTCCATCCTTCATTGGAAGTCTATGTGATTTTTTTGGGTGCATTTTATGCTCTGTCAGTTGTCTGACTTTTAAAAAAATAAATAAAGCACCTTTCCTCAATACGTCACACAAATTAACAGGTAATGATGTACCAAAATTCCTTTTCAGTTTAACTGTAATAGTTTTGGATGTCCAAAATCAATGACCAAACCGATAATGTTTAATTAGCGCTTCTCCAATGATGTACCTAATTTGTGCACACATGTGGATAAGCTACAACAGGTAAACATGTTAGCAGTGTGGACGCACTTCACAGTGACCAAAAAGAATGCTAAAGTAGCAATACATAAAATTTGTTCCGCTGAAATATCAAGAGGAAGTTTGTTGCTGAAGAACTTTATTGTACTACAGCAGAACTATTATCCAATTACAACTCTAGATGGCGCAAGCTGATGGGTCCTTAATGCAAACTGATGATATTCTTAGCATTAACTACTTGGCACATGTTGATTGGTTTGTGTTGCATCTGCAGCCAATGAGCTTGCTGCTCAACATTTAAATGGCTGTTTAGCATTCACTATAGCAGTTAGCAGCACGCTTTCAGAGTTCCTCTGAAACCCTCCACTTTCCCCAGCTCCACCAGTATTGATCTGCTATGGGTAATTGATATATGTGCTATTTGTGTATGTATGTCTTACATACTCACATCAGCGTATGTATTGGCAGTTGCAAGTTCCAGAACTTACTCTGCAGCAGTAGCAATAATCTACAACAACAGCAATAATCAACAGCAGCAGCAATTCAGCAGCAGCAGATATATTCTGCCAAGACCAAATACATTAACAATGTCATATCCATTACCGTGCCAAGAATCTTCAGAGAGTTGTCATGATAGAACTTTAACTTTGGTAAAAAAAAAAAAAAAAAAAAAAAAAAATCAAATCACTTTGGTGCCACAAGAGTAACCCGTGACGCGATGTATGATGTTGGATGTAGGAGTAGCGTAAGTTTAGACGCCTCTCGTGATCTAAATAAATAGGACTGTGGAAGAAACTCAAGCTCCTCTTCTCTTTTATCGAAATCCTCCGACATTTCTCTATAAAATTTCTCATTTTAGACTTTGTGACTTTGTTTTGCATTATTACTTTGTGTCGGGTCAGAGGTTACTCTTCCACTGCAAATTGATGCATATATGGCCATCTGCCGGAAGCTAGTTATTATAGTTAATAATGTTTTAAATTTGGATTTTTTTATTTATTTTTTTACAAAAACCCATTGCTTCACTTCAGAACACCTTTATAAACCCCTGGAGACGTGCAGAGTACTTCTACGATGGATGGATTTTTTTTGCTTCAAAATCGTGCCCCCCATTCACTGCCATTATAAAGCTTGGAAGAGCCAGGATATTTTTTAAATATATCTCTGATTGCGTTCGTCTGAAAGAAGATAGTAATATACACATAGACCTTTTTATTTCATCAAGCTTTTGGAGTTTGATTAGGTCAACTGTGAGTAACTGATTGCATGTTTTTCTTGGTGCACTGTCATTTTATGCTTGTATTAATTATATAAATTCTATACTACTTATGGACAGCACTTTGGTCCATTTTTATGGTTTTGTAAGTGCTTTACAAATAAAAATTGAGTTGAGAATTGAGTTGACATAGGATGGCTTGAGGATGAGTAAATCATGGGACAATTTTCATTTTTTGGAAAACTATCCCTTTAATACTCCTATGTTAGCTAAACCAATGTACAAAACTCTGAAGTCCTTCTCATTTTCTAATAATCAACATGACTATCTGGGTGTTGTTAGAAACTGGGACATTTTATTGCCAGATCTAAACTACAAGAGATAGTACACCCCAAAGATACGCAGTATCTTATGATTCAATCTCTAATCATCCTTTCATAACTAACTATAGCCCATTCATAACTCGGTTACAAGTGAACTCTTCTACAGTATATGAGAAGATACAAGCTATCCATTGCTATCTGACTCTCTCGCACAGACCATGAGAAATAGGTTCGAAACATGCCTGGAAGGCATTAAAAAAAGATGCGAAATTACTTGCAAAGAGAGGGAGAGAGTGCGAGACACATAGAGAGCAGACCTATCAAACGACTCCAGGCAAGATGATACGATAAGGGCATAATCAATCAGGAGCGTGCAGAAATCCTTAAGTGGTTGGTGTAGCCTCCCTCAAATTCAATCAGCCAGCCTTAGAGGAAGCTTACATGCCATGAAGACATGCTGGAATGGGAAGCTCAGATATCAGCTAATTCTATCATAGGGGCATGATGAAGTTCTACACGCCCGTTGGAAAGGCAAAACTAAAAGGTCGGGGGCTTTTTTAATATTGAAAACTGAGGAATATTATATCATTCAATTTGTAATAGAGGGAGGGGAGATCTGATTAGGCCGTCTAATGTGCTTTGGCTGAGAGAGGTGTCTCTTCTTCAATGGCAAGCCAACAGAGAGGTTGTAATATACTGTGATTAACTATCTAATCCACTAAACGAAGTAGGATCTGTCTTTATCTGTGCAGACTACATGGGCTGAAATCAGGTTAGCTTAGAAACAAGACGATGGAACGCAAAAGGAGAAAGAGGAGAGGACTTGTAATGAGACGATAAAAAATAAAGGGGTAGAAATGAGAGGAGATAATGGGGAAAATAGTGTAATGAAGAGGATAGATGGGGATATATGAGAAATGAATGGGCAGAAGTCGACGTGTATATGTCTGTAAATATTCTTTTGGCCTACTACTTCTTTTATTGATTAGATATCAACAATGTAGTAAAATTAGAACCAATCATTCTATCAATTCATAATCTTTTTTTTCAATATTACATTGCGGTGCCTTTTAATTTTTTTCTAAGTAAACATTCCTTAGATGGACGTGTTTGGCAGTTGTGTCTCTGCATTTCGGTGTTTTGCTGCGTTATCAAAACGCTGTGACAAGTTTCACTTTTAAAATTGTGACTTAAGATCAACATGAAATGCTGCGTCTTGTACTTTTAAAAGCTTGTCTTCAAATGTTTTTTTAAACATTTCTGTCTGCCTGTTATGCCCCAACACATGCATTTTAAAGTGAATAGCCTATACTACATCGCTGCCATTTTCTAAAGCATAAAATTCAGCTACTCACTAGGATTGGGTATCGATTCAGATGTCACGATTCGATTCGATTCACAAGATCTCGATTCGATTTCGATTCTCGATTCTATTCTCGATTTTCAATTCGATTTAATGGATTCAATGATTACATTTTCACTGGCCCCACCACAAAAAAGTGATAAATGAATAAAATAGTTGTATAACCGTATTGTAATAAATAAGGATATGACACCCAATATTTTAGATATCAGTGAAATTTAACAATTCACAATTCCATTTAATACCACAGCTAAAACTACTAATATACATTTCAAAGATTATTAAAGACAAGGAAAGTAAATAAAAAGAACAAATAATTAAACTACAAGCAATAGCACAAATAAATAAAATAGAACAATGATACAAATGAAATAATCAGCGCTTTTAAGGTTTTTCATGTAGGTCTAACAGTAGTTTTCGGATACAGAAATTGAATAAAGTAATCAAATGTCCCTACTACTCACATGGGTTCAAACTGTGTATCAAAGTCTTGACTCCTCCCATTCAAAACTACTCTGAACAAACCAGACAGCAAAGTTAATTAGTATATAAACATTGGTGGATGTAAACTTGAAAAATGGTGTGTATTGACATTCGGTGGTTGAAACAACATACCTTCTGATGTTCATTCATAGTAGGAAGAGATGATCGGATCACACTTGAACTGAGGCGCTACAGCAATCTGTCACCACACATTAAAGAGCCACAAAATGGCATTTATCGTTTGAATTTCTTAAAAAAAAAAAAATGACACAATTTGACCAGCTCTGTCTTGTCTGTCTGTCGCCGCGTTGTCCTCTTTGCTCAGTGAACTTTTCACTGCTTGATGATAACGTGCAAGTCAGGGTTGCCAGGTTGCCAGTTGCTATTCAAAACCTGCCAAATCACAGCCCAATCGCATTACAAACAACCCGCGGCAACAGTGTAAAAGCAGCCCAATTCCATGGGAAAACCCTACTTGGCAACACTGTGTGTGGCGAGTGCCCCGTTTTAAAAACGCTGTGACAAGTTCGACTTTTAAAAACGCGCCGTTCACATATTGTGTCTGTCTTTTGCGCGCTCAAATTCGTTATTTCAAATATAGTCATGCTCATACCACTGCATTCATACGGGGCGTCGGCATTAACGCTTCTCATTTACTTTGAATGGGTGAAGTCATGCACTGCCGAACAGAATTGTGGGTTCCGTTGCGTTGCTTCACTTGCGGTGGTCATGGCAGAAGTTGAAGATTTCTCAACTTTTTTAGGTCCAACGCAGGCGTCAGCCAATCAGATTACAGACGCTATCCAATTCCGTTCATGCAACACCGGAAAGTAATGTGATTGGCTGTTGTACTATGACGGTCGCGTCAGCTCAAGTTTCAGACACGCCCTCCGTCAAGCGTTGACACTGACGCCCCGTGTGAATGCAGCGTAATGGAAGCGACGCGGTCGTGACGTGTATGTGGTGCGTTTTCCAGGCACATCAAGATGAAAAATTCTCAACTTTTCAGAATGCCGCAAGCGGACCGTGGTTCATGTGACAAGAACCAGTAACTTTCAGTAACAAATCATCGAAAGCTCAGCCGAACAGCTGATCATAGCTGTACAGGGTGGTTTTTATATATCATCTCCATTAATATCTCTAGTAGTAAAGCTAATGCAAGGGCTGGAAATCAATTCATCTTTTGCTGAAACTTCCTAGAGCACAGTTCATGGTTGCATAGCAACGACAGACGCCACGGGAGCGCAAGCGCTTTGGAAAGAAGGAGAAAGTGGCACGGCTGTGCTTTTTTTTTTTTGTCTCGTACTTGTAAACACTTGTCTTAAAATGTTTTTTTTAAATGTTTGTGTGGATATTAATAAACAAGCAAGTGAATTGCCTATGTTACTTCATAACATCGCTGTCATTTCAACAGCATAAACTTCAGCTACTCACATTGGTTCATGTGGCCCAGTGTTGCCAAGTCCGCGGTTTTCCCGCGAAATTGGGCTACTGTTGCCACGGGTTGATTTTCATGCCCACGGGTTGAATCAACCCAAAATAACATGATATTTGGTCCCTGGAATGGGACTATTACCAGAAGAGCCCCGCCAAAAACACAAATTTTAACCTCCGGAACGCGATTTTATCGTGGGACCCTCCTGGAATGCTATAGGTTTTTCCTAGTTTTGGGCTAGTTTTGAGGAGCAATTGGGCGATGGAGGAGATGTGGCCTGTCAATGTCTTGACTCCTCCCATACAAAAATATTCTGAACCACCGTTTAATTTAATCCTCTGATTCCTGTATAAAAAAAATAAAAAAAATAAATAAAAAAAAAACAGTGGGCCAAATTGCAAGCATTGGAAAGTCTGATTCATTCAAATGAATCGTTTTGTCCTAAACGGCCCTATGCAGCATTGAACAAACAGTCCGATAGGCTACATATGATTTGGTTCATCCTAAATGGTCCTACAGCTAGTAGAACTATCATTGAAATGTCTGATCCAATAAACCTGTGAATCGATATGTTCGGACGGTTCTTGGATTCAATTAACAAGATAAAAAAAAAAAAAAATTATAGATTCTATTCCCTAGCATTTTAACTCACTTATATAAATAAGGATGAATTGTAGTTATGACTGGTGTAAATTTATCAGTAAGTTTGATGTTTTGACAAAAAAACTCTGCCAGAAACCTAAAGCTCAAACTATAGTAGTCAACATTTGAATCAAAACCTTTCATCAAAGATGTCCTAAAACCTTCTTCTTAGGACAACTTAGTTCTTAGGACAACTTTGATGAACTTTTTCGATCCACTTCAAATGTTGACTACTGTATATCGCCCATAAAGGGATAATTCAACCAAAAATGAAAGTTCTGTCATCATTTACTCACCCTCATTCCAAACGACTTTCTTTCCTGTGTGACATGAAATATATGTTAAGTTTGTTTGTATGTTTTTTGTTGTTGTTGTTGTTGTTTGTCCATACTATGGGCAGTAAAACTGTTTGGTTACCAAACATTCTTCAAAATATATTCTTTTGTGTCCCGCATACACATTTCATACACATTTTTGGGTAAATTATCTCTTCAATGTATACTTTTTCTAAGTAGCTTTTAATATAGCTAGCTTCTAGGCTAATTTTAACTTTCTTCCACTTATTTACTCTGCTGTGAATTTGTTATAACTCCCAAAAGCAGGACAATCAGCTTCATTTTGCTAAATTAATATGCCTACTGGAAAAACCCTGACGTATTCTCATTTCTTCTCAATATTTAACAGTCTTATGGGACAATACATCATAAACTGGAATAATACAGGATGGAATAACTCTTGAATAAGTTGTCACATTTTGGGCCTGGTCTTGTTGGTGTGGTGACGCCAGTGTGTGTTTTTGGGAGATGGTTAGTCATAAAGTAATAAACGTCAGCAAAGAATCATAGTCACGATGATGGACAGGGCCAAAATCAGACCCTGCTTCACATGTTGGGTCACAGTCGCCTGCGTTCAGACAGACAAACTGCAAAGTGCTGGACGAAACCGCACATGAGCCACAACATTCAATCGCACACAAAACAAAAATACCAAGAGAGAAACTTCACTTGCTACTGACGTCAGTTTGTGCACAAACACACGTCTTTAAAGCGATAATTATGCCAGCGCCATGTTAGGCTTGGCAACCGGTCCTTCTTCACCATGATTTTGAATTATCGCTTTGGAGAGTCTATATACGTGTGAGTGACAGAGAGACACCAATGACAAATTGTTCATGCTCTCTGACACTCGCGTCAATGGGGGTGATTCACAACCTTTTAGATCGAAAAAGCAGAACCGCTTTGAATTACACAACAGAACACACACATCTAATAAGAGTGGAAAAGTAAGGGCAAAAAAACAGAAAACAAGAGAAAAGGTGAGATAATTTAACTTGTCTCACTCTCTCACATAACCTACAGTGATGTCAGCTGCCTCAGAGATCAAGTGAAGCTGTGCGACACAAACACAAACACACACATACACACACACACACACACACCTAGGTGTATATGACTTCCTTGTTTCTGGTGAAGACAATCTGAGACGTATTAATAAATATCCTGATGCATCCAAGCTTTATATTGGCAGTATGCTTACCAAATGAGTATGAGCTGAAGAAAGTTTCTCCATCCACATCCATCCATCATAAACATATTCCACGTGGCTCCGGATGGTCAGACCGCCTTCCGTATTCTTCAAAATGCTTACGCTGTTACGCCTATGTCCTATTCAACTTACGGAACTGACGCGACGCCAGTTCCATTTTTTCCCGTTATTTGAATACGGAAGGCTGTCTGGCGGCCATTATAAAGCTCGGATGCATCAGGATATTTATTAATATTTCTCAGATTGTCTTCGAAAACAAGAAAGTCATATACACCTGGCTTTAGTAAATCATGGGCTAAATTTAATTTGAAAGTGAACTAATCCTTTAATTTCTTCATTTTCAAATGTTAAACCATCAAACTTTTACTTTGACAGAAAGCCGCAATGAGTCCTTAAAGGCACAATATATAAATTTTTTGGATTAAAATATCCAAAAACCACTAGAACAATGTTATTTTGTTGACTTGTGCACTTACATTATACCAAATGCTTCCAAGAATGTTTAAATCCAGAGAAATAGGCTATTTTAACCAGGACTCAGGACGTTTCTGTGCGTCGCTCATCAATGACATTATACCCGCGTTATCATCGGCTTCCGGTTTTATTTAGTAGAAACCATGGAAACACCAAAGACGCTTTAATATATTATGTGTTTTATTAGACAAGGGAACAACTGTTTGGGTGAATTCATTGACAGAAAACTAATCATGTTATATAGCTAAACACAGTAAGTGGTATTGTTTAAATCTCGTTTTCTTCATTTAAAGCGAGTACCATGTTACCATGCCTAATATCGATCTAGCTTACTGCAGTGTGCAACAAGAGTCTAATAGTAGCCACCGAATGAACGCACATAACTTTCAACACAACAGTGCTGCTTTACCCCACATACGAATGACCGGAAAAAGCGTAAAAGGCGACTGCGGTATAATAAAAGTTCCGCTACTCTCAAGACGCGTCGCGCTCGTCTCTCATTAGCAATCGCTCCAACGGCCTCGTTTCTGCTCTCACATCACTCGGTCCTGCTCTGCTTCATACTACAGTAACGTTATTAATCTCATCCATGAACATGATTTCTGCCAGAGTCCCCTCTAGCGATGAAAACTCTTTACTCTTTTGTTTATACACGCTTCGTTTATACACGAGAATATGCATGTTGTGTTCAGATTCAGATGGAGTTCGTGTGCACCAGCACTTACTTTGAACCGAGCCGCTCTGAGACACTATAAACATCAGTGGTTGATAAGCTGTCATGTGTAAGAAGAACACAGTGCCGTGCTTCACTCTGAAATACGCAGCGCATAAATTTAATTAAATCATACTAAGCCATATTGCAATTTTGGTTTTATTTTGATCGTGCAGCCCTACTGGCAACCACCTAGTAATGCCAAAGAAACCACCCAGAACTCCCTAGAATCATGCAGGCAACTTTTACAAGCACCACACTAATTTACTTCAGAAAATGTAGTTTTTATTGTTAATTTTTAGCCTTTTCACCACTTAAGAGTGGCGAGGATGACAGGAAAGATAAGTAGGGAAAATTGGAAATGAAAATGGTTCAACAAGTAAAAGCTTGCGCTCTATAAGCCACATCTCTGACAAGACAGTGGTTGTTTTTTAAGTCGTTTTCTTACATGATTTTTTTTTCAAAACACATTGGCAAGACGCCACCTAAACAATTTCTCTACAAACAGACTAGAATGTCCATGCATCTAGGTTGTCCAATAAATAACAATACGTGCAATAATGAAATCAGCATCACTACACAGTACATTTTTTTTTAAAGTTTTTGCCAAACCATAACTTGTTCGAATACCAAGTCAGAAGCAATTACATTGAGGAAAATCAAACCAAAGAATGAATTCAAATAGAGAGTGTGCACGTCGTACAGAACTATAAGCATTCTATCATGATAAACATTCAATAATGGTAAAGAAAGGTGTAATCTGATAAAATACGAAATACAATGTATTTGATGTGTTTGTTTCCTGTAATGATTTTTCAGTATGGAGAGACTTCAGGCAAGTCGTCATTTTCTATTAGTCTTTTACTAAAACAACAGATTGTAAAGACTTAAAAGAGAGGTACTTTTTTCATATTTTAAAAACAGATTTATTAATGGATAATAAACATTTGTATATTTCCAGCAAATTATCAATTTGCATATTTGTACTGAATTTTTTTCAATATGGCAAACAACAATAAGCTACGAAAGGTCATGTTTTACAGTGATTTTACCAGAGGTAAATATATTTATAACTACCGTATGAATGACATTTATGTAATTGTATTTAATATAAGAATTATGTCCAGAAAAGAGTTCACTCAAAAAAATGAATTGTTGGATTTACTTAAAAAATAAGTGTCAAGTGGTTCCACGCAACAATATTGAGTAATTTTTACAAAAAACTATTTAGTTGAATGAACAAAAGAAATTTAAGTAAGGCTGACAAAATTTCTTTGAGTAAATACAAATCATTTGAATGTCACTGTTACATAATATTTATATGTGCAGTTTACTTAATAAATTTATGTTGATTACGTAAGGTGAACATTTTTTTTTTTTTTTTTTTTTTTTAATAATCATTTAAATAAAAAGGATACAACATATCAGAATGCAGCCCCTCACCCCAAAATGCATTCAAAAAAATCAATTGAATTGAGAGCAGGAATTTCATCCTATAAACATGCGTATATGAGTGCGCACAGCCTAAACACAGGCGACACTCTTCTGCATGATGGTAACCACAAAATTCAAAAACATTACAGAAACTACTCTAAATGTCCAACATAACTGAACATTAAACACTAACATAAACTAACAACATCTTTCCCTTTACTGAAAAACACATAAAATAACACTTTAATCCCTAAATTTACTCTCCTAATGCAGTCCCTTGCAAAGCATGCTGGGAACTACGGATCCAGTGCACAGTTAGTTATGTCAACAATAATGTGTACGTTTCACAAACACTTACTAAGTAAAGCTGACAATACTCAATTTTAGTAGAAACAACACAGTTAAATTACGTTCATGTAGTTACATGAGTTTTTTAAGTAATGTGAACAAGGGTGGTTTGAGTGAAACTAACAACAGTGAAAGTCCATTTTTTTGAGTGTTCATTATCCAAGCAACAGCAAGTTTCGGCATTAATATAGAATGTGCAGTCAGATTTTTATTTTTATTTTTTTTATTTTAATGTTTTTTTAAAAAAGTTTAATGACTTTAATTTATAATTCAGAGTGTGAACAGTTCAGCAATGTTGTGTACGTGTATATCACCCATTAGCCACTCTGCTCAATATAATCAATATAAATAATATGGAACATAATAAAATATGAAATCAATATAAGCCATGAAACCCTATATTCAAAACTAGTCATTTCTCTTATTTCTGTCTCTGCAGACTTGAAAAACTTTATCTTTTCACAAATTGAAAAATGTAATGTTCACATAAAATAGGAAACTTTCTCTATGCTCACAACCCTTCATGGGTGTTTACAGTTTTATTGAGCCATCAAATACAACATGTGCATTTGTGTAATTGATAGTTTTGGGCTCAAACCTGACTCAAATACTTGAGTGTACTTACGTGTGCACTCATGAAGCCGTGTGTGTGTGTGGAACTCTGCACATGCTGGCTGAGTCTGACATGGACAATCTCTCCAGGTCAGTGTAGATAGCTTTTCCATCTCTAATGTCTTTCCCAGAAATCTCCTCGCACACAATGAGGGGCTTATATTCTGCCTTACATGTGTATGTGTGTGTGCTTAAATTCATTTAACCCAGAGCAGTTATGACGATAAATTACACTACTCAGCACAGTGAACCAACTGAAAGAAAACAATTATACACATTCAGAGATTAAGCACCTGCAGAGAAATTCTCTGTGTCTTTCACAAAAAAACCCTCCAAGATAAAATTGTTTCTAAAATCACAAGCCACAATAATATTGTTTAAATAGCCTTCAATAAATAGCATATTTCTCTCACAAATCACAATTTTCTGTTTCCAGGTAGAATGTAGGTCCTTGGAGGAAAGAGAAAGAAAAGAAAAAAACAACAAAAAAAAAACAGCACAAAAGTGACAAATGTGGTATGACTCATATTGGTTATATTAATGTTATATACATTTGTTATAAATTAAAAATCTTCCTCTCTCAAAGCTTTCAAAATATGGAATGTTCACTGGATCTTTTTGGAACTTGTGAACAAGTGAATGTTTCACTATATGTAAACATTCAGGCTCATTGGAAAAATGTGCCTATAGCAACATTTATGCAAAAATGATATTACGTTGCTTGGTGTTGGGGGTAACGCATTACAAGTATCATAAATTATGTAATCAGATTACTAGTTACTTGAAAAAAAAAAAAAAAAGTAAAAAGTAAAGTAATGCATTACTTTTAAATTTACCACAAAATGTTACCTTTTCAAATAGCTAATGCAAGTTACTTTGTTTTCCTATGTATTGACCGACAGCTCTCCTGACCCCATGTTGAGTGAAATCGGGATTAATAGAGGTGTTGTGTGTGCTGTGTAAACATGGTTATTGTAGTTCTAGATTAAATGTGAGCATACATTTACTCATCTCATTTGCACAAAAACAAACTCAGTATTCCTCAAATGTACTTTATGTATTTAATCTCACTTTATTAATCATTGTCTTTGCTGCTGACCTTCGACAATCCAATTCAACCATACTAATAAGCACAAATTACTTTAGTAAACATCACTTAATTTGTTAATATTGTTGAAGTAAAAGTTTTGAACTTTCTTCTCCTGCTTCCTATACTTCTGTAATCCAGAATTGCAGCATGTTTGAGCTGCGTACTCCACTGTACTGGACATTTCAAAGTGAAAAAAAAAGAAGTGAATTCAGTTTTATCTGAAAACAAATGGATATGAATCTGGCAATGTTTTAATATTTTGGTTGTTGTATGTATTGTGGCAGTTCTGGAAAGAAATGTCTGGCGTTTAGTGCTAAAAGGTTAATGCTCTATTGGATTTGAAATAACATAGAAACTTTGCTAAAGTCGACCCTAAACCTAACCAATAATTTTAACAAAAACAAACGTGAGATAAAAACACATTTGCTGAAGCAACATGTCATTTTAGCTGCTTTTACAAGTCTTTGAGCTGTTCACAACATTAAGGTTGAACCACTTTAGTCACGTGGACTATTTTAACGATGCCTTTAGTACCTTTCTGGGCCTTGAATGTGGTAATTACGTTGCTTTCTATTGGGGATCAGAAACCTCTCGGATTTCATAAAAAATATCTTCATTCTTACGGGTTTGGAACTACAAGTGAGTGTGAGTAATTAATGACAGAAATTTAATTTATGGGTTAACTAACTGTTTAAGAGCTCCACAATGCAAGTGCAATGCTGTACAAGGTGAGATTCCAAGCAAGTTGACTATGACAGAAAAGCCACAGATATAGAACTGGTTATGTGATACAAAAGTCAACATGTATGAAGTCATGCAAATGGTAAATGTGTTTTGAGGCCACAACACAGTAGTGTGTTGCGATTATTAATCAATATTTTGACACTGTAATTAATTTGTGTGACATGTACTGCAATAGTGTTCATTTCAGCTGGGAACTTCAGTGAATTATATGTATAGGTATATTTTTGGAGTTGCAAAAAATGTAGGCATAGAGGCATGTTTTTTCACTAGTCTAGGTTGCAAAAACAGCAACATGAACATTCTGTTAAACGTCTCTTTTTGTGTTCCAAGGAAAAACTAAAAAGGTTTGGAATTTTTAGCTGAATTCTCTTTTTTTAACAGTGAAACAAATGAGGCAAGACCACAAACCTATATTCATCACTCAATTCAAGCGGCACCAAACAAACACACTTAGCATAAATGCATATCAAAGCAGTGCCACATGTAAAGCTCAATGGGGTGTCCTCGGTTGTAGGCACTTTCAGTGGATCAGATGGAAGGAAACACAGGTAATCCACTCGCCATATCAGCGCTAACAGAGTATCAACACATACATTAGCATATGTTAGCATTCCCATTCTTGTGGTCTCACATGCTGTATAATCTGTGTCGCAGCAGATTTCTTCATTGAACGACAAAACCAAACAGAGACAGAACCGGAATAAATTTGTATGCATTAGAAGCCCACAAACACATGCTGCAAGACAAATGCTAACATACATTATTGAGATGAGTCCTGGTCAGGTAAGCGTGTACACAGACACAAAGTGTACCTAGCCAGTTTCATAGGGATTCCCCAAAATAAGACCAAACATCCAGTTTATTATAGGATTCTGCACTGTAAGGTGTTTACTCTAACTTGTTGTTTAAAGCATTTAAGTGACATTCTATTCTGGATCTTTCATACAGGAGACATGGAGTTTAACAGCTACACATTATTTTACCTAAAGGAGCAGTGTTTTTTTCCCCCAGTGTCCACACACCACTGTTCAAAACTTTGGATTAAAGAAATGAACACTTTTATTCAGCAAGGACCTATTAAATTGGTAAAAAATTATATTTAAAATATATTTGGTTCTTTTTAACATTCTATTCAAAGAATACTGAATTAAAATGTATTACTATATCCACAAAAATAGTAAGCAATACAACTGTTCTCAATATCTCAGCCTATGAGAATGATTTCTGAAGGATCATGTGACACTGAGGACTGGAGTAATGATGCTGAAAATTACAGCTCTGCCATTACATAAATAAATATTTTAAAATATATTAACCCTCAGGTGTCTGAGGATTTTTGGGACCCTGGAGAAGTTTTGACATGCCCTGACATTTGTGCTTTTTTCAGTTGTTCATAAACATATTAATGGAAAAAGTGTCATTACACTGTATTCAGCACAAACTAGGCTACAATAATATGTGAGGAACATGTATGTACATGTTTGTGTTTTTGAAGGAATAACGTTTATGTGTGGTTATTGAAAAAACAAAAAACTTAAGTCACTGAAATAAAGCCAAAAAATATATATTAAATCTTTGTTCACAAGACTTCTGGGTATTTGAGGTTGTAGACTAGAGTTTTTGCTTCAAAATGAGGTAAAAATTATGCTGCCTGCTTGTTCATATAAAACAATAGAGAGATTTACATTTTCTAAAACATCTTTGGTCAAGAAACACAGTATGCGTGGAGGCGTGAATCCTCATGCATAATGGGTGATTCTCACCTGAGAAGACAAAAGAATCACATAATAATGACCTGAAATGACTTGCATATTAATGAGGCCTTTCAGTCAGGTAGGCTGTGAAAAAACCCTCTGTGATCATGATTCAAATCTCATCATGGTGTAAATCAAACATACAGAAAAAACAGCAATACTGTGAAATATTATTACAATTTAAAATAATGGTATTCTATTATATTCTTTAAAATATAATGTATTTCTGTGATGCAAAGTGTCTGAACAATTATGTTACCTCTATGGCATTTCATATAGGCTTTTAGCTTAAAAGCATGCACATTTGGAGAAATATAGATGGATTCTCATATGTTTGTCAAATTTCTATACAGAAGAGTAATATTTATTCAGGATTTATTGTCATTACTATGAGTGCTGGATACTGTGTTTTCAATTCATACTTGCAGCCGGAGGGCGCTCTGTACACCTTTAGTCCACAAATGCCTGAGCACTAAAGAAGAATAGGCAATCCAGGAACTAACCGAACTAACAGAAGACAGAGATAGCTAACTATGGCTATTCAAAACACTTTTCAAGACAATAAATACACGATTGAGACGATGTATGCACGTATTGACTCAGAATTTGCGTCTGAATAGCGCTCGCTCCGTGGGCGTGGCCGCATTAGCGGATAATGAGCTGAATCACGGATTTCTGACATGGCTCACTTTTCATGCAGATTACATAAACACAGAATGTTTGTTTTCTATTTGACTTACAAGATTTAAAACCTGACATTTCAACTTTTTTTTTTAGACATAAGTCTAATTTTTTTGTGATTAGTATTCACTAAGTTACAGTTCATTTTCTGAGAACTATCAGATTGGACTTCCTTCAGAGGGAGACGAGAGATCATGCATCATGTTAGTTTTCTTTATTTTACAAAAAGCACAACATTTTGTTTTTACTCTGAGTGTACACAAATAAAAGATATTCCACAGATTAAAATTGTGTATAACTCTTAATTGTATGTGCAACATTGACGGAGTATTTTGAGTCTCTTTCACACTGGTAAGAAAAAAAACGCGGTGGTATCGCCGGCGATACCCTCAGACCTCAGAGTGTTAAAGCTGCAGTCTGTAACTCTTGGTTAAAAATGATCCAAAATCAATTTGAGCAGCCAGTGTTCAAAACTATGTCCTTACCTTAGCCCGATTCACAACGGTAAGCTTGTAATAATGTGTTCTAATTTGGGTGGTACTGGTAGGTTTCCGCGGGAAAAGGGTTGTTACATCACGTCTGTTTAGGAGAAGTCCCAGTTACTAGGCTATATCACGTATGAGGATGCTGAAGGTGGCGGATCATTTATAGCCTTTTCTCATATCAGCTGGATAAATTAAACTTAATTTGATGGCGGATTGTATGGTGTGACAATTAGAGATTAGACTGTACAGAAAATGAAATCTACAGGTAACGCTAATACACACTAAATATAGTCACCCAATGCTGATGTTTTTTTTAACATTAACAATTTGAGAACAAAGTATAACAATAATAATCTGCATAGTTTTATGTGATATGATCGAAGCGATCATTAGATTTAATCACCGTTGGCAGTGCGATTTATTGTAATGCTTTTCCCCCTCTCGGTCAGAACAAAGGTGGCAGATGTTACTTGTTCGGATGACATTTTCCTGTGAAAATTCTTATTTTAGTCATACTTCCAAGATTCAGAATCTGATTCCAAAGTACAGTATCCACCAGTGCGGTGACTGACAGCCACACATACTCAAAACATTAGATTCATTCGCGCTTGAGGAGCCGAGCCAATGTACAACCCACGAAAAGATGATAATTCCTCAAATAACTACAATTGCAGGTTTCAAACAGAGAAGGCGATAAAGAGGCAAAACTTACGGACTGCAGCTTTAAGATAGTAACAGGCTATAATAATAACAACAGGCTCAGATTAGCAGTTTCCTGGTGTAAAATCACAATGGCCATACCTAAATTTCAATTTTTTATTTTATTTTTTTTTTGCATTCATTACGTAGTAATTTAAAATGGAAATTTGTAGTGCTCATACAGCAATCCTGGTTAAAAGTATGCAAACAAATTTGTTTTGCTAATGGAAGGGGCAACTAAAAGAGAGAAGGTAATTATATTCTGATAACTGCAGATGGACTAAAGAAAAAACATTCATGTTGATTATTAAAATTTATTGTGTACAGTATAAAGGTTTGGAAATAAGTGTTGAGTACCAAGTAAAAAATGATTTTGGTTTGGTTTTTGGTAGAAATACTTAAACAGTCTGTTACACATTTTAAGATGTACCTTTGATCAAATACAGTGAGAAAAGCAGACCATACGCAGACCCAGACAATTCATATTTACGGAAAAAATAAAAAGCTGCCTGGACAGTGGTTAAAAGCATAATCCTAGTACCGTAGCAACATTACAGACTCTTAAATGAACAATCCTATATAATTTCTTAAAAAGGACCATATTAAATCAGTGCTCTCAGTCTGTTGAGAAATTAAATGGCAAACAGTGTTCTTGCTGAAATCAGTCACTGTCTGCCCCCTGCTGCTGAGATAGTGTATAAGTGTGTCAGGATAAGAGACCATTAAAATGATTAAAATTGGAAAGAAATATATTCTTAACTAAAATACATGTTAAAACAAACAAAAAACAAAAAAAGTCAAGCATCAGAGTGTGAATATAGTAAGGTCGGACCTCAACCTGTCCATTTCAGCTTTAATCCAATATGAATCAATAAGTAGCAAAGAATTCCTTTCTCTCAACACTGTCCAATTCCCCAATGAAACACTGACTGAGAGAAACAAATCTACATTATTCAAAGGATTCAAGTGCAAAACATTTGCTAACAAGTGCGCAAATCACACCCACAAAAGACAGGAGATGAAAAATGCGCAAAAGTACGTGAAAAAAATAAACAGTGTGACAATACATAATGATGTGATTTCACAAAAATACCATTTGTTAAAGTCTGTGTATCTGCAATTTACATTTTGTGATTTGACCTCAAACTGCAGCAGAAACATTCGGTCTGAGACAAAACACACACAGCCACACCCTCCATGAGGATCAGTTCTCTGCAGACGCCCGTTTACTTTTCATGCTAAACCACCGGGATATGGGAGATTTTTTCTTGACTTTTTCTTTCTTTATATCTGCAAATGGTAGAGCATAACACATACTTAACTGTAAGGTACATAAAGTTCATTTCAAGAGGTCATTTACTAATGGTGACCACAGTCTCATTTGATTCCACAGAACACCAGTAACAGCTTCCAGGGCTTTCAGACCATTTTTATGTCATGAATTGCAAATGGTTATGACTTTTGCCCACATTTATGCATTGGTTTAATTAGGTTGGTAAATTATACATTTTATGATAACTCATTTTAGCATATAAAATGCAGACAGATCATTAGCTAAGGCTAGATACCCATGTTTTCCATTAGTGATCATTAAATCAAAATTGGTAGCAAAACGTGGCATATATAAACATGCACTGAGTAATTACTCTCATGATTCATAGCAATTTGAGTTGGTGGGCGGAGAGTTGAACAGGTACTAGTTATTCCAAATAGCAAACTTTAGTTTTTGCATCAGTGATAGAAACTAAAAAAAGAAAAAGAAGCTGGGTTAAAAGTGCCAACAATATTGTGAAATTAATGCATGTTTTTAGATCTGAAAACTTTCCAAGCTTTCCACATTTAGCACATCGGACACTAATGCCTTTAAATGAAAATGTTGCCCTTGCCTTGAGTAAAATCTCATGTGCAGTAGGATTTACTAAAATGGTTTACAATTACACACTAAATATATAGGTTTATACTATTATGTTGACTAGAAACAGACACTAAACATTAGCAAAAATAATCCTCTGTGCCATCATTGAACAAATGGTGACAATAAACAATTGTCTCTCTGTTGCCAGCCTCTCAATATTTGCAAACAGGAAGGGATGTTCATTTTGAATCATTTAACAGAATGGACTATAATAAATAGAGTTGGCTGCACATTTCTGCCTCTTTAAAATCAGAGCCAGCTGGTACACAGTAATCGGTTTCTAGCTAGGGAAATGTAATCTAATCTATTGTACAAAAACTGCTGGGGAAATCTGTGGCAATTTCTGTTAAATTTCCTTACAATATTATTTATTGTTAAAGGTTAAATATTTACTTCCTTTGCTCTAGTTTCTCCATATTTTTTTCAAAGCCCAATGGGGGAAAAATATGTAAAACATTTTTATTGTCAGGGTTTGATGCTACATAATCATACTTACCAAGATCCTGCATCATCTTATTCAGCTGCTCATCCTCCTCTTCCTCTCTGTGGATGCAGGTGTAAAAAGAGCCACAAATGTCACATTATGTAAAGGTTTTAGATATTCAATAACAGTCTGGTTAAATATAAACAATATTAAGTTTAAACAAAGAAATTAATATTGTGCATAGTATTATAAAGCAAAATGTTTTTAATTTTTTCATCAAAATTATGTATATGCAAGAAAATTCAGAAAAGTATTCTGTTTATTTATGCAATATTAAGCAGTAAGATAAGATTAGGTAAGATAAAGCAATATGATATATGATATTATATAATATGATCAGTGTTGGTGGTAATGCATTACAAGTACGTAATCAGATTACTTTTCCCAAGTAACTAGAAATTACTTTTTCAAATAAATAATGCAAGTTACTCTGTTTTCCCATGTATTGACTGACAGCTCTCCTGTCCCCATGTTGAGAGAAATCAGGAGTAAGTGCAGAGGTGTTGCATGTAAACATGATGGTTATAGTAGTTCTAGACTAAATGTGAGAATGCATTTACTCATCTCACTTGCACAAAGAGATATGATATGAGATATATGATATATGTTGCATCCTGCACACCTCAGTCTGTCTTCATCCAGCCCCTCTATTATGGCGTTCCGGTCATTCACTATCTCCACAAGTTTGGCCATCAGCTCCTCCTCTCGTTTACGATCACGAAAGGTCTTCAGACTATCTATGGGATAAAAAAAATAATTGTGTAGCCAGATTAGATTTTACATAGAATGTGATATGAAGCAGTTAAGTCTTTAAACAAATTAGACCTCTTGAATAAGACCAAATCAAGCTGTTTGCATTTACTACAATAGTCTACACAAAGCTTCATCAGCATCCTGAGATGCAGTGACCCCAAAAAGTATGAATGCCATAGCGTTATACAAACAAAATATTAAACCAAGTGGATGATGCTAGACTTTTTCCAGTGTCGTACCAACCTGGTTTCTCCATTAGTCTCCTGAGCTCGGCCTCAACACTGGGCTGCTCTTCTTCTAGATCCTGCGTCTTGGCACTATCATAACAGACAATAACACTGTTCAATACACAGAGCACTCAGAAATACAGGATATTCACTATCAGCTTTCAACAGTTTGCACATACATGTACACAAGCTCGGATTCGCGTCTCATGTAGACCTGTTTGTTTCGGATGAGGGTAAACCAGTCCACCATTAAGTCATTCATTAATGTGTCCTCTTGTCCTTCTGAAGAAAGAAAAAAAGAAAAAAAGAAAAGAAATGAAAGATTCCTTTAAACATCATTACATTCACAGGGCTTAGATTAAGCCAGGATTAGGCCTTAGTTCAATTAGGACATTTAAGTAGCTTTTATAAACATGCCCTAGAAAATACATTACTGGTGTGCATCTTGAGAAAAAACAAAACAATAAAACTGACATATTCTAATATATGTCAGTGCAAGTTGCTTCAGTTAAAACAGCTCAAACATGCATTTTAGTCTGGGACAAAGCCTTATCTATTAAACCGGGGGAAAATGTTAAGAGCTGACAATATACATTTGTAATATTTGTCTCCACCTGCTGGAGCACCAGAGGACAACATCAGTCTATGAATGCTTACGTTTCAATAAGCATGTTTAAATAATGCTTAGAGCACCAAAACATTCTAAAACATAGATCCTCTTTTCTGAGTTCATTATTTCATAGTAAGGATGAATCAAAACTTTCATATAGGCATTGTTATGAAGTTAAAAAAAAAAAAAAAAAAAGAAATGAAAGTTTAATGAAAGTCACCGTGAAATCAAAATTGACTTTTTTTTTAATATTGCATTATTATAATAAATTTGTCCATGCACTTTAAAAAAAAAAAAAAAAAAAAAAAAATTAATTTGCCCTCATTGTAATCTTTAGTCAAAATCTCTTCCCCTCCCTCTAACAGCGACATCATCTCTTCTCTTCTCTGATGAGGCGTTTACGGACGCGAGGGCGGGACAACCTGTCACTCACATGAAATCACAGCAATGGACCCTTTTCACATTCTCAGAAGAGGAAGTCCAATAGCAAAAGAAAAAAAGGTAACACTTTACTTGAAGGGGTGTGCATAAGACTGACATGACTCCATCATAATCATGACATGACACATGTCATGAATAGGAAGGAGGTTTTATGAATGTTTATGACAACTGTCATTAAGTGTCATTCGCTCAGTTATGTCATTTTTAATGCAAAGATGACATTGCTTGAGATGTCCGAGTTACGACAACTTGACATAAACCAACACATCATAACCTGTCAGTGTCTTTGTCATGACAACTTGACATTATTTAGCTTTATGTGTTAACATTACATTAAACTGTCATGTGGTTGGTTTTGACATTGGCTGTCATGAGGCCATTATAATAGTGTCATGAATATGTATCTTGAGCTCAAGTAAAGTGGAACAAATTGAACTTGTCATTAAGTGACAATACTCTGACAAATAATTTTATAACAGCGTCATGACTATTTTTCATTTCATGTTTTTTTGTTTTTTGTTTTTTTTTAAGTTTCCTCCAACAGAAGGTCAGATAATAGACAATTTCAAATTTCTTAAAAAAGATGACACTGTTATAAAATAATGGTAACACTTTATTTTAGAGTCTTTTAACTAGTTGCTTATTACTATTAGCATTCATATGGCTAAAATATTGGCTATTTATTAGTACTTATAAAGCACATATTAATGCCTTATTCTGCATGACCTTATTCTACATTCTTAATCCTACCCAATACCTAAACCTAACAATTAACTATAATAAGCAGTAAATTAAGAGTTTATTGAGGGAAAAGTCATAGTTAATCATTTTTATATGTGTTCCCTATACTGAAATGTTACCAAAATAATGTAATGTAATGTTAACCCATAAAACTAAGTAGTTTTTTAAGTTTGATAATTAATCTGCTATGTCATGTTTATGACAGGTTATGATGTTTTGCTAATGTCAAGTTGTCATGACAAAGACACTGACAGGTTACGATGTATTGGTTTATGTCAAGTTGTCGTAACTCGGACATCTCAAACAATGTCATCTTTGCATTAAAAATGACATAACTGACCGAATGACACTTAATGACAGTTGTCATAAACATGCATAAACCCTCCGTCATATTCATGACATGTGTCATGTCATGATTATGAAGGTGTCATGTCAGTCTTATGCACACCCCTTCAAGTAAAGTGTTACCGAAAAAAATTTCAACTTTCCACAACTTTCCAAAAGAAGGAAAATGTATAGAGATTGATTACGTTGGTCAGAAGAGACAAAACTGTCAAATTTGCCATCACTCCCTCAGCCGTTGTATTAGAAACACCCTCGCAGCAGTATTCACTTGTTTTTTTGTCATTTACTGACAAGGTAATATAACAATATTTAGTGTTACAAATGCGTATTAAATTTTTTAAATATGAAAAACTAGATTTACGATGTTGATAACTGTGGAAATGCATCAGTCTGAGAAAAGTGTCCATTCCAAATGACAATAATCCAAGCAATTCTCAAACAAATTCAAGCAATACCCTAAAATTTTTTTTTCTTGTTCTAGAAGCCATTTGTCACATTAGGGAAGGAAAGACAATTGCAACAAGTTGCTACTGAAATTTAAAAAATGTGATGATACCAGCATTTCCCCTAAGCATTTTGAGCGCTGTTGAGCGGATTCTTAAACACCTCTGACTGGCCACTATGTTCATGCACTCAACAGATATGTCTGTAATTGGCTACAATGATCAACGCTTCAAAAACATGTTGTAAATAGACATCTTTGACACTTTTCACTGAGCACTTCTACAGATACACACTGGAGTGTTTGAAAGCAGATAGAAGCTGATAGACGGATCCGCTGATAGACGCCTGCTTTAGATCCAATAGATCCACTTCTCGGTAAAATAAATCTTCCTTTGTCATGTGAGTCTCTATGTATTCCTTCATATTATTTGAATAACTGTAAAAAGTGAGATGTTTTTTAGAGTGTGTGTTTTTGTACAGACCCTCATCACATTGTCTGAGTTGTTTTTCCAGCTCTACTCCTCTTTTCTGCAACTCGTTCATATTCATCTCAATTTCCTTCAGTTCTTTCTGAATGTCTTCTTTCGGAATGTAGCCCGGCTAAAGCAAACAAACACAGAATATGTCAAATGTGAACTTTTGCACATTACTCTGTACAGATCCACAGTGGTTTATTTATTCAATGCTTTTTTTTTTTTAGTCTATCTGAGGAACTGAATAGAGTCTGGGCTTACTATGAAGTCACTCTATTTTGATTCTAGCAGTCTATTCAAACATAACTCTGCCCCAAAGGTCCTTTTGACTCTCCAAAACAGTCTAAATAGGCCCCTTGACAAAATAATCCCTCAACACTCACACACATCAGTGCAGACAGAAATGCACAAGACCAGATAACACATGTAATTATTGTTTTGACACACACCTTGTGCGATTTGTGAGTTTCAGTCCCTGAGGGACTAACGGGAGATACACTGCTGCCACTGCTGGAGTCTGGAAGAAAGACAGAGAGGAAAACAGACAGATGAACGGAGAAATTGAGAGAGAGAGAGAGAAAAAAAAAAAAATGAAAGTACTGCAATCAGTGCTCCTTTATTCATGTTAACACAATTAATACTAATGTTAACATATTAATGCAAGTTTGGCTGTACCTGGCACCCTTACAGAAAGTATCATGGTATTACCTTGGTTTTTGGACACAGTACCATGTATATAAAGTTAATTACATCAAGTTGATATCTTCTGAAATAAGTTTGAAGGACTGTGTGTATATCCTGATGTGTGAATATATGGCAATCATACACTGCAAAAATATCCTTAAATCAGCTTCTTGATCTTGTTTCACACAAACAAGACGCATTTACCCGAGAAGCAAAATTGTACTGTTTTCAGCAGTGTTGTTATTGTTAATTAAAATCATTAAAAATCGTTTTCAGTGATTGTACACTCTAAAAACTGCTGGGTTAAAAATATCCCAAGTTGGGTTGGAAATGGACAAACCCAGCGGGTTGGGTTAAATGCTTGCCTAACCTGCTAAACAATAACTCAAATATTGTTTAAAAATTACTGTATTGCTTGCTTAAAATGAACCCAAAATATGTTGGAAATTAACATTTATTAATAAGTTTAATGAACAATATTTAAACATTTGTTAAATTGCTTATTAATAAATGTTCACCTTTTGATTATTTTTGTTGCCTCTAGTAATTATGCGTCTGATCTTTAATTTCTAACCTATTGGTTTGATTATCAGCCAGACATATAGTAATTTAACAATAACAATAGTTAGATTGAATAAAACGCTGGGTTTGTCCATTTTCAACCCAACTTTGTTGTTTTTAACCCAGCATTTTTAGAGTGTAATGAAGCCAAAAAAACAAAAAAAAAACAAAATATAATATAAACAAAAACTTAAAAGGTGCTACAGAGGATCTTTTCATCGACTGAGAAACCAAAGACTGTTAGTGAGTTTTTGCAATGAGCGCATGCGTAAGAACAACCCCCCTCCTTCACAGCTCATTTCGAGGGAACGCCTCCCAAAACTCGTGCACGAGTATTGGAAAACGAGTGTTTACCACCGGCATTCGCTGTGTCGTGTTAGTGGATTCATTATGTCGGACTCACCGCAGGTAACTCATAATCTGCAGTTGTTACTCCTGTCTCCTGACAAAAACATTGCATGCGGCGCCTGTAGAGTGTGGAAAGTTACTGGAATGCGCAGCCGCGCACGTCTCTCACAAGGAACGTCATGGCAGTGATTGACAAGCCAGAGGGCCAATCGTTTACGCGATCATTGCGTAAACGATTGGCTGATGTTTTTAAGGCCCTACCTCGTGCACAGATGATGTATATTAATATTATTCCTTTCAGTGCACCTAATAAATAGTCTTTTATCAGTTAGTAAAGACAGTTTCAAGTAATATTGCAAAAATGTATGAAACAAAACATCTCCTGTAGCACCTTTAAAAAGGCCAATTTCAAAATATTAAATTCTATAATAGTATAATAATAGGGAAAAATCTCTTTTTCAGAGGAAGTATTTTATCTTAACTGTGGTATTTTATAAGCATAAATCTATATAATTAATAATTTTGTTAAGCACAACCCTCCGTTTTAACTTTTATATTATATTATAAACTCATATATATTTTATGCTTACAAGCTTATGCTTAACCCCTTTTATAAAATTCATTGCTTTATTATACATTGCTAAGTATTTGTTGTGTGACCTCCACTTTTGAATAAAGATTTTTATATATATATAATATATATTATACACACACACATTATATTTCTTATAAAAGAAATATTTGACAAGTCCATTTCCTCACATTTTCCTCAGGTCTTACCACTAGGTTTAGGCCCATTTTTCATCGGGCTAGGCGAGGGCGCTTTGGGGGAGCTGATGCTAATGGAGATGCTGGTGGTAGATGGAGCAGGAGTGGATATCGTGGTGATTCCAAGACCTGATGTCCGTGGAGAAGAAGCTGCTTCTGGCTTTTTGGAGGGTGAGCCGGTGTTTTCTATAGGACTGGCAGTTCTAATAAATAGGAAACAAGAGAAAGATATTAAACTTTTCTGCTGTGTTTCTGAGCCACTAAACGTTTAGCATCCCTTCTCTCACCTCTGACGGGTGAAAGTTTGGGAGGGTGGGGCAGGAATTTAAAGGGCTAGTTACAGGTGAAAGATCTTCATGGGGGAAGTGCTTGTGCAATGAGCTCTATCGCTCGGGGCACTATCAGATACGACCCACCGCTGGTCTTATTGGGCGCAGCGGGTTTACACGGCCATCAAGAGAACCAATCACAATAGAGCATGAAGAAGTGGGAGGGACAGACCTTCTGGAGAATGAAGCAGTTAATCAATGAAGAGCAGGATTATTTGGTTAGGGAAATCATATAGAGAAGAAGATAATTTTACTGAGAAAGAACATGACATAAAATGATTCATCTATTCACTGTACACAAAAGAACAAGGCAGTATTAGTACAAAGATCAGAAGCTGGTTTCATTTGGTTGAGACGATGGAAATGAGCAAACTTACTTCACAGGCTTGAGCATGGACCTCCAGCCAGATGGAGCTGTATCATTTTCTGAAATTACATCAAAAGATTTGAATTATAGCTAAATAGCTTATAAAGTTTACATACATTTTTTTACCGACCCAAACTTTTTAACAGTGTATTTTATACCTCTAAATCGTATAAACCTCAAATGGAAACGTGACATGACACTTTATATTAATATAGTTAATTAATATACATTTTAAAAACTTATTTGTTTTTTAAATTATAATAATGTAAAACGTCATGTCATGTTTCCATTAGAGGTTTTGAGGGTTTTTTTTTTCTTTCACAGGAATGCAATCAAAAACCAACAAAAGCTTTTGATACTGATTTTGAATATATCCTAGTTTAAAGTCACTGTAAAGTGAGGATTTTAAGCATCTATATTAAATAACGTATCAAAAGGTACAGAAAAATCAAATCCGTCAAGCAAAACTATCTCTGCAAACAACCAATAAGACCCAGCTCTGTAAATTATCAATCTAGAAATGACAGTATATTGGCGAGTTCATCTTCCTCACCCTTGCTGTTGGATGACAGCGTGCTCACAGGCCTGGATAAGGTTGTATCTTTGATCCAGAATGGTGCTGTAGCGGCGGGGGCAGTAGGTTTCACATCGGTATCCAGTGCTTTGAGACGCACCCTACTAAAGGTGCCTTTAGCACCCGATTCCACAGGGGAAACATTACTATGGAAACCAAAGTGAGAGAAGAATGTGTTAATGGATGTGTATTTGTACACTAACACGTCAACAAACACTTCAACATGGATTTAAACAATACTCAAGTACATATAGAGGGTATAATTCTGTTTTATCATGATCCTTTATCACTTGTTTTCATAGGGTGGAAGTATACAAGGCCAACTATGTAGGTGAATGTAGCTCACCTGACACTTGCTTTCAGCCCAACTGAACTCGGAGACGAGTTGTTATTTTTTTCCACCGTCACCATCTTTCCGATCACAGCCTTGGCTTTCTCTTTTTCATTCTCCTTCTCTTTTTCTGTGTCCTGTGTTTTTGCCCAGTCTCCCACCCGTAGCAGAACTCGGCTTTTACCTGCTCCTGCAGTGATTTTAGGCGTTGTACTCTCTGTTGTAGGAGTTTTAAGGCTTGCTGGGCTCACAGATGTAGTTGAGGTGTATGGTGAGGTGCTCTTACTGGCAGGCACAGTACTGCTGGGACTACTGCTGGGACTGCTGCTGGACTCAAAGAATCTAACCAAGAAAACAAAACCAATATTAAAAGGTTCTGGTCAGTACAATTAGTTGAACATTTAGTCAAGTTATGGTCTATAACCGATAAAAAATTCTCTCCATACTATGGAAGTCAGTGGTGCCCCACAACTGTTTGGTCAAAAACATTCTTCAAAATATCTTTTGTGTTCAGCAGAGCAAAGAAACTCGTATAGGTTTCTTTGGAACAACCTGATGGTGAGTAAATGACAATTTTAATTTTTAGGTGAACCATCCCTTTAAGGTTACGTTTACATGACAACGATGTACTAAAAACAGAAATGTTTTTCCTTTACATTTTTGAAAGGTTTCATGTACAGATGACAACGTTGTCAAAACGATCCCCATTCTCACAGTTGATTGAACGAAAATTATTAAAATGATTAAAAACGCTGTATTACACTGCCAGGCCAGTAGATGGCGACATCACTTTGTAAAGAAACACTATGTGCCTAATGTTTTCACAAATGTGCATTTTTTTTTTTTGTTTACATGGAGACGATAATGGTAGTGTTTTCAAAAACTTGCACTTTGAAGCCCATTTTTAAAAGTTTGCATTTTCAGGCCCCAAATCGCTGCTGTCGTATAAATGAACAGCCAAAACGCATAAAAAGTTTGTGAGTTTAGGCATCTGGGGCCGTATTCACAAAACATTTTATCTTACCACTAAGAGTTCTCCTAAATAGCAGTAAAGGTTCTTAGCTAAGAGTTTTTTCTTAAAACCTATTCACAAAGCTGCTGAGACAAACATTTACTAAGGAATAGACTGAAGTCTTAAGCTAAGAGTAAGGGCGGGGTTGACCTTGTTGCTATGGAGTATACACACAGTGATTGGCTGATGGGGGAGGAGTCAGCGATTTAATCATAGAAATATTGTAGAATGAAAAATAAAGGTTTTAAAATGCAAATGTTGCCCTATTCAAATAAATATTTTTTAATAAAAAAGTCAAAATAAAATGTTGCCATTGTTGCCATAAAGGTTTTAAAATAGGACAATATTTATTTATTTGTTAAAGATTTTTTTTTTGGCATCTCATTGTAGATTCAAATCTATAAATCAAAATGTATTGCATTTATAAAGAAAAAGTTCAGCAACTAAGGCTCTATCGCTATTGCCTCAATGGTGTACAGAGTCTTTGGGTGGATTAGGACTGTTTGTGATTTGGTCTTAGTGACTTAGGAGTCCTCTTGACTACTCCTAACGTTTCACAGACTTAGAAGCTAGTTTTAGCGCTAAAATGCTTTGTGAAATACTCTTAGAGCAAAAATTTAGAACTCCTAAAATTATGACTGACAGGCCCATTATTTTTAAGAGTTTCTCCTAAATCGGCAAGTTAGGAGCTACTTTTAGCCTTAAGATGTTTTGTGAATACGGCCCCAGAACTTTATAATGTATAGTATGAAAAATGTATATTTATTTTGAGATTTACAATGTTAAATTATTAGAGTTTCTAAAGATCAACTTTAAATGAGCATTGCATGACAGTAAAGGGAGATCTAAAATGTAAAAAATTGGGGAAATGATAATACACAATTAAATATCCAATACTGGCCAATAAACCGATAAATACCAATAAATTAAAAGTTGCAATATTAGCAGACATGACACCGTCACATATCATGCATCCCTAAATACAATTCAACAATCTGATATATGATAAATTCTTAAACCACCCATATTTTATGGAATTTAGCACTATTAAAGTATAGGTAATAGGTTCAGCTTACATTTTTGTCATTTTGTTATGCGTTTAGTGGTTATTTTTTCTATTTATTTTAAATTGTTTTATTTTATATAGCCTTCATTTATTTTTATTTTAGTTTTAGTCATTTTGGTACTTCAACAAACATTTTTAAGTTAACTGACAAGGCAACATTTCTATTTTCTTTCAAGTTTTTAATCTAATATTTATAATTTATTTCAAACGAAAACGTTTTTTATTTTACATTAAAGGTGCTCTAAGTGATCCTGGGTGGAGTAACTTCCTGTTGACGTTTGAAGTGTTGTCAAACAAAACAAAGGCTTCCTGAAACATTCATGAAGCAGTCATTCTTGTCAGTTATTGGCTGGAGCATGTTTATTATGTTTCGTGGTCCAGGCTGCACCAGTTTGTTTTTATTGCCATTTTCGGAGCTTGTGGCGACTACAGAGACCGCGTCTTTTTACAGTGTGTTCAGGGGACAGGAAGCTAGCGGATAGTGAGGAGATGTTTGCTGTATGTGACAAAAAATGTTTTGGCCTAAAAACGCGTGATATCGCTTAGAGCACCTTTAACAACACTGATCCGAAATGCAAGAGAAACACATTTACACTGTCAGTCAGTACTGATCACAAAGTATTTTTTTTCCAAAATCTACATTTTTTTACAAAGAGAATATCAGAATACTGAACCAAAAGACATTCACCTCTTTCTGGCTT
This sequence comes from Megalobrama amblycephala, assembly GCF_018812025.1. Lineage (NCBI taxonomy): Eukaryota > Metazoa > Chordata > Actinopteri > Cypriniformes > Xenocyprididae > Megalobrama > Megalobrama amblycephala. Next base: position 46,789,580 of record NC_063050.1, read on the forward strand.
CTTGGCTCTTCTGTGCGCTGTTGCTTACAGCTTTTAGAGGCTCTGTGGGTGTTCTGGGGTTGAAGGAGGTTTTCAGAGTTGTTATCTCTGGTGTTGGAGTTGTTTTTGGTGCTGGCGTGAGCTGAACTGCTGGAGAAGGTGTGACGTCTAACCCACGGGCGGGTGTACGGTCAGTTTTATTGGCCAGCCAACCCGGTTTAGATGCGTTAGGTGTTAAACCAGCTTTTCCAGTACCTCCACCTGATGCATTCTGGTCAGTCTTGGTTATAAAGGTAGACTGCGTCTTCGGTGGAGGCACTGTGATGTGTGTGGTCGTTGTGGTTAGAGGCCTCTCTGTGCTTGTGTGTGTCTTGCAGATGAAAGTGCCTGGTTCTTTTCCAGCCTTGTAGGTGCCAGAGAGAAGAATAGTGGAACACTCTCTGCATCTGTTGACAAGGGAGGTTGAAATGAACAAAACAATACAGACTTAAACACAGAAGAAACCGTGCATTTGCAATTGCCGGTCCCAAACTCTGGAACAGTCTCCCGAATTCATATTAGAACTGCCCCTTCTATTTTGGTTTTTAAAAATTGACTTTAAACGCAACTATTTTTATCAGCTTTTCACCTTCCTTGAACCTTCTCTGCCTCTGTGAGTGCATCTCATGTTTGTTTGGTTTGTATACTTTTATTGCACATCATTTTTGTCAAACTCAGTTGCTTTTAAATGTGCTATACAAATAAATATTGTACCGTACTGTATTGTCAAAAAAAAAAAAAAAAAAAAAAAAAAGGGGTAGGGGTACGGAAGAGGATTAGGGCCAAGCAATAATAAAAAAATAAAACCATCTCGAGATTAAAGTTATTAAATTTCGAGAAAAAACTCGTTAAATTTCGAGAAAAAAAGTCTAAATAAAATGTTGAGAATAAACTCGTTAAATTTCGAGAAAAAAAGTCTAAATAAAATGTTGAGAATAAACTCGTTAAATTTCGAGAAAAAAGTCGAGATAAAATGTTGAGAATAAAGCCATTAAATTACGAGAAAAAAGTCGTTAAATTACGAGAACAAATTTGTTAAATAAGAAAAATGTCGTTAAATTTCGAGAAAAAAAAGTCACGATAAAATGTTGAGAATAAAGAAATTAAATTACGAGAAAAAAGTTGTTAAATTACGAGAACAAATTCGTTAAATTACAAGAATAAATTCGTTAACTTAATGACTTTATTCTCAACATTTTATCTCGACTTCTCTCGTAATTTAACGAGTTTTTTCCCGTAATTTAATGAGTTTATTCAACATTTTATCTCGACTTTTTTTCTCGAAATTTAATGAGTTTTTTCTCAAAATTTAACTTTAATCTCGAGATGGTTTTATTTTTTTTTTATTATTGCTTGGCCCTAATCCTCTTCCGTAGTAGGGGAGAGCAGGGCACAACCTAATATTTTTTGACTTTCTTAATTTGTGTAAATCCACTTAAGGTTCAGTCTCTTTATTTTTTAAATTAATTTCACACGTCTAGTAAAGTTATGTGGTTTTGTTTCATTAATACGGTGTATACTTTTCTTTATTTACCCCGAAAGAATGCAAGTGAAATGTGATAACATGCCTCAATGTGATATCTTCCAAAGATTTTTGAATTTTTCCGCATTTTTTGTTTTGTCATGCTGGTTACAATTAGCCCCGCATTAGGTTGTGCCCTGCTCACCCCTATTTGCACTGGATGGCTATCTGATCATTTTATATAAAAAAATAAAAATAAAATAATAATAATAAAATAAAATAAAATAAAATAAAATAAAATAAAATAAAATAACAAAATAAAACAAAACAAAACAAAACAAAACAAAAAAAAAAAAAACCAAAAAAAAAAAATAAAAAAAAAAAAATAAAATAAAATAAAATAAAATAAAATAAAGTGTAAAGGCTTTCCAAGACATCAGAAGGTGAATGATTTCTAGTATATTAGTCAAACAGATATCTATATTCACTCCCTTTTAGTCATGGCAAAAACTACTGTACAACTACTTGTACTGCTATTGTACTAAATGATCAGGTGACAAATCACAATGAACTATGATAGCTGACGAACAGCAAGCTATTACTGACAGGCAGCTATTACAAAAATGTTTCCCACATTATACTGCACACATGAAATCATTGTGATGTCATTTCAAGCATGATTCACTAGACATGTGAGGTGGATGCATTTGCATAGATGTGCTATTTTTACCCTTAAAGTTAAAAATAAATTAATAAAAGGAACAATGGCTCAAAAAAATAGAAGTGACTTACTTAAAGCAATTCCTGTGGTACAGTTTCCCATCTACTAGGTGGCGCTGAACAAGGTGAACATGTTGGTTACACATGCTACAGCTGCTGCTCAGAGATCCTGATTTATTGGCACGTTCAGCCAAAACTTCTCTCTGGAAATGACGACAAAAAAAATCATTTAGTCTCTGTGCAAACACCTCAATATAATGTATATCTCAATCAATCAAGTAATCAATAATTATGACAATATTGACATCAGTTATCTCAGAATAATGTAACCTAAGACAAGGGCAGTGTCCCGTTACACACATTCCACAAAAATAAAGAACTGTCAAACAGTTTAAAGTTCCTATACGAGTTAACAGATGTCAGATAAGTTACATATTGTACCTTATTTTCATTTGCTGGTTTAGGCGTCTTATTCTCTGTGGCTGGTTTAGGTGAGGCAAAAACTTTAGCTGTGACAGGTTGGTTCTTCTTCTCAGATGGTGCTTCATCAGACTCTTCGGCTGGTCTTTTAATCCCCGCCATACCCCCAACTGCACATCCAAAGAGTGAAATTTTTTAGCAATGCTGAAAATGACCACACGGTAAACATGTTTTTAAAGAGGACCTCTTATGCCTTTTTTTTTCTTTTTTTTTTTTTTTACATTTTCAACTTTCTTTAGTGTGTAACGTTGCTGTTGAAAAATGTCTGCAAAATAAAAAAAAAAGTCACTCCAAAGAGAGTTATTCTCTATATCAGTATGAGTTTTCCTATTTGAGTTTGGTTAGTAGTGTGTTGACATTAGAAGAAATGGAAAGTGGAGTGAGATTTCCCCAAACAAGCTGAAGGTGTTGTCCAATCACAACACACTGGTCTAACCGACCAATCAGAGCACATTGCACTTTTCAGAAGGAGGGGCTTCATAAAGACAGGATCTAAACTGGGCCGCGCTTCCGAAAACATCATATAACCACCATTGCTCTTTATAATCAACTTGGCTCACAATGCTTTTGAGAAACGCAGCCCAGAGCATTACTGACGGACTGGGAAGAGAGGTGCAGTAACAATGTACAGTAACTTCTGTGGATATCTGTACATCTGAAAACAATTATAACTTCTGTAAATTGGGTGGGTAACAGCTTTGCAGCGAAAGTACTGAAATTTGTGTGTGTGTATGCGCATGTCTTACTGGGAGAACGTCCATGGAAATAATTGTAGTACTGGGACACATAGGTCAGAATGCTGAGCCGATCAGGCACTTTTAGAGCCACCATGTCTTCGGCATCCAGCAGGGCAGGTATACCCAACTCTTTCTCTGCCACCTCAAAAGCCTGGTTAAAAAAATTTAAAAAAAAAAATGAATGAGAGGGGTAAGAATTACACAAGAGGGATTTAGCTCTCACCATTAAGGATGTTTCAGTATGTGTGCATGTACAATATCGCGGAAACATCTCTGTGGCAGAACAATTGGAGGATTTCCTATTGAAAGCGTTTTTAAATTAATATATTCCTTTTATAAAGTGCTAGACCTGCAGAAATCATTCCAAATTAAGATGTTTGATATCTGCAGGCTGCAAAAGGGAAAGAACATAACTGATACAGTCTGTTGATGAATATTATCCTTGTCTGTTCTATATTACATTTAAAGGCGCAATATGAAACTTTTCACGCTAGAGGTCGCCTATTCAAAACAAAGAAGTAGCTTGATGACGCCAAGATTGAGTGCGGAGTCATGGTAGATGTCGTCTTCACCTCATAGCCGGTGGAAAAGAATCTTGACAGGACTCGGGCAGACATCATGTTCATGGATGAGATAATTAACGCTACTGTAGTATGAAACGGAGCGATGCTGGAGCTGAACGAGGCCGCTGGAGCGATTGCTAATGAGAGAGGAGCGCAACACACGTCTCGAGAGCAGTGGATCTTGTATTATGCCACAGTTGCCGCTTCCGCTTCTTCAGGTCAAGCGCTTCTTCCGCAGAGCTGTTTGATCATATTAGATACATTTGAGTGTGTGGAAAATTATAACGTTACTCTGTGCGTTCGCTCAGCAGCTGCTATGAGACACTTGTTGCGCACTGCAGTAAGCTAAATCGATTAATAAAGTCAAGAAAACGAGATTCAAACAATAAGAGTAAACATGTTGAGCTATATAACAATGAGTTTTCTGTCTATAAATGTATCCAAACAGTTGTTCCCTTGTCTAATAAAACATAATATATTAAAGCGTTTTTGGCGTTTCCTGGTTTTATTTTGTAAAGCGGGTATGACGTCACTAATAGGTGACGCACGGACAATCGGACACATCCATGTCCTGGTTAAAATTTCTTATTTCTCTGGATTTAAACATTCTTGGAAACATCTGGGATAATGCAAGTACACAAGTCAGAATCATTGTTCTAGTGGTGTTTGGATATTTGAATCCAAAAATCTTACATGTTGTGGCTTGAAGTTTTGTTTGTTTGTTTGTTTTACAAATTAAACAACTATATTTCTGCTTTTATCAGCTCTTACAAAGAACATATTGATTGACATTAGCTATTAAAACTGAGGAAGTTGGTCAGTGTTATGCTATTCACAATGGTGCAAATGTCACTAGATCAACTTTTAACACATAGCTTATGAATAGTTAACAATGTTACAATAATGAACAGTTGGGAAAATGTTTGTAATTTGTGGTGATTTTCCATCCTGGGGTAGAACTATAATTTCACCATGCCATTATGCACACACAAAAATGTGAACTTGGCCTGGATTTCTTTGGGAGAAAAAAAAAACAAAAAAAAATAAACAAGAGCAGACATGATCAAGCAGAGAGAAATGAAAAAGAGAGAAAAAAAATCTCTTGATAAAATCTAAATGTAGAGGAATAAGGAGGCATTTCTCTGTAAAGATTCATTCAAGAACTCACAGAACAGGTAATGAGATTCAAAGACCACAAATCTAAATGTAGACACTAGGAATCACTACAGATCATTACTAACACTTCCAAGTCAAAGCTACAGTTGGCTAACAACTGAGAATGTTAAGACTCATTTACTTTGCACACAGTGTATTTTATACATACATTTTCTCCTTTTTTTTCTTATTTATAAAATAGCACAGCACTTAGAGGGGACAAAACATTTCATTACTTTGGCGCTATTACGCATGTGACAAAACGTTGAACTCTTAGTCAGCGCCAGGTTTCTATTTACCTTATCCTGAATCTCCACCCTGTAAACCATGCATTACCTTATCTTAACACTTTCACTTTCTCCGTCTCTCTCTCTCACACACACACACACACACACACACACACACACACACACACACACACGTGTTCAGTTTGGAAAGAGACTGTTGTCCTTACATGCACACAAAGCTATTCATTAGCATTTCTTTTGTACTTTCATTATGCTTTTGTATTCTCTTTCACAATAATGCCCTTTTGGACAGCATTCCTTTTTCCGTGGAAACAGGAATGGAAGTGTGTGCAGATGATGATTTATAATGGTCTACGACAGCACAACATGTGATTCAAATGCCCCAAAAACAGAAGAAACCACAAGAATAGGCCTTGAGCACGCATTCAATCGGTCACATCATAGCCCTGGTCAACCACACATGGGTCAAATAGCTCCATGAGAGGTCTAGGAAACATAACTTCCTGGAATGAAGGAATTTCCCAAAAAACTTAAAGTTGTTGATCTGCTCACTTAAAAATAAAGACCCAAAGCAAGAGCTTTACTAGCAGAGGCCATAATAGAGCATATTTATATTTCACAAAAAAACTTTTATTCTCTAGTTCTTTTTTGTGGGAATGCTTTAAAGAACCTAAAACTGTAATGTATAAACAACTTATTTTTTAAAACTGAAAGAAACGTAAAGTCAATCCAAGAAACCCACAAACACAAAGATAAAGGTTCTAAAATGGTATTCACATTAAGAAAAAAATGGTTCTTTTAAGAACTGTGCACTGAAAGATTCTTTGGGGAACCAAACATGGTTCTTCTATAGCACAAAACCCCTTTTGGAACCTTTATTTTTTAAGAAATGTTAATCTTCCTTTTTCATATAGTTGATAATCACTTTAAAGGGCTGTCAGTCATATGAGGAAAAGTGTTAACTATTGTGGAGACAGTTAAAAGATACAAAAAAATAGGTCATCGTATGGTAATGGAAACTACAGGGGGGAAAAAAAGTGATAAAAGTTGATAAAGATAGAGTAAATTAATAATATCTTACCCGTTGATTGTTCTCGTAAATATTTTCCTTGCTCAAAGAGTCAAAGTCTCTGCAAGAGAGCAAAGTAAACATGAGTGAGTGAACAGAAAAGGGATTTTCCCATGCCAAATGTTAACAATGTAAATCTGACACTAATACAAACACAAATAAAGGATGTAGGCTACCAATGCAGTGTCATCACAAGTGCCTGATACCCACTTGAAACAACTAGAATGTTAGAAGATGTAAACGGTGAATAAACACAAAGTTTGAGTATTTTAAGCACATAATCTGTTTCCCAAGATCTAAAATAGGTTTTTAAAGTTCCAACATTCCCATCATAACATCTAGCTTGAAATTATAAATTTTCAAAATGTTTGTACTAAGTTCTAATTTAATGTAACTCAAGTTCTAAAAGTTCTAATATCCTGGTCCTAGATGAAAAAAAAAAAGTGATTTTCTTAGTCATGAAGGACTAAACATTTAATAATATTAAGTTTTAAGGTATAGTACCCATGTTATGTTCCTAAATTCTAAAGGTCTAAGAAGTCCAATTTTTCCTAAGTAATACATTTCTTCACCATGAATTCTAAAAGTTCACATATTTCTAAAAGGAATAAAACGTTTACTGATGTCATCTTACGTTCTGAAATGTTATGCCCTCGACACAAGTTCTGTTTTGAACCACAATTCTAAATGTTCTAAAGTCTGATAGGACTGTAAACAAACTCTACGTTTGAATGTTAAGCATTTAAATGCTCGTCCAAATTTCAGAAGCTGTTCTTTCTGAGCACAAAGCAACACCAACCCGCGCGTTTGTTCTGTGGGGGATGTTACTTACATCAACTCCGGTCTGTGTTTGTGAATTAGAGCGCAGAACGCCAAACCGTCCCGGAAAGATGTGGTCATGTTGGTGATCGACACGTCCCGGTATCCTTCACATTGGATTTTGCACCACTGTTGAAGCGCCTTCACAGCAGCCATGGTGCGAATGCGATTCAACCCGGGACTAGTACTTTAAACTGAACACGGAATCTGGAATCGCCTCCTTCCTTCCAATGGGATCTCGAAAGCTGAATGTTGAACGCTTTTGGTTTTTTCACTCACCCACACCAAGTGATTTCACCCTCAGCTGAAGTTGAGAAACCCCTGAAACTCCTGAGAAGAGTTATGACGTCTTCATGGGTGGAGTTTAAGGTAAGCGTTTTTAAAGGACTTCCCTTACAAGAAATGTAATATAATGGTACCAAATGATAATGTCACGGTACTTTGATAGCCTATAGGCTATAGCATAGCCTTGAGTCATTTACATATTCATGTACCAAGCACTTAAAAGTACCAAAACATGTGTGTTCCATTGCAAGTGCCATGATAATCTTGGAAAATCTATGAATGCTATTTCATTGGTTACAAAGCATCAAACCAAGTGCAAATAAATGCTAAAATGTAAATGTATGAAGTAATTTCCCCTCAAGTTCACACAGGTGACCCACCAGGTGTTGCTCATTACATTAACTATGAGAATGTTATACTAACCTTTGACAACCAGAAAGTGTCCATATACTCAATTTTGAACAAGTACGTGTTGCTTTCTTACACAAACTTATTTTGGGAAATGTTTTGCTTGAAAAGTGTAGGCTACTTTAGATCATTCCTTAAAATAAATGCCACTATCTGATTTTTTTTTTTTCTAATTTCAGACTAAAATGGAATTGGTAGTGTACATACTTTATATTTCTGTAAATCCATGACTTCCTGTGTATTCCTGCAGGTGTTACTTTAGGTGCATTATTGCAGGTCAGTGTTCACATGCAGGTGGTGTTCGTTATGTTCATATGGGTGTGTCTTGGCTGTGTGTTGTTGGACTTGTCTAATCTTGCTGAATCACACTGAAGGAAATACAAAATCGAGGCTTGCACTTTAGACATGATTGACCTTTAACTATTTTAAGATTTGCGTTATATAAACGGTATACATTTTTAGGTAGAAACCAACTTTAAAACTGGACTTTCTGACTTATTTGTTAATATTTAATTATCAACATGTGCCACTGTTTAGTAAGTGTAGTGAATAAATTAATGAATTAATAAAGTTTCACAATAAAACACAGTATATAATTTAGAATGTGTATAAACAGAATCTGTCAAACATTTGAAGACTTGGAATGGTTGTCATTCATTATTTGACCAATAGATGTCAGTAAGAGACCAAATCATAGTTGGGTAGTTTGACAACATTAATGTAAGAGGTAATTTGATATAGGCATACTGAAAAAAATAAAATAAATAAAAATAAATAAATAAATACACACCACGAAAGGCCTCCAAAATGGAAGATGTCCAAAAAATAATGATAACACCTTGGTATGAACATAACATATTTGTTATGTTGAACGCTTTTGGTTTTCACTCACCCACACCAAAGTGACTTTCACTGATATCACCGTGTGAATCTGAGAATCCCCTGAAACTCCCGAGAAGCGTATGACGTCTTCATGGAAGGAGTTAATGCTGCCTTCACATACTATAGGAAATTTGATAATTCCCACTTCTGAAGTCATGATTATGAGCTCATCGCATTCAAGTTTCGAAATGGAAGAGCGTTCATGTGCAATTTTTACCTAGGAAACTCGTATTCCAAGAGCACATGAAGACAGCATAAGGTAAGCGTTTTTAAAGGCCTTAAAGGGTTAGTTCACCCAAAAATGAAAATTCTGTCATTTATTACTCACCCTCATGCCGTTCCACACCCGTAAAACCTTTGTTAATCTTCAGAACACAAATTAAGACATTTTTGTTGAAATCCGATGGCTCAGTGAGACCTTCATAGGGAGCAATGACATTTCCTCTCTCAAGATCCATAAAGGTACTAAAACATATCTAAATCGGTTCATGTGAGTACAGTCGTTCAATATTAATATTATAAAGTGACGAGAATATTTTTGGTGCGCCAAAAAAAAAAAAAAAAACGACTTATTTAGTGATGGCCGATTTCAAAACACTGCTTCATGAAGCAGTGGAGCACAATGAATCAGTGTATCGAATCATGATTCAGTTCACGTGTCAAACTGCCAACGGCTGAAATCACGTGACTTTGGCGCTCCAAACAGTAGATTCGATACACTCATTCATTATACTTCGATCCTTCCTGAAGCATTGTTTTGAAATCGGCCATCACTAAATAAGTCGTTATTTTGGGGGGTTTTTGGCGCACCAAAAATATTCTCGTCGCTCTATAATATTAATATTGAGGCACTAGGCTACACATGAACTGATTTAAATATGTTTTTAGAACCTTTATGGATCTTGAGAGAGGAAATGTCATTGCTCCCTATGGAGGCCTCACGGAGCCATCGGATTTCAACTAAAATATCTTAATTTGTGTTCAGAGGATTAACGAAGGTCTTACGGGTGTGGAACGGCTTGAGGGTAAGTAATAAATGACAGAATTTTCATTTTTGGGTGAACTAACCCTTTAAATGGACTTTCTTACTATTTTGTTCTTATTTAATTATCAATGTGTGCTAAGTCTTTGCTCATAGTTAAAACAGTATTGAATGAATAAGCTATTTTTGTTAGTAATGAAGTTAATTCTAGTTTGTTCTAGAATTAAACGTGGTTTGGTGTATAAACAGTATAAATAATTGCAGCAGCAGCCCACACATACCTTTATCTTAATTGGAACATACAGAAGAAACAAGAAATTCATTTTTTGGTCAGAAACGCTCAGACTGCATGCCAAGAGATGTTTAAAACTCATTAAAAGTGCAAGTGAATGAACCATTTCCTATAAACTCTTGCATTGTGTATGTGTGTGATAAAATGTTTCTGCCTCCTTAAAGCCCTGTGAGTTACCTAAACATACTGACAGAAAGAAACTGTCTTAACGACAACAATTCACTTCTTTGGCAGATAGAAGTAAAGCAAGGCAATGAAAGAATGAGAATGTGGAACATCTGGAAGCTGTTATCTCTGAAGCCCTCAATATACACAGAGAATGAGGGGGAGTATGTGATACTGTGTTATTGTTTTCTTCTAGGCTAAAATGAATGCTGTTCTTACAGCCAAAATAAACATTATTTCATTCTGAGAGAAAAATAATGGTAATGATTTCTGTTTAGCAAATTAAACTGGAACTACACAGACAATGCATGTAGATCTGCTATGAAGTAAACCAACAACATTCCAGAATTAGTGTTTATTGCGTGTTCATTTTATTATTATAAATTTGAGAGGTGTGGTTTCTTGCAAACTTGCTAAACGCAGTCAGTGCTGATTTTGTGATTTTTAAAGACTTCAAACAATGGTCATGAAAAAAAAAAAACAAGCATAACTGGTGCTTTGTACATTTTAGACATTAGGTCCATGCAAGCTATTTGACTTAAATTTGTCAAATAAATTGTTTTTATATGATTTAGAGATACTTGTACTGCTTAAAAGTAAGACTTTTTTAATATAATTTTATTCAGCAAGGATGCATTAAATTGATCAAAAGTGGCAATAAATGCTGCACAAATAAGACAACACAAAATGCAAAAGCTTCAAAAGAAAAATGGCACAACTCTTTTCAAACTTGACATATATTAGAATGATTTCTGAAGGATCATGTGACACTGAAGACTGGAGTAATGTTGCTGAAAATTCAGCTTTGCATCACAGGAATAAATTACATTTTAAAATATATTAAAATAGAAAACTGTTATTTGAAATGTTAATAATATTTCACAATCTTTTTTTCTGCATTTTTGATCAAATAAATACAGTCTTGGTGAGCACAAGAGACTTTCAAAAACATTAAAAAAATCTTACCAGCCCCAAACGTCACGTATAAATTCCCACTATGCACTAATAAAACTAAATAACCAAAAATCTTTGCATGGAAATGTCATATTTTTTATCTGAATGTCATTTATTATTGCGGGAGAAGGGTTTTTATTTGACTTTTAACAGTCCTCTATCCAGTGGTTCAGATTTCTCACTGCATATTACAAGGGAAATGGAGTGGATAATGACAGGCACTTGCTTTGACATGTTTCATATTCACCATTAACTTGTCAAAAACACATTTGCACTGTAGTAATTATGACCATTATCTTGGTTTGCTGTATTTTGTCATGTTTTAAAGGAAATTATGATGGTTTTGTTGTTAATAATGAAAATCGTTTGTCAGAGGAAACTAACGTTTTCATAAATGTGTTTTGGACCTTTGGAAAACATACTTTTCTACATGCAGGATTTCTTAAAAATGTTTAATTCATTTTAATGAAGTAACCAATCAAGAAATGAAAGTTCTGCCCCATACTTATTTCCATCTTATGATGTTTCTTTTTGTCTTTTTCTTTCTGCTTGCATCAGCCCATACAGAAGCATGGCTTTCAACTTTCTGTCATATCATACTGGATGTGGAAGCAAAAGTCTGGCTTTGATCTTCAAACAGGTCTTGTGTCAGTGTGAGATGAAAGCTGAAGGTGCAGATACACTCCTAGAGGAAGCCACGTTTGACTATCAGCTCTGGGTTTACAACAATGCTTCTTAAAATGTTTTCTTAAATGCATTTAAAGACAGAAACACATTTTGCCTAAAACAACAGTGTCAGAAATGCCGTCCACTAATATTGGCACCCTTGGTAAATATGAGCAAAGGCAGCTGTGAAAATAAATCTGCATTGTTTATCCTTTTAATCTTTCATGCAAAAAAAAAAAAAAAAAAAATCACAATTCTATGGAAGCTTGTTTCTGCCATGAAATAAAAAATAAAAAAAGGTAATTGTGACTTTTTATTTCACAATTGATATAAACTCAAAATTGCGAGTTCTAAAGACTTTTTTCTCAGAATTGTGAGATATAAACCCGAAATTCCGTGTTATGTCCAATTGTGAGGGAAAAAAGACTGACGTTTTTTCTCAGAATTGTGAATTTATATCTCACAATTCTGAGAAAAGTCAATTGCGATAAAAAGTCAGAATTGTGAGTTATAGTCAGCGATATATAAAGTATATATTGTGATATATATAGTCACAATTCTGACTTTATAACACAATTCTGACTATAACTCGCAATTGCGAGTTTAAATCTCGCAATTCTGAGAAAAAAAGTCAGAATTGTGAGAAGTCACAATTCCTTTTTTTTTTTTGTGGCAAAAACAAGCTTCCATAAAATTCTAACCTTTCACTGAAGTGAAACAATTGAATGTGGGGGGAATATCTCATTATGAAATAAATGTTTTTCTTTAGTTCACATTCACATTGGCTACAATTACTGGCACCCAATTATTGCAATGTCCTTTTTAACTACTTCTCTCCTATAATGCCTGATAGTTTGGAGAACACCTGACAAGAGATCAGAGATCATTCCTTCATACAGAATCTCTCCAAAACCTTCAGATTCCCAGCTCCATGTTGGTGCTTCTTCTCTTCAGTTCACTTCACTCATTTTCTTTAGGGTTCAGGTCCAGGGACTGGGAAGACCATGGCAGAAGCTTCATTTTGTGCTCAGTGACACATTTTTGTGTTGATTTTGATGTTTGTTTTGGATCATTGTCCTGATGGAAGATCCAACCATGGCCCATTGGATTTCTAGCAGAAGCGTTCAGGTTTTGATATTTTTATCTGTTGGTATTTGGTAGAATCCATGATAGCATGTATCTGAACATGATGTCCAGGACCTCCAGCATATTTCATTGTACACATGGGGTACTTTTTATCCCTGTGTGCACCAAACTTATCTTGAGTGTTTGCTGCCAAAATGCTCATTTTTTTTGTTTCATCTGACCACAGAACCAGGTCCCGTTTGAAGTTCCAGTTGTGTCTGACAACTGAATATGCTGGAGATTGTTTGTAGATGAGCGGGAAGATTTTTTCTTGAAAACCTCCCAAACAACTTCTGGTGAGGTACTGATCTTTTTTTTTTTTTTTTGGCTTTCTGACTCCAAGACTCAACTAATCTCTGCAATTCTCCAGCGGTGATCATTGGAGAGTCCACTCAAACTCTCCTCCTCATCATCCATTAGGACGATTTAGACACATGTCCTCTTATTTGTAACATCTTTAGTTGATTGGAACTTCTTAATTATTTCCCTGATGGTGGGAATGTTTTTTTGTTGTTGTTGTTGTTGTTGTTGTTTTTTCCAATGCTTCAGCTATTTTCTTACAGCCACTTTCTATTTTTTGTGAAGCTCAACAATCTTTTGCTGCACATCAGAACTATATTCTTTGGTTTTTCTCATTGTGATTAATGATTAAGGGAATTTGGCCTTTGTGTTTACACATATTTGTACTCCTGTGGAACAGGAAGTCTTTGCTGGACAATTTCATGCTCTTAGTCACCCTGGTGTGCTTAGAGAAAAACAACAACAAAAAAACTTAAATATGAATATACTTCAGAGATGATTTACTCATAAGAATTTCTAGGGTTTTTTTGTGTCCAACATGCATTGAAAAAAACATTTATTTCATAATGTGAGTTTCCCCTCCACTTTCAACTGTTTTACTTCAATGAATGGTTAGAATTTTACTTCAATGAATGGTTAGAAACAACAATTTTTTTGTTGTTGTTTTTCTCTAAGCACACCAATTGCGAGTTATAGTCAGAATTGTGTTATAAAGTCAGAATTGTGACTATATATATCACAATATATACTTTATATATCGCTGACTATAACTCACAATTCTGACTTTTTATCGCAATTGACTTTTCTCAGAATTGTGAGATATAAATTCACAATTCTGAGAAAAAACGTCAGTCTTTTTTCCCTCACAATTGGACATAACACGGAATTTCGGGTTTATATCTCACAATTCTGAGAAAAAAGTCTTTAGAACTCGCAATTTTGAGTTTATATCAATTGTGAAATAAAAAGTCACAATTACCTTTTTTTATTTTTTATTTCATGGCAGAAACAAGCTTCCATAGAATTGTGATTTTTTTTTTTTTTTTGCATGAAAGATTAAAAGGATAAACAATGCAGATTTATTTTCACAGCCACCTTTGCTCATACTTATCAAGACTGTCAATATTAGTGGAGGCCACTGTAACTACATTAGTTAACAAGAACTAACAATGATAAATACTTCTTAATCTTGAAATGAACAATGAACAGTTGTATTTTTATCAACAAATGTCAACAAAGAATAATAAATTACTTTAACAAATATTACATAACACTATTTTAGTGTCCTTGTTGCTACATGTAGTTACTGTAGTAATAACTAGAAATTATGCATACATGTAGTTTAGTTATTATTACTCAGTACTTAAACGTAATTACACTGTAACACAAACACCTTAAAATTACACGTTGTTAGTTAATGCATTAACTAATGTTAACTAATAGGGCAGTTATTGTAAAGTGTTACAAAAAAATCCTTTTAAATTTGACTTCTTTTTCTGATGGCATATAACTTTATAATACTAGAAAAATGATTTGTTTAAATAGCTACCTGACTTTTCCTCAGGGCTCTGTACTGAGTGGAGAAAAGCCATTTCCTATAACAAAGTGAAGGAAGTGCCTCCAAATCCAGTTTCGTGTGGCAATAACCTGGCCACATACTGTATAACTAGAGCTCTGACTGGAAGACATAAAGTAATCAGGTTTGTAAGGTTCAGGTAAAAGGATGTTTCTTTTTATTTCCTACAAATACATGCTGTGGTTTGAAAGTTCATATATGCTGGACACTAAGAAGACCAATGGAGGTAAATGAAATCAAAAGAAAAACACAAGAAAAGATGAACACTTTGAATTTTTATTGCACACTACCCTGTATGTCCTCTGAAACTCTGTACAGCAGATTGTTCGGGGTCATTTAAAGAAAAGAAGCCTTAAATAGGCCGTTTCACTCATAGATATATCTTTTAGCTTCCGTTTTAGGAGCACATGTCTATATTTGAACTTTTTTGTTACATTTTGATAAGTCGTAAAGCAGCCCAGTGTTTTCGAACAGAGGGTTTTATACATTCACAGTAAAGCCACTGAATGTTGAATCACAGCTTTGATGAAATATAAGGCACAATGTTATGCTATAAATGGTAATATCGACAGCATGTGGTAGCAATTTACATAAAACTGCACAATTATGTCTCTTTAAGCCTTGATGAATACTTTACAGTGATTTACTTCCATAATATTTTCATGGTATTACATTTTAGAATGATTCATAAGTTTCTATTGCTGAACATATTGGATCATGTTAATTACAAGCCTGTCAGTACATGGAAAAATGTTTGCAAACTAAAGCTTAAACATGCATTTCTTCAGCATCAGAATGTCCTGAACTGTGCAAACATGCTTGTAAACAATATATACACATATGCGATTCAAAATAATACTAACATAATTTGGAAAAATCTGAAAGGTTATGAGTTCAGCAGGATCACTTTTGAATTTGCAGTTGTTTTGTTGGTCCACTGAATCACTACAAAAATATTTGCTTTAAGATGCTCAAATTCATTTTGAACTATAGGTTGTGATGGCATGGCCTACTTTAGGATGATAGACTTATTCACAACTAAAAGATTTAAAACAGAAGAATAATCTTTATGCTCTAGAAACAATATCAGCAACAACAGGCAGTAATATAACATCATAGGTAAAAATATCTATCCAATCATTAGATCAAACAAAATACACAGAATTCTTCCCTTCGGTTTTGCTTCCTCTGAGTGCAACTGACCACCCCCTGGGTCAATAATAAAGAGTACACTTAAAGTGCACATGAGAAATTCAACATACAATCAATAATCTGTCATATCCTTTCTGGTTCATATTTGATTTCAGGCTGGAACCAGAACCACCACTGTCCACGTACTGAGATAATGTCAGTTGAGATGTTAAGATCATGATTTCAGCAGCAATTAGCAATTCAGAAACAGCACTGATGATTCACGTTTACATCCAACTGATTGTGAAGTTATGACTGAGGTTCAGGCCCAAGTCTGTTACTGTCAGCACCTAGACAGACATAAAGCAATAAATACATTTCTTTAAGGCTCGTTTTGCATAAGTCTTTTTAAGGCCCCAAGGGGTGAAGGTCCCTATTGTTTTCCTATGGTAATTTTTTCTCAGCCTTTTGGGCAATTTGGGGTCCTTAACATGCTCAAAAACATGCTCATTTTTTAATATATAGAGACCTCTTGTAACTTTAATTGAATAGCCCTGACCTATATATTTTAAGTATTTAAATATTTTTAAAGGTGCCCTAGATTCAAAATTTGAATTTACCTCGGCATAGTTGAATAACATGGAAAAACATGCATTGAGTTTCAAACTCCATTGCTTTCTCTTTCTTATGTAAATCTCATTTGTTTAAAAGACTTCCGGAAAACACGCGGATCTCAACATAACACCGACTGTTACGTAACAGTCGGGGTGTATGCCCCAATATTTGCATATGCCAGCCCATGTTCCCAACATTATGAAAGGCATTAGACAAGGGCAGCCAGTAACGTCTGGATCTGTGCACAGCTGAATCATCAGACTAGGTAAGCAAGCAAGAACAACAGCGAAAATGGCAGATGGAGCAATAATAACTGACATGATCCATGATATCATGATATTTTTAGTGATATTTGTAAATTGTCTATCTAAATGTTTCGTTAGCATGTTGCTAATGTACTGTTAAATGAGGTTAAAGTTACCATCGTTTCTTACTGTATTCACGGAGACAAGAGCCGTCGCTATTTTCATTTTTAAACACTTGCAGTCTGTATAATTCATAAACACAACTTCATTCTTTATAAATCTCTCCAACAGTGTAGCATTAGCCGTTAGCCATGGAGCACAGCCTCAAACTCATAGAGAATCAAATATAAACATCAAAATAAATACTTTACTCACATAATTCGAAGCATGCATACAGCATGCATGACGAACATCTTGTAAAGATCCATTTGAGGGTTATATTAGCTGTGTGAACTTTGTAAATGTGCTGTAATATAATCGAGAGCTTGTGTGGCAGGGAGCACGCAAATTAAAGGGGCGGCGCGCTGAAAAAATCAGTGCATAGTTAATGATGCCCCAAAATAGGCAGTTAAAAAAATTAATTTAAAAAAATCTATGGGGTATTTTGAGCTGAAACTTCACAGACACATTCAGTGGACACCTTAGACTTATATTACATCTTGTGAAAAAGCATTCTTGGGCACCTTTAAATGCATTACAATATTTTTTATTTATTTGTTTGTAATTCAGTATACCACAGACAAATATTCCAAATTATTTTCAGCATAGCCTAATAAAAGCTTATAGAGTATCAGATAACTGCTGATGAAAGTACTGAACATATTTAAATTTTCAATATTTAAACTTACTGCAAACACATGAGCAATCGTCAGTGTATTTATAACAAGTACCTTCTTAAAAACAATATTAAAGTATATTACCTGATTGTCACGGTAAGTGAACAAGGCCTCTTGTGAATTCACTGTTACATTTTCTGGCTCCGCCTTCACCCCATAAAAGGAAACAGTTTCCACTGTGATGTAAGTAGCCTCCTCATGATTATGCAGCACCTCTGATGTCATTGTGTTCTGAAGATCATTAACAATTAAAGATCATAATCTATATGATTGTTTACGGAAACATTTAAGAACAATCAAGTGATGCATTAAATAAAATACCATTGAATAAAAATGTGTATAAACTAAATATTTAATGAGAAAAGTTAACAGAGGTGATTACATGAAATCTGAGAAGCAGCATGTAAAACAGGTGAATAAATAACCTTTTATAACGTGCCTATAGTATGAGGATCTAATGAAAGCTTACTGAAAGTAAAGCATTCTGGTGTGCTGCAGTAAAGGTGAATGGTGCTGTTTTCTGTACCTTGTCTACCGTGAAATAGACGTAAGCGTACTGATCAGTCTCATACGAGTCAAGGGTCTCTCCGTCATCCCAGTACAAATCACCCTTGGCCACACCGTCCTCACTCAGACTTGCAATCAGATGAAGGGGCTGACCGCTGCTCACCCACAGGGTGGTGTTCGGTCTCTAAAACACAAACATACAGAACAGAATTCAAATAAACATGCCTATGGATCGCAGTGAATGGACGGCCTACACAACTACTCGTAAACAGAGTTTTGTAAACTGAGAAAGACCATTAAAATCTGGATATGAACTGGATTTTGTTTATAAATAAATTATATATACTAAATTACCTACATATCAATAAATTGACAAAGACTTCCTTAAGAGGTAATTTATTTATTAAATGTATAAATGTAAAGTTTGGAATAATTAAAATTAATGTTTTGAAAGACGTTTCTTATGATCACCAAGGCTGCATTTACATGATCAGAAATACAGTAATATTATGAAATATTATTGCAATTTAAAACAAAGCTGAATTTTCATTACTCCAGTCTTCAGTGTCACATGATCCTTCAGATAT
The DNA here is from genome assembly GCF_018812025.1 of Megalobrama amblycephala. Taxonomy (NCBI): domain Eukaryota; kingdom Metazoa; phylum Chordata; class Actinopteri; order Cypriniformes; family Xenocyprididae; genus Megalobrama; species Megalobrama amblycephala. Next base: position 46,808,407 of record NC_063050.1, read on the forward strand.
CATTGTAATATGCTGATTTGCTGCTCTAGAAACATTTATTATTATCATCAATGTTAAACAGTTGTTCTGCTCAATATTTTCGTGGAATAAACTATTATTTAAAAGTTTGGGGGTAAAAAAAAAAAAAAATTATATATATATATATATATATATATATATATATATATATATATATATATATATGTTTTTCTTCAAAAAGTGACAGTAAATACATTTGTTACAAAACGGTACAAAACAATGTTTTCAACATTTATGATAATAAGTATATGTATAAGTATACATATACATATATATACACACACATATATATATAATATATATATATATAAGTATATAATAATAAGTAATGTGCAGCAATAATAATAATAATAATACTTGAGCACTAAATCAGTATATTAGAATGATTTCTGAGGGATCAAGTGACACTGAAGACTGGAGGAATGATGCTGAAAATTCAGCTTTGATCACAAGAATAAATACAATTTTTAAATATATTCATATAGAAAACAGTTATTTTAGAATGTAATAATATTTTTTAATGTATGAATGTAAAATAGTTTTTAATGTTGAAATAAATTGGGTTTTTTTTGTAAATGGAGAAAACCTCCTTTACATGAAATGTATTTATTATATATAAAATCTGGATTATATTTATAAATAATTACATATAAATTACTTGTTAAGGAAGTCTGTCTCCATTAACTGAAAAACAGTAACGTACGAATATGTACACTACCGTTCAAAAGTTTGGGATCGGTAAGATTTTTAATATTTTTAAAAGAAGTTTTGTCTGCTCACCAAGATTGCATTTATTTAATTAAAAATACAGTAAAAACAGTAATATTGTGAAATATTATTACAGTATAAAATAACTGTTTTCTATTGGAATATAATATAAAATGTAATTTATTTCTGTGTTGGAAAAGCTGAATTTTCAATTATCATTACTCCAGTCTTCAGTGTCACATGATCCTTCAGAAATCATTTTAATATGATGATTTGCTGCTCAAGAAACATTTATTATTATTATTATCAATGTTAAAAACAGTTGTATACTTTTTTTTTTTTTTTTTCAGGATTCCTTGATGAATAGAAAGTTCAAAAGAACAGCATTTATCTGAAATACAAAGCTTTTGTAACATTATACACTACCGTTCAAAAGTTTGGGGTCAGCAAGAATTTTTATTTTTATTTTTTTTAGAAGAATTTAAAAAAATTTATATTTTTTTCAGCAAGGATGCATTAAATCAATCAAAAGTGACAGTAAAGACATTTAAAATGTAACAATAAATTATATTTCAAATAAACACTGTTCGTTTGAACTTTCTATTCATCAAAAAATCCTGAAAAAAAATATTTTGTACATCTGTGCACATTAAATGTTTCTTGAGTAGCAAATCAACACATTAAAATGATTTCTTAAGGATCATGTGACACTGAAGACTGGAGTAATGATGATAAAAATTCAGCTTTGCCAACACAAGAATAAGTTAAATTTTTCAAATATTTTCAAATAGAAAATTAATTAATAATATTTCACAATATTACTGATTTTACTGTATTTTTAATTAAATAAATGCAGCCTTGGTGAGCAGACGAAACTTCTTTATAAAACATTAAAAATGTTACCGATCCCAAACTTTTGAATGGTAGTGTATATATTGTGATTCTTTTTCACCTGTGTAGGTATGATGGATCCCTCTCTGAGATGCAGGTTGATTTTGTCCATTGGAGCCTGAAGTTTGATCTCTTCTCCTCTGCTTACCAATGAATCACCCTGTATGTGACACAAACAAATGTGAATGTTGTATGAGACTATAAAACAAAAGAACTGTATGTTTCTAAAAGGGTTTCTAGAGAGGATGTGACTCACGGTGTGGAAATCGTACCAGAGACCTTTAGGGAAATATCCCACAACATAATCTTGTCCTGCCTCCAAAACCGGCGTGACCAGCAAACTCTTTCCCCATAGGAACTGTTTATCTATTCCATATGTCTTCTCATCGGTAGGGAACCTAAAACACAGCACAGACAGTGATTATATGCAAAGAAGTCAAAGTGAAATGATGAATATTACGTGCCTGGATCTGTTTCTAGATTCTTCACTAAAAATGATAATTCTGTCATCAGATGCTGCTATAACTCCAAGGTTTGGAGTAAACTATTCCTTTAAGAATTCAATGCACATACAATCAGGGTTTGAAATCACATGTGTTTATCTTACTGAAAGAGTAGTGGTGTGGCGACCGTGTGTCCACTGATGTGTGCGTGATGGAAGAGCGTGTAGAGATATGGGAACAGGGAATAACGGAGAAGGATGGCTTCTTTCATTGCTGTACGAGCTGCAGGACTGAATGCAGTTGGTTCCTGATCCTGTTGTGAAATGGGTTAGGGTTAGGGTTAGGTCTTAAGTTAAGTCTTGCCTTTGGAATAAAACACTACAAAAACAGAATATTGCACTGGCAAATCAACAGACAGATGGGTAACTAATCAGATGAACAGACAAAAACGTCTCAAGACTGCAGAAAAACAATAAGATAAAACAGTTGTAAAACAGCAGATCCTTTAAGGCAGCACAAATCTTAGCATTATGAGTTGTGACCAGCTGCAGCTGCACATTTTGCTGTAGTCTAAAGCTATAAGAAACAGTCATAATAGCGTTTGGACAGGAAGAAAGTTCACCTGTTCATCTATGGAGTTGTGGTTTCTTGAAAAAGGGTATAAAGCTCCGAGCTGGGTCCATCGGACACACAGTTCTTCTGTAGTGCTGCCCCCAAAGCCACAGATGTCTGCCCCAATAAGAGGAATTCCCAGGATGTTAAATGTCAGCATACCTGGAAAAAAGAAAAGAAAATGGTTAGTAAAATTGTAGTAAATACAACACAATATGGGACTAACTCTGACCTCAGCAGAGCATGGGTGTGTGCGCTTATACCTGATATAGATGTGGCCAGATCTTTCCATTGACTCCTGTTGTCTCCGAGCCAATGGCCCGAATACTTGCCCTGACTAGGAAACGTAGAGCGGGAAATGATGAAGGGACGCTTCCCTGTGATCTTCCTCAAAGCACTGAGAGAGACAGATGAACATGATCCACTACCGTTTCACAAACAGAAAGTGTCCAAATACTTTTTGTCTTTATTTAGAGAAGTAAACTTGAAACTTTTTGGGGGGGTGAAATGTTTTGGTTGAAAAGTTTGCTTGCACCATCTTTCTTTTTAAGTGGCACTTAGTTTGACAAAAGTTTGGGGTCGTAAGATTGTTTTTATTTTTTTTTTAGAAATTTGCATTAAATTGATAAAAAGTGGCATTTACAAGGTCACAAAAAATTCTATTACAAACAATTCTATTACATTCTATTAGCTACTTTGTAGTTTTACTGAGTAACAAAGATATTAGGAACTTTTAAACTCTTTGTGACTACATTTTTGAATAAGTATGCATACTCTTTTCTCCAATACACTTGTGATGAGTAATGCAGTTACATATTACATTTTGCATGGCACTAACTTTTTCTGCAGCTGTTTATTTCTTCTATAAAGAAGCGATATTGCCGTCTAAGGACACTGAAGGTACTATGTTTTTGTATGAGTAAAATACTTAAGTACTGTAAAAAATTAAATACTCTAAGACTTTTACTCAAGTCGCATTGGAATTGGTAACGTATAACTTGTGATAGAGTCATTTTGGCTGTAAGGTATCTGTACTTTTACAGTTTTTTATGGTTTTCAGGTACTCTACTCCTCTGGAAAACAGTTATGTAAATTGTATCAATATTTCACAATATTACTGTTTTTACATTATTTTTCAAATGAATGCAGCCTTGGTGAGCGTAACAGACATTAAAAAACATTTCAAAAACATTAAAAAAAAAATATTACAGACCCCTAACGTTTAACGGTATACAGTATGTATATATTTTTGTGTCTTTTTTGTGTGATTGTGTGTACCTTTCAGTAGCCTTAGCTTCCATGAGTCCATACAGACTGTGTATGTTGTAGTGAGAGGAGATTTTCTGACGAGCAGATGCACACACAGTCTTGGCCTTTAATGTACCACCCAGAATACCTACAGCAAGACAATACCATGTGTCTTATTGTTGGAAGAAACATAGCATGAATAATTTAGATCTCCACATAACAGCTAATACACTGATACCTGGTGTGTAGGGAGGATTTTCAAGTTCATTGTCTGGACAACCATTCAGTGATCCATCAAAGAAATTAGACGGCTCATTCATGTCCTTGAAGAAGAAACAAAAAGAAGAAGAGTATATTGGGCATATTAAAAAGCAAGATCAATGCCTGGGTAAATAAAAATAATTATGAAAGCTTGTTTCCGCCACTAAATAAAAAAATAAAAAAGTTATTGTGAAATTCTCAGAATTGTGATATTTAAACTAGTAAAAGTGAGTTTTAAAGTCAGAATTGCGTGATATAAAGTCAGAATTGCGAGTTATAAAGTCAGAATTGTGAGATATAAACTCGCAATTCTGAGAAAAAACAGCAGTCTTTTTGCCCCTCACAATTGGACATTATAACACGCAACTGCGAGTTCATATCTCACAATTCTGAGAAAAAAGTCAGAATCGCGAGATTTTAACTTGCAATTGCATGTTATAAAGTAAATTGCGAGAAATCAACTCGCAATTCTGACTTTTTTCTCGCAATTGCGAGTTTATATCACGCAATTGTGAGTTTATATCTTGCAATTCTGAGGGGAAAAAAGTCAGAATTGTGAGAAAAAAAAAGTTGATTAACTTTTTTTATTTTTACTTCATGGTGGAATCAAGCTTCCATAAATAATGAACCATCAAACAAGGAATAATACAAATGCAAAACATACAATCCACACGCCATCAAATGCCACTTTGTCATGGAACCTCTGCAGATTCTGGTACCACCATTCATGTGTGTCTGGATTGGAGAAATCTGGAAAAGCAGTGAGACCTGGCCAAACCTTAGAAACAAGCAACAACAACAAAAACATCTGCAGTCAAGTCATATATAATATTCATAATTACTACATTTTAATTTAATTTTGTTTAAAGGTGCCCTAGAATTAAAAATTGAATTTATCTTGGCATAGTTGAATAACAAGAGTTCAGTACGTGGAAATGACATACAGTGAGTCTCAAACTCCATTGTTTCCTCCTTCTTATATAAATCTCATTTGTTTAAAAGACTTCTGAAGAACAGGCGAATCTCAACATAACACCGACTGTTGCGTAACAGTCGGGATCATTAATATGTACGCCCCCAATATTTGCATATGCCAGCCCATGTTCAAGGCATTACACAAGGGCAGAACGTCTGGATCTGTGCACAGCTGAATCATCAGACTAGGTAAGCAAGCAAGGACAACAGCGAAAAATGGCAGATGGAGTGATAATAACTGACATGATCCATGATTACATGATATTTTTAGTGATATTTGTAAATTGTCTTTCTAAATGTTTTGTTAGCATGTTGCTAATGTACTGTTAAATGTGGTTAAAGTTACCATCGTTTCTTACTGTATTCACGGAGACAACACTGTCGTCATTTTTTAAACACTTGCAGTCTGTATAATGCATAAACACAACTTCATTCTTTATAAATCTCTCCAACAGTGTGTAATGTTAGCTTTAGCCACAGAGCACAATCAAACTCATTCAGAATCAAATGTAAACATCCAAATAAATACTATACTTACGCGATTAGACATGCTGCATGACGATCACTTTGTAAAGATCCATTTTGAGGATTATATTAGATGTGTGAACTTTGTTTATGCTGTTTAAGGCAAGTGCGAGCTCGGGGGGTGGGGAGCACGAGAATTTAAAGGGTCCGCAGCCTAAATCGGTGCATATTTAATGATGCCCAAAAATAGGCAGTTAAAAAAAAAACTTCACAGACACATTCAGGGGACACTTTAGACTATATTACATCTTTTGAAAACACTTTAATTATAATGTTTTTAAGCTTCCAAGCACTCTTAAAAATGCTAATTAATTACTAAGTTTCTGTTTAGGTTTCACATGGTCTTGGACTTCATATTGACACCTATTGGTGCGAATGCAGCATCACATTTAAGTTTATTGATTACAATGCCATTGTAGAAATGTTTAATGATTAATTTATTCCACAATAAATAAAGCATGAAATTATTTTGGAAAAGTCAGTAGTATTCATCTGGACATGTGATCATGGTGGCCAGCATCCTTATGAAAAATAAAAATAGCTGCCAGAGTCAGCACATTTTGGGGTCAGCACATTCTTTTCTTCTTCGGAAATGAATACTTTTATATAGCAGGGATGCATTAAATTAATCAAAAGTGACAGTAAAGACATTTACAATGTTGCAAAAGATTTCCATTTTAATTAAATGCTGTTCAATTCAACTTTCTATTCATCAAAGAATCCTGAAAAAAATATTTTTGAGTATTAAGCAGCACAATTATTTTCAACACAGATAAGAAAGGTTTCATGAGCACCAAAATCACCATATTAGAATGATTTCTGAAGGATCTGGGGTAATAATGATGCTGAAAATTCAGCTTTGATCACAGGAATAAATTACATTTTAAAATATATAAAACAGTTATATTAAATTGCAGTAATATTTCACAATATTACTGTTTTTTACTGTATTTGTGATCAAATAAATGCATGCTTGGTGAGCATAAATAAAAAAAATGTAAAAAAAAAAAAAAAAAAAAAAAGTACCTTCCCAATAAGGACGTCTCCATTTGAGTCATTGATGAAAATCCCTCTCTTCTTTCCTTCCTCATATGGCCAGTAGGAGCCAGAAGGCTGAGAGCTACTGATGCCAGGATCCTGATGAGGAAGCGCAAAAGAGACAAACACACAAACTGCAGTTTAAATCAAGCACACTTCAGCTAAATCCACAGTGACACATCCAAATGCTTTACTGAAGGTTTCAACATTTAGTTGCCAAACAGGCCTCATGACTGTCAGTGAGATTCTAATGCAACACAAAAGAGACGAGAGACTAATGAGGAAGTGTGTCACATGGATGTTTAATAAACCCACATGACATAGAAGTTCCTCTCATTTTGATTTTTAGTTGATTTGCTTTCTGCAAATTAATCTATTGACAGTCCCCACAAATTGCTTAAGCCAAATTGAACATGTATGAATGTCACTGCATATCAAATCATGCGACATCTTCAAACAAATGATCATTTGGAGCGGGAAACTAACTTTAATTTTCACAGTCATTTGTGCAATGATGCTCAACCAACTGGTGATTTTTAGTGGATGTATGCAGTAGGTTGTCACGGTATCAACATTTCAGTAGTCGGTTCTCAGTGCAAATTTTAAGTACCAGAACTTGTGTCCCATTTCGTCTTGTCTGTTTGTTATTCCTGTCAATCGTCGAAGTTTCCAATTCAATTGCGCATTTAAATTCGGTTGTCAATCCAGAAACTTTGCAGTGTACTTAGCAATATGAAAAACTAAACTTGCGAAAAACCCCCGTTATAATAAAAAAAACACTTAATTGTACAATGAATCTCTTATTTACACCGTGTTTACACTTCTTTGGTTATAATGAAAGGATTCGCAAGCTTGTGCGTTTTCTGTGGTGTTAAGTGGATTCTGACTTACTTACTGAGTAGCACCTCTGATAGGCCATTGAGTTCAGGTGCTCAACAGATATGATTGTGATTGGCTACAATGGTCAACACTTGTAAAAACAAACTGTAAATACAAATTTAAACCTTTGACGCTCAGAGATAGCTCAAAAAAACATGAAAGAGAGCATTTTAAAGCAGTGGATAACGAATACAACCAGTACTCGGTACAACCAATACTGCAGTAATGCTGGTATCTTCAACTTTTTTATATTTTTAGTACCGAATGATACCAGTTGTAATGGTATGTTTGACAACCCTAGTATGAAGTAAGTTCCACTATCACTTCAAGATCATTTAGGTGTCCAAGCAGAGTAACCTAAGGTATAGCTCATAGTCAATCAAAGTGTGTGTGTATGTGTTTGTACCAGAATCATGACGTAGTGTTGATCATGTCTGTGAAGGTCTTTCACAAGGTCAGGTAGGGTGGAAAAGTTCACAGGCTCATAAGTGAAGTCTAGAGCACGATCCATGTAGTCAATGTCATTCCACTGAACGTCCTGAAAGAAAAAAAAAAACAATTTGCTTTGTACAATTTGCAATTAGTCATTTTGCTAAACGCACAATGCTAAGTCAGTGTTTTTCTGTGGTTCATTACAAAAGCAGAAATCAGACTTCTCTTTGTGTGTCAGCAATATGAGGCAAAGGATCAAGAACAATATGCAACATTAAAATTCACTAGATTTCAAAAGTGCTGTTTTAATGTCCCTGTAAACAACAAATGTTTGTATTGGGGTAAACTAGCATTGCAAATAGACAACAGTATCAATTATTTATATATTATTATAGTATGCATTTATATTTTAATATTTTTCATTTTAGTATAAATTTTAGTCATTTTGTTATGTGCTTTTTATTGTTTTGTTTTTTTTATATTTCTATATAGCTTTAATTTATTTTAATGTCAGTTTGTTTTATTCATTTTAATCACTTCAACTCATTTAATTTAATTGCCAAGACAATATTTCTAATCTTCATTTAATTTTAAGTTATAAGATTTTCATCAAGCTTTTTAGCTTTATTTAAAAAATTAAGTGTTAGTTTAGTTTTAGTTTGTTTAGTAGGTAGTTTTAGTTTTAGTTAACAATAACACTGATTGAAACAGATAAACGTTTATGGCATACGGTTTTTTCTTCATCATTTTCTGTGCTGAAATATTTTTCTAATTTTTCTTAAAGGTCCCGTTTTCCGTGTTTTTTGAAGCTTTGATTGTGTTTATAGTGTGCAATATAACATGTGTTCATGTTTCGCGTGTAAAAAAACACAGTATTTTTCACATAATTTACTTATCTGTATACCGCTGTTTCCACTGTCATAAAAACGGGCTGATGACTTCCTTGTTCTATGAAGTCCCTCCTTCAGAAATACGTAACGAGTTCTGATTGTGCCAGCGGTTCCTGTGTTGTGATTCGACAGCAGTTTAGCGCATCTTGCCCGGAAAGGTCACGCCTCTTACCATAACGTGGAGATGCACGCGCTCAGTGTTATTGTAAACATGTCTTTAATTTTACCCTATCAATTTGAGCCGGAATCAGACCCGGTGATTTGACTGCGGGATGAAAATAACAGCGTTTCGACAACATGGCAACAAACTCACTCTACAAACGCAACTCTTGTGTATTCCTGTGGGCGGAGGTTAGTCAAAAAACTGTTTTAGTGATGTCATTAAAGAAGGAAGTAGAGGGATGTAGTCCAAACTGGCCGTTCGATGTAGGCGACTTCTGTTAAATAAAATATCTCGCTTGGCATTGAACTTTGAGCTTTAAAATTTTACAGATTTTATTTATACTCTAACAACAACATTACACACTAACTAAAGTTTGAAACATGGGATCACGAAGAACAGGACCTTTAATGTCTAAAGAAAGTGCAAATCTGGTGAGCTACAGCAGGAGATTTCAAATTCTAACCAACCAGTAAACATTTGACTATGAACCATAATTACCTACACTACCTATAAAACTACCTACCTTCACCAAACCAATAATTAATGAAAATGATCTAACAACTACTGTATAGTACCTGAGGTATCCCATAATTCCGCATTTCTCTCACAACATTCCAGGTTTTGTTACTAGACTTGTAGCCCCATCGGCAGAGATGATAGCCCAGAGCCCAGTAGATGGGCATTGCAGGTTTACCTAATAGAAAAAAAGAGGATACAATCATTAGTTGGTGAACTTCTGATTCTTCATGTCAAAATGCTTATCAAATACTGCTTATGATGCTTGCTGACCTACAACATCCAGGTACTGTCCAATTACAGAGACGGGATCCGGGCCTAGGAAAATGTAAAAGTCGAGGATCCCACCAATCATACGCCATGTGAGAGCAGGTGCAGGCTGCAGAGCCACATCTACATGGCAGATTATTTACAAATGTTAATAAAAAGTTCAGACTTACAAAAAGGTGATGTGGTATTACAGTAAAGTTTTCTGGACATGGAAGCATTCTAATGCCATATTTTTTGATATGCAACGATCCAAACAATTCCCGATGGACAAAATCAAGCCTGGGTGTTTATCATGACCAAATACAAGGCTTATAAGCATTACAATAAAACGAACATCAAAAATAGGTGCAAAATAAACAGCATACTGATTATGGATTCAACCATTAGCTCAAGATCATGCTAGAACCAAGTGTGCATGTGTGTGATGATGAACCCACCCATTGCATTGCTGTTGAGCATGAAAAACCCATGTGCCATTCCATCAGATTCCACAGAAAGATAAAAGGGATGGACGCCATAGAGGTTGGTCAGCTCCTGAAAGAACAATCGAGAAGTACAGAAAATTAAGTGCAATCTAGATCATTTATTAATCTGTGATGTTTGCACTTTGCAGTGCTTTTCAAGGGCTCATGTAATCAGTGCAATGTAATATAGTCAGTGTGTCACAAAATATGCATAAACAAATGGGAAATACTGATTTGATTTTAAAGTTTGAGTTGAAAGCTTCAAGCTTCCATGAAGAAAAACTGTCTATTACAGGACAGAAAACAATGCAACCAAAATCCAATCAGACTAGCAACAAGATGAACACAGCAGCAAAATTACAATATTAATTTGTATTTTACTAATCTGCAACAGTTACTTTTCCTATAGACTAGATAAAGGGCCACTAATTGTGCTAAACTTCTTGTATTCAGTTTTTTAAGTAAAATTTGAAAGAGCACAGACTGATTATTACATCAGAAGGCAAAAGTCATGTTGTTACCATGGGTGGAACATCTCGAGCCCACATGGTGAGTGTGTTCCACTGAACGTCATGCAGAAAGTTGGAGCGATGTTCACCCAGCCCATATATGAAACGTGACGGTAATGATGTGGACATCTGCAGGAACTGATCCGCATAGAAGAGAGGAGCTATGGATGTATTCAGCCTAATGGCATGTGATCATGTTAATAACTCGATACTGATACAGAGACATGTTATACACTGTACATTTCAAAACTAAAGTTTTCTGGTCATCATTTCTAATGTAAAAGAAACTAAATCATTGCATTTTCAATTTAAAGGCAGGTCCGTTTTCTAATGTTAAATGACAATAAACAGTACTTACAGCACAGTTCCTGTCTGCGTTCTCTTGACAATCAGCCCGAAAGGTTCTTTGATGAAGTCTACGGTGTAAGAAGGATTTGATGCTCTTTTCTGAACCACAGGAACATCTATAGGCACCTCGTACCTCTTTTCATTTGGGTCTGTTATCTGTATGAGACAAGTAAATATTATGAAACAATAAATAATGTGCAACATTTTCTAATAGGGACATACAGATATTAATATTCTGACCAATATCAATAAACTGTTATTTATTGTCATAATAAATAAATGTTCGATCTTAAATTCTATACTATGTTGTCTAAATAAATTGAAAATAAAGCACTAAAAATTTAAAGGTGCCATAGAACGTCTTTTCAAAAGATGTAATATAAGTCTAAGGTGTCTCCTGAATGTGTCTGTGAAGTTTCAGCTCAAAATACCCCATAGATTTTTTAAATGATTTTTTTTAACTGCCTATTTTGGGGCATCATTAAATATGCGCCGATTCAGGCTGCGGCCCCTTTAAATCTCTCGCTCCCTGCCCCCCCAAACTCTCGACTATAAGTGCAGTTATACAGTGCATAAACAAAGTTCACACAGCTAATATAACCCTCAAATGGATCTTTACAAGATGTTCATCATGCATGCTGCACGCATGGATCGGATCATGTGAGTATAGTATTTATTTGGATGTTTACATTTGATTCTGAATGAGTTTGATTGTGCTCCGTGGCTAAAGCTAACATTACACACTGTTGGAGAGTGTGTATTTATAAAGAATGAAGTTGTGTTTATGAATTATACAGACTGCAAGTGTTTAAAAATGAAAATAGCGACGGCTCTTGTCTCCGTGAATACAGTAAGAAACGATGGTAACTTTAACCACATTTAACAGTACATTAGCAACATGCTAACGAAACATTTAGAAACACAATTTACAAATATCATGTAATCATGGATCATGTCTGTTATCATTGCTCCTTCTGCCATTTTTCGCTATTGTTCTTGCTTGCTTACCTAGTCTGATGATTCAGCTGTGCACAGATCCAGACGTTAATACTGGCTGCCCTTGTGTAATGCTTGAATATGGGCTGGCATATGCAAATATTGGGGGCGTACATATTAATGATCCCGACTGTTACGTAACAGTCGGTGTTATGTTGAGATTCACCTGTTTTTCGAGAGGTCTTTTAAACAAATGAGATTTATATAAAGAAGGAGGAAGCAATGGAGTTTGAAACTCAGTGTATGTCTTTTCCATGTACTGAACTCTTGTTATTCAACTATGCCAAGGTAAATTCAATTTTTGATTCTAGGGCACCTTTAAATAACTGATTTTAAATGCTACAAGTGAAAACTGGCCATTATAATTATAATCCAGTTATAATAAACAATATGAAAAATGGATATTCTTTTTGTTTTCGTGATTTGCCAAAGATTAAATTTAACAGTGTAATTGAGTTAGTGCGTGAAGATTAACTTTAGGTGAGAGTTAAATAGATTAAATAACCATTAACTGACTATATATTTTATACATTACCATTCAAAAGTTTCGGGTCAGTAAATACTTTGGATACATCACATTGATTAAAAGTGACAGTAAAAACATTTATAATGTTACAAAAGATTCTGATTGCAAATAAATGCTGTTATTTTGTTAGATTTCAATTCATCAAATAATTCTGAAAAAAAAAGATCACTGTTTCCACAAAAATATTAAGCAGCACAACTGTTTTCAACTGTGATAATAGTTAGAAATGTTTCTTGAGTAACAGATCAGCATATTAGAATGATTTCTGAATGACCATGAGACTGAAGACTGGAGTAATGATGCTGAAATTCAGCTTTGCCATCACAAGAATAAATTATATATTGGTCAATATATTAAAATAAAAAACAGTTATTTTAAAATGCAATAATTCACATTATTACTGTTTTTAATGCTGCTTTGGTGAGCATAAGAGACTTCTTTCAAAAACATTAAAAACTTTTACTAACCCCAAATTTTAGAATAGATATAAATTATTAAAAATTACAATTATTAAATTACACATCTTTAAATAATTAAAAATAAACAGTTTTAAATGAATTAAAATTATTATATAGCCAATATAAACAGATCTGGTACCAATATATTGAGCATCCCTATTTTCTGTCTGATTTTTAATTGCATTTTGGTGGTCTGTGAGTGATATTAATTCTAACAGGCAATTTCACCACTGGAATTTACTTTATTTATTTATTTAAAAAAAGAAAAAGCATGTAATTCAATGTCAACATTAATAACTAAATTATTTTGAGCAATCACAAGCAAAAAGAGCCAGTAACATGAAGACCAAAAGTGCTCTCACCTTCACACGCAGTCTGTTGTCTTCCTCAAACAACACTTCCAGCTGCAGTGCATCTATGTCTTTTGGATAATATGTCTTACTGTTCCGGAGCAGTTTTCCCACCTTCCCCATCTCTGTGTCAATAATGGACACCAACTCATAGGATGGATAGTCAGGTGTGTAGAAACACCATGGCACTCCATTCCGTCCCGATGTCTTAGCCTGCGACTGCTGTATGAAGCAGCAGTTTCGAGCATGGCACATCTCCTCAGTGACCACCACGCCTCTCTCAGGATAGCAGTCAAACCTCCAAGCTTCTGGAATCTTCGAGCAGGACTGTGGCTGTAGCCACGTCCCGTTTGGACTTTTAGCCACAGCAGGTGGAGGGAGTCTATGGGGTTCTGTGGAGGGTGGATTATGAAACCAAAATATAGTTCCAAGCAGCCAAACACCAGAGAGAACCACAATAAGTCCTCCAAGGGTCAGCAGGGCAACGGTGATGGAGCAGCGAGGGCTCTGGGGCAGCAGGGGCTGCTCTGGGTCTACTTCCTTCCCATCTGTGTCCGTTGAGTCATCAGGATCCAATAATGCTGCTCCAGAGAAATGAACCTCCTCAGGTGTGAGTCTCTTGTACGACACCATTTCAAACGCCTGAGTGTAAATAAGGTAAAAAGACAACAGAAGACAATTAACGGTGTTTGGCAAAGCAACAACATCTCTAACCGTAAGAATTTAATGGTTATACTTTACAATAAAGGTTGCATTTTTTAACTTTATTTAAAGGGAAAGTTCACCCAAAAATGTCATCATTTACTCACCCTCAAGTTGTTCCAAACCTGTATGAATTTCTTTCTACTGCTGAACACAAAAGAAGATATTTTGAAGAAGATGGGTGACCAAACAGTTGATGGGCCCCAATGACTTCTATAGTATGGAAATTCTTCTTCAAAAAAAAAAAAAAATCTTTTGTGTTCAGCAGAAGAAATAAATTCATACAGGTTTGGAACAACTTGAGGGTGAGTAAATGATGACAGGATTTTCATTTTTGGGTGAACTTTCCCTTTAATGATAAAAATCCAGGCATCAGCAAGTTCTTCAGCAGTTTCAGCTCTGTAGGGCACAGCTATAAGGACACTATATATCTGCCAACATTAAAGTGATAGTTCACCCAAAAATTAAAATAATATAATTTATTACTCACCCTCATGTCGTTCTACACCTGTAAGACCTTCAGAAAATTTAGATATTGTTGATGAAATCCGATGGCTCAGTGAGGACTGCATAGACAGCAATGCCATTCAAACTCTCAAGGTCCATTAAGGTACTAAAAACATATTTGAAACAGTTCATGTGAGTTCAGTGGTTCAATCTTAATAATATAAAGCGACAGGAATAATTTTTGTGTGCCAAAAAAACAAAATAAAGACTTTTCAACAATATCTATATGGGCCGATTTCAAAACACTGTTTCAGAGCTTTATGAATCTTTTGTTTCGAATCAGTGATTCGGATCTCCTATAAAACAGCTGAAAACAAGTGATTTCGGTGCTCCAATTCAGTGATTCGAATTCGTAAAGCTCTGAAGCAGTGTTTTAAAATCGTCCCATATAAATATTGTTGAAGTGTCTTTATTTTGTTTTTTGTGCACAAAAAGTATTCTCGTTGCTTTATAATATTAAGACTGAACTCACATGAACTGTTTCAAATATGTTTTATGGACCTTGAGAGTTTTGAATGGCATTGCTGTCTATGGAGGCCTCACTGAGCCATCGGATTTTATCAACAATATCTTAATTTGTGTTCTGAAGATAAACGAAAGTCTGAGACATGAGACATGAGGGTGAGTAATAAATTACATTATTTTCATTTTTGGCTGAACTAACCCTTTAAGTCCCGCTAAAAGTCACGTGACAGGTGTCACACAGAGGTCAACACAGTCTGAAGTGCATAAAACTGCAGATATTTGGAAGAACTATGAGGGAAGTGGCTACTGAAGATAGCTTCCTATAGGAGAAGAAATGAGACCAAATGTCATACTCTACCTCTTCTGCTGAAAGATTCATGTTCTTTGCTCTTTTCACAAAACGGAAAAGCAAGCATGCATAAACAAAGTTACATTTTGAAATCATAAAACATGTTTTAATCAAGTACATTTGAGTGAATATTGCCAAGGTATACTAGTTCTCTGTCTAGTTGTAAATGCACTGTTGTCCAGAACGGCTAAGTAGGGAGCTCACAAAGTCCCAGCATTAGATTGACAAGCCATATCTTACAGAATACAACATATCAGTTATGATGTCCTGGAGAGGTCAGAGTCCAACAAAATACTATCTATACAGAGCACACACACACACACACACACACACACACACACACACACACACACATGCCTTCAAATATTATACACATCATGGGTGAAATAATACTAACAATGATACTATGTTGTTTTTTGTTGTTGTTGTTTTGTTTTGTTTTATTGCATGTTTTTTTATTATTAGTATTATTTTTAAGTACAATGGATTTCTTGTTGCTGCTGTTTTGCCATGTTCTTTGAAGCTACTTGGAGTAAATATCATTGTATATGAATATACACTTTCGAAACGTAACATGTTAGTACTACAGAATCTCAGTACCATGGTTATAATGGATAAATATACTCTTTTAAATTACTGCATATATCTTCAGATAGAAAATGACAGGCCTTGTACATGTTAGAAACAAAGTAACCAAACAAACAAACAAACAAAGCTGCGATTAAATGAACCATCTATATGAATCTCTTTGGAAAGAGGTACATAAAGCTAATGTTTATCTGTGTTATTTTTCCATGCGAAATTTTAAATGAATCCACTTCGTTAAAATGACACAGAACAACATATATCTGACATTGCTACACATTATAAACAAGACGGAGCTCACACGAAACATCAAACAACACATACAAGAAAAAAATGCACATTCAAATGAACTTACTTCTTATGCAGTCGGAATATGCAGGATATTAGGAGGTTTTAATGTTTGACTCACTACATTACATTAGTGAATATCCTATGTTATTTGCACAGGTAAATGTCACGGGTGTTTCATGTCTTGTGAACTTAGTGTTGCTGCGTGCCTTATCGCAGTACCAATGGAACTCCGATTCGGCTCCTTTAGACGGATCAGTAAACGATTCACTGATTCACTTGAGTCATGACTCAAAAACCTCCCTGTGTTCCCCGCATTTTCCATGTGATCTTTTATGCGTTGCTGTTTTGTAAAATGTTTTATTTGTTTTTTTTCCAATTTGTCACTTACTTCTCAGTTGTACACCTAACTCTGCAAATCGGTTCGAATGAAACATCCAAAAGAGCCGGTTCAAAATAACAAATTTCTTCATGATATTATTCTAGTGTGTGACGCTCGCTTAACTGTGAGTTCATCACTGCCATCTACTGGCCCGGAAACAATAGGGCTTGTTAGATAAACATTCAAAAAATTAAAATACAACCAATTATAATTCAACTGCAATTAAAATTTGAATAAATAATGAGAGAAAAAAAATTACATTATAAATAATATGTTTAGGGTCTTAATTAAATCCTTATGTGTTTGTGACATCAGTCCAGCAGATGGCAGCTCAGACTAATAAATGGAGTGAAAGTGGCTCCACATAAAATGTAAGTGTGATGTAGGTTAATAAAATATTTACGTAATATATAACACTGAAGTAATAATAAAATATAATGTGTTGATGGTGAACAAATTCAAATACCCAACTATTATTGGGGCCTTGAAAATGAGAACAGCCTGAAATGTGTTGTCTTCTTTTGATTCAATTGTACTGTCTTTGATCTATGTTGATTGAATTCAGTTTGATTCAACAAAGGGAAGGCAGGTCAGTCTTTGTTCTGAGCTGTAAGATTATTAAATCCTTGGAAAACTGAAAATATAGCATGCTTTTTTTTTTTTTTTTACTCTTGAAATCTTGTATATGACTCGTTAGAATCATTTAGATCCGTAGACAAAATATTTTATACTCGACTGTATTCACGCACCAGACATATTATAAAGATCATAGATGGCTTTTGTTATTTTTATTATCAATGTTAAGAGATTTGCTCTGAGCCGCATGTTGTTATTAGATAATTTGACACAATAATCTTCCTCTCTCAAGTTCTCCCACGCTACAAATGATTCCACCAGAGAAATGAAAAACTCAAAGTCGGATTTACACCACAAGCCTCCTAATTGTCGAAATATCATCTTGTTTGCCCACGCATTACCCTCTAATGCTAGATGATAATCTCTGTCTTATGAGGCCCCATTATAATAAAGGTGAAACAAATCATTTTCAGTTTTCAACCCTAATTTACATGAATATTTCTAAAACCACAAACCCTCCAGTCAAAATTAAATTTATCTCAGGATAATGTGTGTGTGTATATTTTGAGGTCGAGATGACAAGTGCCAACATAGAGTAGCACTGGTAGAGTATAGAAACATGTTCCTATATCATAAATCCAGCATGTTCATCTTTAGCTGGAACAGTTTTCCTCAGGCATGCACGAGGTGATCTCAAGGGCCCAGTATGATATGTGACATACTTCCAGGCCTCATTATATATATATGCTCTGCTACAAAACTCATAGTGAGCAGCATTTTAAAGCTGTCATCACGGCTGTCAGGAAGTTCAGAAAGTAGGCCTCCTATATGCTTCATTTCAGTCAAATTCTATGCTTTAGGTTGTGTTTAAATGCAGTTTCTAAGGTGTTTTGGAATGATTCAAATCACCATGAAATCAAAATGGGCCATTCTTATTTTTTATGGAATATTTCAGTAGGGGAGAGTGGGGTGATTTGTGCCAGGGGGAAGTAGTTCCACCCATTGTTTCTGGAAAACCATAGAAGAAATTGGTCATGTGACCACATAATTTTGAAAAGCCATCCATTTTACTCATCCTCCAAAGAAGAGAGACACATGGCATGAGAGGAAAGCACATTTTAGCTTAAAAAAAAACCCTTTCAAAGTAAAATTTCTATGTTCAAGGTTTTTTGATTGTAGTGTCTGAACAATTATAGATAAGTTTGAAAACATTTCACACATGTTTTAGTGCTTTAGCAGGCTACACAATGAGTCTATACAGTTAGCATGATGTTAGCTCTTAACTGCTGGATCATGCTAGTTTTTCAAACTTGTGGGTCCGGGGTGATTTGTGCCAGAGGGCCTGGGTTAAGTTGTGCCAGTGGCACAACTCACCCCCACGTATGATTATTTTCAACATATTATTAATTTGTAATTGTACATTTTAGCAGTTAAACTATGTGACATTCTTGATTTTAGACCAAAACCCATCATGCCACGCACTTATAAAATGCACTTTCTGAAGATGAAAAGCATGAAATGGTCCAATGTTGTGCAAAAGGCATGAAAACAACTAATATTGTGTGAAAACTGAATGGAGATTATTGAATTATCATAAGATTTGTGAGTGATCCAGAGCACAGCAGAACTCGGTCAGATAAAGGCTTATTAATGAAAGTTCCTGTCAAAAAAAAATAATTGTATTAAAAGGGCAGCTATAAAAAAAGCCAGTGTTTAGCAGCAAACAGGTATTTTCATCTTCAGAAAGATCTTTCTTCCTCCCCATTTTGCATGAAAATTGTGACTTGATTAATAATGTGGAACAACCTCTAAGTAGGGTTTCCATAGACCTGGCAAATTATTTTGTCTGCAATTGATACCAGTTATATGACATGGATAAATAAACAAACAAACATTTTATTAGGAAAAACTAAAATCTGAATGTTTATTCTACTGAAATCTTACTGATATGTCACTTGCATAATAATTTGTAAAGTGGCGTATTCTTATGTTTTTCTTATAATTGACAGACAGCATTCTATGTATGTCAACAGGCATCTATTGCCAAAGCCTTTTTGCCTGAAATGATACACAAATATCATATATTGTGTATTTAAGTTTTTTGTGTTTTCCCAAAAACTACAAAATATGACTTAGCCTATTCCAACAGTTTAATAGGGTGACAATATCTAAATAAACCTTAAATGAGTAATTTTGTATTGAATTTGTCTTGATTTCATATAGCATTACAGTTCATAACATTAAAATGTTCTGTTTTAATTCAGAAATGACTGGCACAAATTACCCCTACATATTCTCCCCAAAGGCACAACTTACCCCGCACCAGGGGCAAGTTGTGCCACGAGACCACTTTTTTTCCAAAAGCTATATTTCTGAAACAATTTATTTCAGATCCAAAGTTATTGTTCTCAGGGATGCACCACATCCTGAAATATATGTACATTCTTAAGTTGAAGGCATTACTGCCATGGCCTCACTTTAAAGTCACTTTGAGTAAAAACTGGCACAACTCACCCCACTTTCCCCTATTTGTTATAAATGATTTATCCGTGCACATTATAAAAAAAAAAAAAAAAAAAAAAAAAAATAATTAATGTGCCCTCAGTGGGACAACCTGTCAATCACATGAGATCACATCAAGCAAGCAATTTCCGATGAACAAAATCAAGTCTCAGGTTCGAGTCTCAGTACCGGTTGGAGGAGTGAATGAACAGGGCTTTCTTCCACTCTCATAACCCCAATCACTCCCTGGGCGCTGCAGCAAAAGTGGCTGCCCACTGCTCCAGGTGTGTGTGTTCAATACTCACTGCTGTGTGTGTGCACTTGGATGGGTGAAACGCAGAGCACAAATTCCAAGTATGGGACACCACACTTGTCAACACTTCACTTCTATTGTTTTATTGCTTGAGTAAACCTGTGTTTGCATCTCTCTCATATTTACTACTACATAGGGCTTTTCACACTGTGCTTAACCCCGGGTTAACGCCATTCTAAACACTGCTTTTAACCCCGGGTAAAGGAGCGTTTTACGCTTGTAATTTAGATCCGGGGTTAGCACCGCTTTTTATCCGGGGTTATGAAACCCTGTTCTGGAGCAGGGTTAGCACCGCTTTTGCGGTGTTAAAGGGTTAGTTCACCCAAAAATGAAAATTCTGTCATTTATTACTTACCCTCATGCCGTTCCACACCCGTAAGACCTTCGTTAATCTTCGGAACACAAATTAAGATATTTTAGTTGAAATCCGATGGCTCCGTGAGGCCTCCATAGGGAGCAATGACATTTCCTCTCTCAAGATCCATAAAGGTACTAAAAACATATTTAAATTGGTTCATGTGAGTACAGTGGTTCAATATTAATATTTTAAAGTGACGAGAATATTTTTGGAGCGCCAAAAAAACAAAATAACGACTTATTTACTGATGGCTGATTTCAAAACACTGCTTCAGGAAGCATTGGAGCATAAATGAATCAATGTATCGAATCTGCTGTTCGGAGCGCCAAAGTCACGTGATTTCAGCCATTGGCAGTTTGACACGTGATCTGAATCATGATTTGATACGCTGATTCATTGTGCTCCTATGCTTCATAAAGTATTGTTTTGAAATCGGCCATCACTAAATAAGTCTTTTTTCACTCCAAAAATATTCTCGTCGCTTTATAATATTAATATTGAACTACTATACTCACATGCAAATACAACTGATTTAGATATGTTTTAGTACCTTTATGGATCTTGAGAGAGGAAGTGTCATTGCTCCCTATGGAGGCCTCACGGAGCCATTGGATTTCAACTAAAACATCTTCATTTGCATTCTGAAGATTAATGAAGGTCTTACGGGTGTGGAACGGCATGAGGGTAAGTAATAAATTACAGAATTTTCATTTTTGGGTGAACTAACCCTTTAACTCTGCATTGCGGTGCCAACTTGTACAGTGTGAAACGATGCGGTGTTGGAATGTTACAACTGATGCTTAGCAACCGACAACCAATCGCGTGCCTTATATTCACACACTTTGGGCAGACACGGAAACACTGCGCAATGTATATAAACAGTTGTTTCTGTGTATGATAGAAAAAATGTCAAACGGCAAATGAAAACGCAACAACTGGAGTGAAGACACCGTCATTCTACCTTTATAGTTTGAAAGTTCACTCAGAAAAAAACTTGATATAACAGTCAGCAGTGAGGACACACAATGCTAGAGCCTTTATGTAAACAGGTCACGTGGTGCATTTTTCCTGTCAGTAATACTGACTATTCTGAATATTCAGACAAGGACTTTAACCCGGGGTTTAGGAATGTGCCGTGCGAAACAGCAGTTTATGAATACCCAGAATTAACTGTTAACCCCCAGGTATATTATGAGCAGTGTGAAACGTGAATAAAGATAACCCAGGATTCCATTTGCCCAGGGTTTAGAATGACCCAGGGTTAACTATTTCAAGTGTGAAAAGCACTCATGACATGTGTGAATCGGTGGGCGGGGCTAAAGAGGCAATGATGTAGAAGTAGGCGTTGATGATCTTCTGCAGAAGTGGTCTTTTGTCGCACTATTACATCAAAATCTGAAACGAGTCTTTTTCTGAGCTTGATTTCAATAAAAGCTGTTTCCATAAAAGTTTCAAAAAAAGCTGGACTAACAAGGAAGTTGAGTTCTGAAACTTACAGGGTAATTTTATTGTACAATGACCTCTTATATGTCAAAAAGTCAAGGGAAATGACCCCTTTAATATAAACTAACAATGAAAAATACTTCTAAATATTTATTAATCTTAGTTATTGTTATTTAACATTGACTAATAATACATTATTAAAAAAAATAAAAATAAAAGTTGTGTCTGTTAATATTATTTAATAGACCTGAAGCTAACATGAACTAACAATGAACAGTTGTACAAACCCGATTCCAAAAAAGTTGGGACACTGTACAAATTGTGAATAAAAAAGTAATGCAATAATTTACAAATCTCATAAATTTATATTTTATTCACAATAGAATATAGATAACATATCTAATGTTGAAAGTGAGACATTTTGAAATGTCATGCCAAATATTGGGTCATTTTGGATTTCATGAGTTACACATTCCAAAAAAGTTGGGACAGGTAGCAGCAATAGAGGCAGAAAAAGTTAAATGTACATATAAGGAACAGCTGGAGGACCAATTTGCAACTTATTAGGTCAATTGGCAACATGATTGGGTATAAAAAGAGCCTCTCAGAGTGGCAGTGTCTCTCAGAAGTCAAGATGGGCAGAGGATCACCAGTTCCCCCAATGCTGCGGCGAAAAATAGTGGAGCAATATCAGAAAGGAGTTTCGCAGAGAAAAATTGCAAAGAGTTTGAAGTTATCATCATCTACAGTGCATAATATCATCCAAAGATTCAGAGAATCTGGAACAATCTCTGTGCGTAAGGGTCAAGGCCGGAAAACCATACTGGATGCCCGTGATCTTCGGGCCCTTAGACGGCACTGCATCACATACAGGAATGCTACTGTAATGGAAATCACAACATGGGCTCAGGAATACTTCCAGAAAACATTGTCGGTGAACACAATCCACCGTGCCATTCGCTGCTAAAACTCTATAGGTCAAAAAAGAAGCCATATCTAAACATGATCCAGAAGCACAAGCGTTTTCTCTGGGCCAAGGCTCATTTAAAATGGACTGTGGCAAAGTGGAAAACTGTTCTGTGGTCAGACGAATCAAAATTTGAAGTTCTTTTTGGAAAACTGGGACGCCATGTCATCTGGACTAAAGAGGACAAGGACAAACCAAGTTGTTATCAGCGTCAGTTCAGAAGCCTGCATCTCTGATGGTATGGGGTTGCATGAGTGCGTGCGGCATGGCAGCTTACATATCTGGAAAGGCACCATCAATGCTGAAAGGTATACCCACGTTCTAGAACAACATATGCTCCCATCCAGACGTCATCTCTTTCAGGGAAGCCCTTGCATTTTCCAACATGACAATGCCAGACCACATACTGCATCAATTACAGCATCATGGCTGCGTAGAAGAAGGATCCGGGTACTGAAATGGCCAGTCTGCAGTCCAGATCTTTCACCCATAGAAAACATTTGGCGCATCATAAAGAGGAAGATGCGACAAAGAAGACCTAAGACAGTTGAGCAACTAGAAGCCTGTATTAGACAAGAATGGGACAACATTCCTATTCCTAAACTTGAGCAACTTGTCTCCTCAGTCCCCAGACGTTTGCAGACTGTCATAAAAAGAAGAGGGGATGCCACACAGTGGTAAACATGGCCTTGTCCCAACTTTTTTGAGATGTGTTGATGCCATGAAATTTAAAATCAACTTATTTTTCCCTTAAAATTATACATTTTCTATTTAAACATTTGATATGTCATCTATGTTGTATTCTGAATAAAATATTGAAATTTGAAACTTCCACATCATTGCATTCTGTTTTTATTCACAATTTGTACAGTGTCCCAACTTTTTTGGAATCGGGTTTGTATTTTTATTAAAGGGTTAGTTCAGCCAAAAATGGAAATTAAGTCATCATTTATTCACCCTGGTGTTGTTCTAATGCTGTATGCCCTTCTTTTTTATGGGCCACAAAAGGAGAGTTTTTAAAAATGTCCTGGTTGTCGATATAATGGCAGTGAATGGCGACCAGCATCAAGCTTTTAAAAAAGACGCAAAATGACCCCATTCCATAGTTCACTCCATGAATATATCCACTGTGTTCATCGTAACAAGAAGTTAATGTGTTCACATCTGCCAACTGTCATTCAAAGAGACAAACAGTTCCAGTCTGGTGATATTTGACTCAGTGAAGCAAGTACACAGATACTTTTTTGGGAATTTCTGCATTGTATTTCATGTCACGTTTTTGTATCTTGATTTCTCACAAATTGTGTGCTTTTTCTGGGCGAGATGGAGTGAACTGCGGCACTAATAGTCTCATGAACGCGCCCAAGGAGAAGCCAAATGGCCACGGCCAAGAATTTTGTTAAATAATACATTCAATCTCAGTTTGTTTTTCACTAAACCCTAAAATCGTATACCCCCAGAACGCTTGGAATATACGGCATGTGTCTCATGGGATCATTCTGTGATACTTTTACATCTTTTTTAAAAAGCTTGATGCTGGTCGCTATTCACTGCCAAGTCTGCCATATGGATGAGTGCGAACTGGACATTTTTTTCAGCTTTTGTGGTCCATAAAAGAAAGAAGGGTATACTACATAAGAACAACACCAGGGTGAGTAAATGATGACTTAATTTTCATTTTAGGGTGAACTATCCCTTTCATTCATGCCCTAAGCACAGCGTTTGCTCATACTAACACTATATACTCAGTATGAGCAAACAGCTTTAATAAAGATGTTATTTAAGAGACACCCAGCCACCAAGCCTCCCTCATTCTCTCATTGTTGGATGGTTGGTCACCGATGGGACAGCTGCTTCCCAGTGGGAATAATCAGTTTGACCTTGGACAATAGTGGCTGCAGTCATGCTACAGTGCTGAGACATAGGCATTCACAGCATTGGGCACTGAGCTGGAAAAATGCTATCCACCCTAAGACAAAAAAATCTGCTCATACAGCAAGATCCACTCTATAAGAGATAGAAAAACTGTAGCTATCTGTCAGTGTGTGTGTTGGAGGAGAAGAGAAAGTGTTTGTTAACACCAAAGGCAATGTAGGAATTAATTCTTTGAAATGTATAATGAAGTTTAAAGTTTGGGACTGCTTATTAAGTTCTCTTTTTCAAATTAGCTAGGTGTCACTGACAATCCACACGCCGATACACTCTGACGTAGGTCAGATAGAAAAGAAAGCGTGTGTGTTCTCACGAAGTAACCTCAAGTCACATTTATTCATTCTCTACCCAGGAATGAAATTAAACATTTATTCATTAAAGTCACTGTCAGTCTGCCAGAAAAATAACTTTCTGGAGCACCAAACATGCACACGCACAACGTGGCATTGAATGAAAACTGTGAAGATTGAAGGGGGAAATTAATTAACTGCAGTTGGGGAACATTTCATCCATGGTTCCTTTCATTGGCTCATATCATTTCAAATGTCTTTCTCTCTCTCTCTCTCTAATAACAATTTGAGATACATTTGTGCAACTTTAATTTATTTCAGTCTCAAATTACCCCAAAGCCCCTGTGATTGAGAGCCGTGTGGACTGGTCAGCTTAACAGACATTAATGTGGCCTATTGTAAACCTTTCTGATTTTAACACCATTTACAGAATCGAGTTCACATGATGACAGTCAAGGACGAATTATGTTTCTGCGAGGCCTTGGCTTCTTTGCTCTTGTAGAAATTGTAAAATGTACAGATAATAGGATCTTACATTGCAAATATGAGAAATCACAATTGTTAGATAAAAGGTTGCAGTTATCAGAATGAACACACCATGTACAGAATGTAAAAAAGACAGCAATGTACTATGGCTAGTATACAACATTATAGATGCAATAAGGTGTTCAGATAGTGCTGATGAAGGGCCAGGAACAATAACATTTCTCATTTCTTAGTTCATTTCACATTGTGACAATAGTCAAGGCACACATTCCAGCTTGTCTATCTCAAATTTGCATCTGCAGTCACTTGTTTTAATGTATCAGGCCTTTGCTCTAAGCTGGAGACCCCTGGCAGTCAGTAAAATTATGTAATAATTTTACGTTTTAATTATTTAAAACTTTCAATTTTTAATCATTTTTAAAATGTAGTATTTAATAATTTCATCATTTTAATTTTTAATAATTGTATCATTTATATACACTATACCATTCACTACCAGTTTTTTAAAAAAGTCTTATTTTCACCAAGGCTCAATTTGATCAAAAAATGCAATAAACAGTTTTTGTGTGTGTGTGTGTGTGTGTGTGTGTGTGTGTGTGTGTGTGTGTGTGTGTGTGTGTGTGTGTGTGTGTGTGTGTGTGTGTGTGAAATATTTTTACAATTTAAAACTCTAATTTGAAACTCTTTTTGCTGCTAATATTTTGTGGATAATGTTATAACGTTATCCACAAAAATAGTAGCAGCACAAGGAGTTTCAAATTACATTACATTACTTTATTCAAGGACACATTCATTTGAAAAGAACATATATATATATATATATATATATATATATATATATATATACAGTGGTGGTCAGAATTATTGGCACCCTTGGTAAATATGATCAAAGATGGCTGTAAAAATAAATCTGCATTGTTTATCTTTTTGATCTTTAATTCATAAACTTAGCAAAAATCTAACCTTTCATTGAAGAAAAAGCATTGAAAGTGGGGGGAAAGTCACATTATGAAATAAATGTTTATACCCAAAACACGTTGGCCACAATTATTGGCACCCTTTTATTCGTTTTTGCAACCTCCTTTTGCCAAGAAAACAGTTCTGAGTCGTCTTCTATAATGCCTGATGAGTTTGGAGAACACCTGACAAGAGATCAGAGACCATTACTTCATGCAGAATCTCTCCAAAACCTTCAGATTCCCAGCTCCATGTTGGTGCTTCTTCGCTTCAGTTCACTTCACTCATTTTCTTTAGGGTTCAGGTCAGGGAACTGGGAAGACCATGGCAGAAGCTTCATTTTGTGCTCAGTGACACATTTTTGTGTTGATTTTGATGTTTGTTTTGGATCATTGTCCTGATGGAAGATCCAACCATGGCTCATTATAGGATTTCTAGCAGAAGCGGTCAGGTTTTGATTTTTTATCTGTTGATATTTGGTAGAATCCATGATACCATATATCTGAACAAGATGTCCAGGACTTCCAGCAGAAAAATAGGCCCACAACATTAAAGATCCAGCAGTATATTTAACCGTGGACATGGGGTACTTTTTATCCATGTGTGCACCAAACCCATCTGGTGGGTTAGCTGCCAAAAAGCTCTTTTTTTATTTTCATCTGACCATAGAAACCGGTCCCATTTGAAGTTCCAATCATGTCTGACAACTTAATATACTGGAGATTGTTTCTGGATGAGAGCAGAGGATTTTTCTTGAAAACCTCCTGAACAACTTGGTGGGATGTTTTATGATTTATCGCTTTCTGAGACTCAAGACTCAACTAAGAACCCTAAAGAAATGAGTGGAGTGAACTGAAAAGAAGAAGCACCAACATGGAGCTGGGAATCTGAAGGATCTGGAGAGATTCTGCATGAAGGAATGGTCTCTGATCTCTTGTCAGGTGTTCTCCAAACTCATCAGGCATTATAGAAGACGATTCAGAACTGTTTTCTTGGCAACATCCATCTAGACAAACCTCAGGCTGCTGACTTCCACACTCTACTTGCTTCATTCGATCTCAAGCGAGTGGCCACTTCAGCTACCCACAAATCAGGTAACCAATTGGACCTCATCTACACACGCTGAGGCTCCACCGACAATGCACTGGTTACTCCACTACACACCTCAGACCACTTTCTCATCACTTTTAATCTCAACCTGTCCCCTAACTCAACACACACTCCATCAAATGTTACTTTTCGGCAAAACCTACGCTCTCTCTCACCATCTCAACTATCCTCTTTGGTCTCATCCACACTTCCTCCCCCTAACCAGTTCTCATCACTGGACACTAACAATGCTACTGACACTCTTTGCACCACTCTAACATCTTGCTTAGATGACTTCTGCCCCCTTTTAACCAGACCAGCCCGCGCCACCCCCTCTGCCCCCTGGCTCTCTGATGTTCTCCGTGAGCATCGGTCGAGACTCAGGGCTGCAGAGAGGAAGTGGCGCAAATCTAAAGATCCTACTGACCTTAGCTTATATCAGTCACTCCTTTCTTCTTTCTCTACTGATGTCTCCAATGCTAAAACCACATACTATCACACTAAAATTAACAATTTGACTGCACACTTTTCAAAACCTTTTCTTCTCTTCTCTGCCCTCCTCCCCTCCCTCCCACATCAGCTCTTACAGCTGATGACTTTGCCACATTCTTCACACACAAAATAACAACCATCAGCGGCCAATTCTCCACACCACACACGGACAATAACATCTTAACGGAAAACGCACAAACCCTCTCCTCCTTCTCCATGCTATCTGAGGCAGATGTTTCCAAACTCATCCTCTCCAATCACCCTACTACCTGTCCGCTAGACCCTATCCCCACTCATCTTCTTCAGGCCATCTCCTCCTCAATTCTACCTGCACTCACTCACATTATCAATTCTTCCCTTCACACTGGAACATTTCCCACAGCTTTTAAGCAGGCTAGGATCACCCCACTGCTTAAAAAACCCACTCTGAATCCAGCACTTTTAGAAAACTACAGACCAGTATCCCTTCTTCCTTTCATTGCGAAGACACTGGAGAGAGTTGTTTTCAACCAACTGTCTACTTATCTCACACAGAACAACCTCCTTGATGACCACCAGTCTGGTTTCAAGAGTGGCCACTCAACTGAGACTGCCCTGCTCTCAGTCACTGAAGCACTGAGACTGGCACGAGCGACTTCAAAATCATCAGTACTCATCTTGCTGGATCTGTCTGCTGCTTTCGACACCGTTAACCACCAGATCCTCCTGTCAACACTCAAGTCGAAGGGCATCTCGGGAACTGCACTCCAGTGGTTCAAGTCTTACCTCTCAGGTAGGTCCTTCAGGGTATCTTGGAGAGGTGAGGTGTCCAAGTCACATCATCTTGCTACTGGGGTGCCTCAGGGCTCTGTGCTTGGACCACTTCTCTTCTCCGTCTACATGTCATCACTATGATCTGTCATTCAGGATCATGGTTTCTTCTATCACTGTTATGCTGATGACACACAACTCTACCTCTCATTCCAACCAGATGATCCGACGGTTGCTGGTCGTATTGCAGGCTGCCTGACAGCCATTTCTGCCTGGATGAAGGACCACCACCTTCAACTCAACCTTGCAAAAACGGCCAACCCAGCACTTCATCATAACCTTTCAATTCAACTTGGGTCGTTAACCATTACTCCTTCCAGGACAGCCAGGAACCTTGGAGTGGTGATAGATGATTGTTTAAGCTTCGCAGATCATGTTGCTACAACGGCCCGGTCCTGCAGATTTGCCTTGTACAACATCAGGAAGATTAGACCCTTCCTATCGGAGCATTCCACACAAATTCTCGTCCAAGCTCTTGTTCTATCCAGACTGGACTATTGTAATGCTCTCCTGGCAGGCCTTCCAGCATGCACTGTCAAGCCTCTTCAACTGATCCAGAATGCTGCAGCAAGACTGGTCTTCAACGAGCCGAAGAGAGCGCACGTCACTCCTCTCTTCATCAGTCTGCATTGGCCGCCAGTAGCTGCTCGCATCCAATTCAAGGCTCTGATGTTTGCCTACAGAACGACCGCTGGCTCTGCACCGCCATACCTTAACTCGTTACTTCAGACTTATGCGCCCTCCAGAAACTTGCGTTCTGCAAGTGAACGGCGGCTTGTGGTGCCATCACAAAGGGGCACAAAATCACTCTCATGAACCTTCTCCGGGTCTGTTCCTGGCTGGTGGAATGACCTGCCACGCTCTATCCGAGCAGCTGAATCTTTAGCCACTTTCAAAAAAATGCTAAAGACGTATCTTTTTCGTCAGCACTTGACCCAGTAATAGTAGCACTTACCTCAATTTCTATTTTCATTCCATCTATTTGTGTATTTAAAAAAAATAAAAAAAAAATAAACAAATCCTTGCTACGAGCACTTTACTGTCATAACTGTGACTTCACACAGCACTTACATACTGCTGTTCTCATGTTGACTTGATTGATTCTACTGTTCTCATTTGTAAGTCGCTTTGGATAAAAGCATCTGCTAAATGACTAAATGTAAATGTCTAAATGTAAATGTAATCTCTGCAATTCTCCAACTGTGATCCTTGGAGAGTCTTTGGCCACTCAAACTCTCCTCCTCACCGCGCATTAGGACGATTTAGACACATCATCTTCCAGGCAGATTTGTAAAATCTTTAGTTAATTGGAACTTCTTAATTATTGCCCTGATAGTGGAAATGGGGATTTCCATTATCAGGGCAATGCTTTAGCTATTTTCTTACAGCTACTTTCTATATTGTGAAGCTCAACAATCTTTTGCTGCACATCAGAACTATATTCTTTGGTTTTATTCATTGTGATGAATGATTAAGAGAATTTGGCCTTTGTGTTTCCTCATGTTTATACTCCTGTGGAACAGGAAGTCATGGCTGGACAATTTCATGTTTATGACCACCCTGGTGTGCTAAATTTTTTTTAAATATGACTGGGAATATACTTCAGAGATATTTTACTCATAAAAAATTCTAGGGGTGCCAATAATTATGGCCAACATGTTTTGGTGAAAAACATTTATTTCATAATGTGATTTTCCCCCCACTTTCAATTCTTTTCCTTCAATGAAAGGTTAGTTTTTTACTCATTTTATGAATTAAAGATCAAAAGGATAAACAATGCAGATTTATTTTTAGTCATCTTTGATCATATTTACCAAGGGTGCCAATAATTCTGAGCACCACTGTATATATATATACATATATATATATGTTCTTTTCAATTTAATGTGTCCTTGAATAAAATAATTAATTTTCTTTGAAAAAAATCTTACTGAACTCAAAATGTTGGTAGTGTATTGTTTATTATTATATAAATATTATTTAAGCAGTTTTTATGACTATAATAATTAAAGAGAAAATGAACTATTGTTCTGTGTATATGAACTACAAAAAGTAAAAAAACCAAAACAAAATGTGACATGCTACAGCATCTAAATTGATTAGTTCACTTTGCAGAGTCACATACAGTATTAGCATATATTGTGAGACATCATCGAAATATATGTAGAGTCACTGTTGGGATATGAAAATGGCAACCTACCAGTGATCATGAAAGAAAGTGTATGAAAGAATTAAAAATAAAAATGTGAATATGCATGAGTGCGTATGGTTTATGGACTGGCCAGCCGGTGTCCTGCATAAATGTCCTTTGAAATGCAGTGAAAGCTTTGTACCATAGCCATATGGCTCAGGATCAGAGAAGAGACCAGACACAGGCAAAAAAAAAAAAAAAAAAAACAGCAACAGCACACACATGCACACATAGAACCATGTTTGTTCATTCATATTTAGCTCAGACAGTGTGCATATGTGTATATGAATATATGATCACTTGTTCAATACGTGCTAAACAAATGTAAAGTTTAAACTTTATTTTTCAGAGGCTGCACTTGCTTCTCAGTTGTATCTCCAGAGAAAAAAGAGACATAAATGAGGCACTTTTTTGACATATAGTAAAAGTACAGAGTTATATCAAATTAATCTGGAAAATATTAACTCAGATAATTAGTCTTTGGAGAATTTGATGGGAAATGTTTGAGTTCATATTGAGATCTCTGTAGCTCTGTTTCAGACTGTCGAGATTTCTAGAGAAGATAGATGGTCCTTTTTTTATTTGAAAACAAATACAGACAAACACTAGACAAACCATCTGGTGATGTTTGGTCATTTTTGACTGAAAAAATTTATATTAACATATCACCTGTCAGTAGGGTGGCACCTTTTCAAAAGGTACACCTTTGTTTGTACCTTTTTACCTCTAAAGGGTGTGTAATAGTATCTCAAAGGTACCATATTAGTACCTGAAGTGTATTAGTACCTAAATGGTAAATATCAATAATTTTTGAATGGGTACTGACCCAGTAATAGCTTTTGTACTTTAAGTTAACTTGTATTTTTATGTGAGATTTTGATAAGAGTTTTGGTTGTTACAACCAGCTCACAATTGTAACATGAACAAGAGGCAACACGGACGGGCAAGTATAGAGAAAAGAGATGATTTATTCAACAAAATAACATATTTAACAAAAGTATTCAAACAATCAGTGGTCAGTATATGAATGTTAGTAGTGAAGAGTGCATGGAAGAGGACTCTAAGCTCAAGGTTTGCATGGATGTTAACACAAAATCAACAGAAAAACAATCAAAGTTGCTCGGTCAAGTGCAGTCGCATCGTAATGTGCTTCTTGCCAATCCACAGCGCTAGAATTCTTATAGCCCCAATGATGAGCCTCAGGTGGAAAAAAAACACCCCCCCACAAACGTCATACCTACAAACCAAACAAAAAACACAGGCCCAGCACTGACTGGGACCTAACAATGGCAAAAGTAATGGCAAAAATGTACAAACATTACAAAGAAAATACAAAGTTATATCTGGTGTATGCAATCTACAATACACTGCCTTTGTTTGGCAGCATTTCCAGCACTGTGTGTGTATTAGAGAGATGGAGAAAGCAAATGAGGGCAGTAAACGCACTGCATCTTAGCTAAAATAGTGTGTTATAGCTTAGAGCAAAAGAGTTTATTGTAAATCAATACATAGTAAATGTTGAATTTAAACATTACACGGAAGAATCGACAGTGTTGGAGACGTTCAGACAAAAGGCAATGTCTAAGAGCCATCTCAATTTCCTTGTTGGTTCAATACTTTCTAAATCACACTGTGTCATAACTTTTAAGGCCAAAAACATTTAATATCTGTCAAGGGCAACGAAATGAGAACTGGGGCTGTCAAGCTGAAAAAGAAAATAAATAAATAAATTAAAAAGCAGCATAAGGTATCATAAAAGTAGTCCCTATGACTCATGCACCATATTCCAAGTCCTCTAAAGCCGTACAACAGCTTTGTGTAACGGACAGACTGAAATTTAAGTTCTTATTTGCTGAAAACAGTCCCTTCTGCCAAAGCTCTCAAATCTCATCACTGATGTCCAACATTGAAATCTGCAGTACATTTGAAGATGCACAAGAGTATATTCAGAATGGAATGAAAAGTAAGTCTGTTCTTCGCACACATTGTATTTTTTGTTACTGTGGCCACGTTCACACTCAGTTTTTGGGACTGACAACCGCATTTACTTACAGGTGTGAGTCTGGAAATGTCCCATTCACACAGCAACTAACAGTAATCTCAAATAAATGTGCAATGGGAGTCAAGCCTGTATTCTCTAACCAGTAACCATAACGACAGTGACCAAAGTAATATTAAAGATGGCGACATCCATAAAACGTATTAGTTTTATCACAAGTCCAATCGAACTGCGAGTCAAAACTTCATTATAAAACGGATAGTTCTGGCCCTTGATTCTGATTGGTTGAGCCGCGTTCAAAGCCGTTGTAAAATTCCTGAAAACATGCAGCTGACCGCATTACATAAGTATTGCCAAAGTCCCTTTAAGACAAGTCATTTCACTCTGCGGCCATCTTTGAAACGCCTCTCGGGCATCCTGGGCATCATGCAGCTCCTATCTCTTTGAATGGGGAAACATCAAATTCTCCAAAACTGTTCGCCAACCTTACGATTAAATTTCATATTTGAAATC
This sequence comes from Megalobrama amblycephala, assembly GCF_018812025.1. Lineage (NCBI taxonomy): Eukaryota > Metazoa > Chordata > Actinopteri > Cypriniformes > Xenocyprididae > Megalobrama > Megalobrama amblycephala. Next base: position 46,842,123 of record NC_063050.1, read on the forward strand.
ACCAATGAAATCTGACAACAACCGGCTCATAAATTTACGCTCGAATCATGACAAAAAAAAACTGTATTTTTCAGGCTGAATCAAGCTAATGCGCATGCACAGACCTAAATGCGCGTCTCTTCGGAGGCGCGAGTCTGACTCTAACGGCCGCTGAAGTGACGCGATGACTTTACCAGTCGGCGATTGGCTCTTATTTAGAAGGCGGGACTTATCCGCCATATTGCGCGTTACACTTTATCCCACTCAAAACAATACGAGTGACACGTCTTGTGTTATTCTATAGACCTTATGTAGCCCCGCCCCTTTTCAGCGTTGCGCTCGTTGTCTTTTGACTTCCGGTTTGTATTTCCACAGCGATATTACATTTATGAATGAACTGCTCGTTTTAAAATCTTCCCGATATACTGACATTTGTTTAGACATCTGCTTTAAACATAACAATGCTCATGATAACTTTCATTAATTCTACAGCAAGTAAATCCACTTAACCAACTAATTATTCTTTGACAGCGATGCCATAGAAATGTACAGAGCTACCGCAAAACGGAAGTTCAAAGACAATTTTATAAAGATGGCGGCGCGCTTGTTTCTCTGGTAAATTATGGCTGCGTCCGAAAACCTAGGTAGCTGTCTTGCTGCCTCGCTATCTTATAAGAGAATGACTTGTACGGCAGCATTTGTGCATGAAGGTACCTCACGAAATTGATTTCGGACAGACTTCTGAGGCAGCGTAACAGTTTAATGATCTACAGCAATATAGCGCAAGCTTTGATGAGAACTAAACAAATTTTTAATTACTACAGTAGTAATTTCTCGATAGAAATGATATCAAAATTGAAATATGTTGGTCAAAATCGTACATTTATACACAAACTGAGCAGCAAACGCAACCTTCGGACGCCATCTTTATTTTTCTAGCTCAACTGTCACAGAATGGAAAGCACAGGATTGTGGGATATCAAAGGCAGCTAAGGATACATATATGCTTCCTTCAAAAATCGATCTGAGGAAGGTATCTCATGAGACAGGAAGTGAAGCTAACATTGGATTCGGACGTGCCTTGATGCCTTACTACCTTGAAATGTGTCCTCGGAAGGCAGCATTTTTCAGTTTTCGGACGCAGCCAAGGTCTATTCGGTTGTTAAGTCTGACGTCACGCGGCAGCGCTTCCGGGTCCTAACGCTCTATTTCCTACCACAAGAAAACAACAAATGGTGCTAATATACACACACGATGTGGTGTAATACTACAAAAAATTATAATCATAACCTTTATCTCCATACCAAAATTCTAGATGGCCAGACAATGATTTGTCTTTTAGAAAAAGTTAAAATATTAATGTCTGTGACACTGTGAGCATGGAGACTGTTGTGTAAACTGTAAGTATTTAAAATGTTCAACTTTTTAAAATGTTTGATGTTTAATATGAACAAATAGCGCTCATAAACAGCCGTCGATGGCATTCTCAAGTGAAACGAGTCGAGGCTTGGACCCGGAAACGGCGTTCCTTACGTCACGACTTAACAAGCGGATAGTCTTTGGTATTGCTGCGCCACTGAGTGTGTATGTTGGACCGTCTGTCTTAGCAACCCCTCTTAGCAACGTAAATGTTTGTTTTCAATTTTGTTCAGTGAAGTTTACTGCATTATGTAGAAGAGTATTGTGAGAGAAATATCGAGTGAGAGATGTATCATTTTCCTTCAGGTCAGTCCAATGTTCATAATAAAAAAATCAGTTTGAATGTCCGCTGTGATCTTGTCCTTTTAACATTTAAAGGTGCTAAAGAGGATGTTTTGTTTTATACATTTTTGCAATATTACTTGAAACTGTCTTTACTAACTGATTAGTAATAAGAGAATATTTATTAGGTGCACTGAAAGGAATAATATTAATATACATCATCTGTGCACGAGGTAGGGCCTTAAAAACATCAGCCAATCGTTTACGCGATGATTGCGTAAACGATTGGCCCTCTGGCTTGTCAATCACTGCCATGACGTTCCTTGTGCGAGACGTGCGTGGCTGCGCTCCAGTAACTTTCCACACTCTACAGGCGCCGCATGCAAAGTTTTTGTCAGGAGACAAGGAGTAACAACTGCAGATTATGAGTTACCTGCGGTGAGTCCGACATAATGAATCCACTAACAAGACACAGCGAATGCCGGTGGTAAACACTCGTGTTCCAATACTCGTGCACGAGTTTCGGGAGGCGTTCCCTCGAAATGAGCTGTGAAGGAGGGGGGTTGTTCTTACGCATGCACTCATTTCAAAAACTCAGTAACAGTCTTTGGTTTCTCAGTCGACGAAAAGATCCTCTGTAGCACCTTTAATGGGTTTCCCCATACACTGCTGACACTGACAGTGCTAGTCAAAGCATTTGTCATTTGCGTCTTGTTCCGTGTTCACAAGTTTCAATATAAAAGTCTTTGCGACTCGCTCATAAAGATGATCTTTGCCGCCATCTATTGGCGTAATCATGTAACTTCTGTTGCTGTTCATGGTCAGGGACTATTTTTCCAGCGGATGGAAGCCTTTAAATGATTTTACTTCATGAAAGTTGCGTTGATACATATTTTTTTGGCTTTAATATTTGTATTGTGTGGTAACCATTTTATAAAAGCAATAAGCCCTGTGAAGCTGTGGTTTACAGTGAATTTATAACAGCTAAGGGGGTTTTAGGCACTCCTCTCTGCGTCACGTCATGCTTAACAACGTCACTTAGCTGTTATAAATTCACTGTAAACCACGGCTTCTTGGGGCCTATTTATTATCTGACTGCAGCTTCAGCATAACGGGCTAGCTAGAGTCTTTAAGTCACGTCTCAAGTCCTTTGAGGATATTCTATGGGCCTGTCCCAATTGGCACACTTCATAGCACTTTTGTTCTCGTGGACTTACAATGGCTGCCGTGTGCGTGTGACCGTAGGGTGTCCCATTTGTCAATTTTAGGTCTCAGACTGCTGCAGTGACACTATGACTTTAACAATTGGCAATTGGCTCTTATTTTGAAGGTGGGATTTATTCCGCCATATTGCGTGTTGCACTTTCTCCCATTCAAAACAATACGAGTGACACGATTTACGTTATTCTATAGTCACCCACCCACCGCAAAAAAAAAAAAGGAAAGTAAAACAGAAATATTATTGCAATTTAAAATAACTGTTTTCTATTTTAATATCTTTTAAAATGTAACTTATTCTTGTGATGGCAAAGCTGAATTTTCAGCATCATTACTCCAGTCTTCAGTGTCACATGATCCTTCAGGTGATTTAGTGCTCAGGAAACATTTCTTATTATTATCAATGTTGAAAGCAATTGTGCTGCTTAATATTTTTATGGAAATATATATTTTGATGCGAATATATGTATATACTGACCCAAACTTTTTAACAGTAGTGTATGAAGTGTCTTTTTAACTTGGTTACTCTTTCCCACCAGTCTGTTCATTGCTTCCCATCCTTTATTCCTTCCCTTTTTTTCTTGCTCTTACCCTCATAGCACTTTCTTGATGTGTGTTGGTTGGTTTAACCCTTAATCTACAGTCACGCAGTTCTCCTGGGAAAGGCACTTTGAAGATTCTCATGGCATCAAGCCTTTCATATCCATCCCTCAGAAGCCCTGATGTCTTTGTAAAATGTCCTGTTTTTTCCCCCTTAAATCTAGCTGTATACACACCTAAAACCTGTCATGGCCAAGAAGTTCTTCTGCTGATCAAGGAAGAGTACTGAGCAGTTACATCAAACTCTCTTCCCCCTCGCTCTCGATTTCTCTTTCTCTCTGTTCCTGCTTCCTCAGAACGGTGCCAAGTGTGTAAACGAGTAAGCAGATCATTTAAACGAGTCTTCAGGTAAGACGTGAGCGTGTCCCAGCGTGCCTGGGCTAAATGCCAAGCTCGAAAAAGACCAATGATCAGCGCTCAAAGAGGACACAGAGAGCATGTCTCTCTAGTTCCTCTTCTTTCTCCTCTCACTTCCTGCCTGTCCATCTGTTTGTCCTACAAACCATGTTTTTATGAACCACTTTTATAAGTCCCAATATCTGTCTTGTAACCGTATATAATAATCACATCACCCTCTGAGACCGAACCTGGCGCCATACTGGGCTTCTGCCATGCACTGAGTGATGCTGTTTAGCATTTTCTGCAGTCGTCCTCAGTGGAAGGTTTTATGCTTGGCTGCGTTAGATGACAGGCAAGGCAGGTGACTGGCCCAAAGTCGAGCCGCTTATTATAACCGTGACAGCGATTTTAAAAATGCTTTTGAAGGTGATGGATTACTTAGTCAATGAAGCTTAATAAAGTTAGATCATGAATACTATGACTCATACAGTATTTATGCTTACAGATTTCTACAAACGCTTTCAAAAAATTAATAATTACCCCCCAAAATTAAAATGTTGCCATCATTTAGTCATTCCAACTACAATAAAATCACTGAGATGCTATCATAGGTTTTATTAATATTTTAAATTAGTTTTTGTTTTTATATTTACAGTTTAGTTTTAGTTAAAAGTTTTAGTAGATTTGTTGTGGTTTTATCATTTTATCAAGTTCCTTTTTTTAATCTATATGCTTCTTTACTCATTTTTACTTCTGTTTTAGGTTTAGTTTTTTTAGTACAACAAGTTAAAGGGATAGTTCACCCAAAAATGAAAATTATCTCATGATTTACTCACCCTCAAGCCATCTTAGCTGTATATGACTATCTTCTTTCAGACAAACACAATCAGAGTTATATTAAAAAAAAAATATCCTGGCTCTTCCAAGCTTTATATTGATAGCGAATAAGGGCTTGAGATTTTGAAGCCCAAAAAAGTGCATCCATCCACCATAAAAGTAATCCATATGACTCCAGGGGGTTAATAAAGGCCTTCTGAAGCGAAGAAAAATATCCATATTTAAAACTTTATAAACTATAATAACTGGCTTCAGGTAATGGCCTTAAGTCTAGTGTCCGCTGACCCGATGTACAGTATGGTAGGATGTAGGAGTAGCATAGGTGAGAGCAGACGCCTCTCGTGGTTCAAACAAACAGGGCTGAGCAACAAACTCAAGCTCTTCTTCTCTTATATCGAAATCCTCTGACATTTCTTTTTAAAAATTCTCGTTTTAGACTAATTTGTGACCAGTGTTTTGTTTTGCTCTATCCTCCGCGTTTCCGCGTTCATCAATACGTCATACGTTAGGTCAGAGGTCTCTCTTCCGCCAAAACTAGATAAGCGTATGGCTGTTGCTGGAAGCCAGTTACTGTAGTTTATAAAGTTTTAAATATGAATATTTTTCTTACAAACACCCATCACTTTGCTTCGTATGGATTACTTTTATGATTTATGGATGCACTTTTTTGGGCTTCAAAATCTCGAGCACCATTCATTACCATTAAAACGTTTGGTAGAGCCAAGATATTTTTTAATATAACTCTGATTGTGTTCATCTGAAAGAAGACAGTTATATACATCTAGGATGGCTTGAGGGTGAGTGAATCTTGGGATAATTTAAATTTTTGGGTGAACTAAACTAAATTAAAATGAAAAATGCTGCCTTGGCAACTACACTAAAAAAAAAAATAAAAAAAAACCTTTGAACGAACATAAAAAAAATCATGGAAAGGATTTCCACATGATTAAGTTGCTTTATTTCAGCATTATGCAATTCTGTTATTCCAATTTAATGTACTTACGTTGGGTCAACTTAATTTATTAAGGTTGATTCAACTTATTTACTATGGTTGGGCACAGCTTAATTTAATAGTGTCAGCCCAACTAATTTGCAATGTTTTGGAAAATAAATAAAAAGCAATAAATAAATAAATACAAAATAAATAGTTTTCATATACATTGATTTTTACAATTAATTCTTCTTGTTTAATTTTGTGATTTACATAACTTTTGTGATGTTCTGTGTTAGGAATCTAGATGTGATACTGGGTTCATCCTAAATTGCCTTAACCAAAAACATTGTAAAGTCTAAATTGATCATAAGTCCATTGGTGGCAATGCTTTTACAATCAACATAGGCTTACAATGCTTTGGGAAATGCAACCCAGAGCACTACCACAGTAATTACTTTCTTATTAAAGTAATCTGAAAGTTTGTTAGCAGGTCCTCAACCCAAGCACAAGTGCAACAATTCACCACAATGGTAACCCTAAAACTATTAATTAACAGAAACTTTTAAATACCAACATAATAGAACAGTAAACATTAAAAAGTCTTTCCATTTTCTCATCTTCCTAAAAACTGCTTAAAATAACACTTTATTTCAACATTTACACTCCTAGTTTAGCCCCTTTGCAAAGCATGATGGGAAGTGAAAATCCTGTTTGATTGAGTCCTTGTTGGGTTTACTTGATTGAAACATGTTATTCCAATATGAAAACATCAAGCTAAGCCAAAGAGTAATAGTTTCAAGTCAATTTAACATGAATCAATCACATTTAAACCAGAAACCTGATATAATGGCGTTGAATCAAAATAAATTCTTTAAATAAACTGAACAGCATCAAAAAATCTTTTTGTGTGTGTGTGTGTAACTAAAAGAAAATTAGTTTCTTTCTATTAGGTTTTTTTTATATATATATTTTATTATATTTAAGTTCATGTTTATTTTATTTCAGGTATCACCGGCGTAGTGTAAACGACAGATGTAACCGTAGTAAAACTTATGTGCTTTAAAACAAAAACACACTAGTTTAAAAGGGGCCTTATATTGAAGGAGGGATCCAAGCCATTTATTCTAGAAACTGGCTCTTTTGGCTACCACCCAGAATACCAAAACATCCACCTAGTAACCATCCAGAACACCCTTGCAGCCACATAGCAAATCACTAAAAATACTCAGAACACTTTTGATACCATATAGCAACGCATTGGCAACCACTCAACATTACAAGCAAATAAAACTCTAGCATAAATACATTTCACAGACTAATTTTCATCATCTAATGGTTTTGTATCTTTTAAAAATATCTATGTATCACCCTGGTGACAGTACGTCTCTTCTGGAGCTATAGTCTGCAGAGAGAAACAACTTCTAAAAGTCTCAGGGATCTTGAACATGTCTATTGTTTTCATGTAGAGGAGGTTGTACTGGGAAATGATATTTTTGGAGCACTGCAAACATCACCTCCTGTGATTGGACTGTGTGTTTGGGTGAGGGAATTGAGAAACATGCACAAGGCTGCTAGGGTTATAAATTTCTCCAGCTGTTCTTCAGAAGTAGACATTTATGACTTGAATTGATAAACTATCAGCATTTCCGTTTTGAACTCAACACATTTTAAGGACGTTGTGTTCCTGACTGAATGAGATCCATGAAGGAGTCATCACTCATTTAGATGTATGAATGTGTTCGTTTAAAAATAGGTAAGCAATCGTGAGTTTAAGTCTATAATCCAAACGATGTTTGAGCATGAGCCAAAAGCACACATTTTGGGAAGTTCTCTTATAGCCAACAGCCACATTTGAAACTCCTGTCACCTTTTGATGACCTTTCAAAGTAATTATTTGATAGTGAGGACTGGTTGCCGTCTGCACCAAACTTGATCTACAATCGCAAATAAAAGTGAAAAACTGATGCCCTTGGGGACAAAAGTTATATAAAAATAGTTTAAAACATTTTCTAGATTACAATGAGAAGGCTCTGTAAAACTCCAGGAATCCAACTTTTATTGGTTTCTTAAACATTTTATGAGACTTGGTTAGAGGTGAATTGCCGTATTGAAGATGGTAATGCAGCAATAAAATACATTTCTTAAAATGATGTTCTCTGATGCTCTAAACCTCCCTTAACGGAGACATTTAGCAGCAGTCTCACTAACACCACTATTCCTGCTGTTGTTTTTGAGGTGTTGAAGAGAGTGTCGGTCAGTCTGAACACTGTGTTACAGAGGGAACAGCTCATCATTTACACTTAAGAGGCGTCCAATGTCACTATCAAACTTCAGAGCATTTCACACCATGCATAACATAAGGTTTCATGTGTTTTTGTTTTCTTACCCTGAGTAAAGGCTACTTGGGTTAAGAAGCATTTCGTTGTGATGCTGTCAGTACAGTGAGAAACAGTGTGACGCCATGTTTTGGTGAGTTGTTTTCCAACAGACAGCAAATCATAAACAAAACAAGTTGTTAAAATATTAATGTGCTTTGTACAGTGAGCAAAAGTCAATATGAAACTGTTCACAACCCTTTTCACTTCTATTGTCGTGCATATCCAAGTATATTCACAGAGACAAAATATATTTTCAACATTATGAATGATTGATATTTGTAGGGAAGGAAAAATAAGAAGACTAAAAGATTACAAACAACAACCTGTTTTTGTTTTTTCAGAATAATGTCTACCAGTGAAACAACACACACAAATATGACTATACATGTAATTCAAAATGAGATTATTCAAAATAAGACTAGGGTCAATTTCGATTTCATGTTGAATTAAAAAGTCAAACAGTGACAGCTTATGAGTTGAAGGGAGATGAGTGATGAAGAGAGTTCAAGTTCTTTAGTGGCATCAATGAAGAACCTTTAACATCCATGGGAACATTTTATTACACAAAAGATTCTTTATAGTGGAAAAAGGTTCATAGATCATTGAAATGTTCTTTAAAAATAGTTCTTTTAAGAACTGAAAGGTTCTTTGGGGGAATCCAAAATGGTTATTCTATGAAATCAACAAAGGCCCGGTTTCACAGACAGGGCTTAGTCTAAGCCAGGATTAGGCATTAGATCAATTAGAGTATTGAAATAGCTTTTATAAACATACACTAGAAAATAACCTTACTGGTGTGCATCTTGAGACAAAACAATGGCACTGACATATTTTAAGATATGTCAGTGCAAGTTACTTTCAGTTAAAACAGCCCAAAAATGGACTTTAGTCTTGGATTAGTTTAAGCCTTGTCTTTGAAACCAGGTGGAAGAGTATAATACTTTACAAATTAAAGGATTAGTTCACTTTAAAATGACTTTACTCACCCTCAAGCCATCCTAGGTGTATATGACTTTCTTCTTTCTGATGAACACAATCAGAGTTATATTAATAAATATCCTGACGCATCCAAGCTTTATAATGGTATTGAACAGGACCAATGAATATGAAGCTCAAGAAAGTGCATCCATCCATTATAAACGTATTCCACACAACACCGGGGAGTAAATAAATGCCTTCTGAAATGAAGCAATGCGTTTGTGTAAGAAAACTATCCATATTAAAGGATTAGTTCACTTTCAAATCAAAATTTCCTGATAATTTCCTCACCCCCATGTCATCCAAGATGACCATGTCCAAAAAAAAAAAAAGGTTTTTGATGAAAACATTCCAGGGTTTTTCTCCATATAGTGGACTTCAATGGACCCCAAATGGTTGAAGGTCAAAATTACAGTTTCAGTGCAGCTTCAAAGCATTCTACATGATCCCAGATGAGAAATAAGGGTCTTATCTAGAGAAACCATCACTCATTTTCTAAAAAAAAAAAAAAAATCATATACATTTTAACCATAAATGCTCATCTTGAACTAGTTCTCTTCTTCTTCTCTATTTGAATTCTGGCAGTGTAGACACTGCTAAGTGTATTACTGCCCTCAACAGGTCAAAGTTTGAACTAATTGTTATATACTTACACTAGCATATTGTACATGACAATTTAGTTATACTTTGACCTGTGGAAAGCAGTGATACACTTAACAGCGTCTACACTGCCGTAATTCAAATATAGAAGAAGATAGCTAGTTCAAGATGAGCATTTATTGTTAAAACATATTTTTTTTTTTTTTTTAAGAAAATGAGCGATGGTTTCTCTAGATAAGACCCCTATTCCTCGTCTGGTATCGCGTAGAATGCTTTGAAGTTGCACTGAAACTGTAATTTTGACCTTCAACCGTTTGGGCTCCATTGAAGTCCACTATATGGAGAAAAAATCCTGGAATGTTTTCATCAAAAACCTTAATTTCTTTTCAACTGAAGAAAGAAAGACATGAACATCTTGGATGACATGGGGGTGAGTAAATTTCAGGAAAATTTAATTTGAAAGTAAACTAATCCTTTAACAAGATATAAAGTAAAATATCTAACTTCCGCCAGACTGCCTTCCATATTCAACTTACGGAGAAAGTGTAACGCCTCTCGCAGTTCAAAATGCTTACGCTACAAAAACAATGCAACTTACGTCAGTTGAATGCAGAAGGTGTAGGATGTAGCGTAAGTGTTTTGAACCACGAGAGGCGTTATACTTTCTTTGTAAGTTGAATAAGTAAGGCAGTCTGGCAGAAGCTAGATTTTACTTCATAACTTGTTAAATATGTATATTTTTATTACACAAACACATCACTTTGCTTCAGAAGGCCATTATTAACCCCCCGGAGCCGTGTGGAGTACGTTTATAATGGATGGATGCACTTTCTTCAGCTGCATACTCGTTGGTTATAAAGTGCGTCAGGATATTTATTAATATGATTGTGTTCATCAGAAAGAAGAAAGTCATATACACCTAGGATGGCTTGAGGGTGAGTAAAGCTTGGGCTAATTTTCATTTGAAAGTGAACTAATCCTTTAAAGCATGAACAATGTAGCTAATTATGGAACAAGATGAAAAATTATTTGGGTTAACAATTCTTTAATAGGAAAAACCGCAAATAATACCACAATAATCTAATTCCCCCACAAATGGGAATAATAACAACCTGTCAATCACCCCTACCTCCTCACACACACACACACACACACACACACACACACACACACACACACACACACACACACACACACACACAACTCCTTGTATGTATGTGTGTGTCTGACAGCATCTGACTGGTTGCTGCTCAGTCCACCGCTTGGTGGTGACTGGTGAGAAGTATAGACACTCTGGCTCAGAGCGGGATAAACACGGGACGAAGGTGGAAAAAATACGAACTCTCCATCACGCTTTAGACTCGAATTAATCACCGTGTGCTCATTCGGACCAGGAGATTTGTAGCTGCCGCAGTGGCTTGTTCCAGCAGCGGGCATTTGCTGCTTGATGCCCGGACTCGTCCGCAGTGCTGGATTTTGCAGTTCTGAAGTGAATGAGATCTACAGACCAACACTCTCTCATCATAAAACCATGACAGAAGGCTTGTCATCTTAAAAGGTAAGGCTTCAAGTTGCATTAAATAAGAGGCGATAAACATTCACTTTAGTCTAGTCAACTCAACTCTATGTGTCAATAGCGCAGTGGGCATTTGTATTGATATTCACTCATCGATTACACATCTGCTTCATTGGATTCGGCGCACCGGTCATAGGTAGCTCGTGAGGGTATGTGTTCCCCTGTTCTGTGAGAAACATTTCGGCTATCTACCTGTACCAAGGCCGTCTTATGCCGAAGGGCATGGAGAAATTAGTATTCAGAGTTGGGCTACTCCTTTGCGACTGCTTCCGATCCAAGTGAGACCACCGAGCCTATCGATACAGCGCTGTCTCATGCGATACAAATGAGATTTTAAGCAAGCGACAAATGTAGGACATATAAAATAAAACGAGTGCTATGGGGGGAAAAAAGTAAAAGCTGTTGTTCACTAAATTGGCCGTTCAGACAGTTCGCGTTCAAAAGCAGCAAGACGGAGTGCAACGAGATGGAACGGTTCGCATGTGTTTTGAAGTTTAACTGTTTTTAACTTGACAACGCCGTCTTAAGACGCAACGCTCATGGCGCATGGCAGTGAGACGCGACGTAACGGCCAAAGATTCGTCTGACGCATGTATCCATACAAGTTACCTTGTTGCGAATGATCGGTTTGGAGGTTCTAATCAAGGCTTTAACCTCATTCCTCAGGGCTCTCAATCAAAACAAATTGTTGAGGGGTCTTACAGAATAGCCTACATAAACTAGTTTAATTGTAGACTATATATTACATAAGAACATTTTTAATAACGTTATCAAACAACTTTTCAAATACTAAAATTGTAGCATTTTCCGAAAAATGGAGTCTTGCCAACAGAAATTGCGTTCACCTAGGCTGTACCCATAGCAACAGTACACCGTTCAGTGAGAATCAATAGGCTATTTGACGTATACATCGGGAAAATTTAGACAAAGGTCTTTAATTATTTATCTCTTTACCTCAGGATTAGCAAAGCACAGGTAGCCTACAGTATATCACAAAAACCATTTAAGCGTAAAAAAATAGTTTTGGAGGCTACGTCAGTCACCTCAAAACATTGAACCCCGTAATTAGAATTAATGCAACTGTATAATTCGCACACTAGCGCAGATGGAACGGAGGAACTCACATGCGAACGTTCTTTAAGAACGCAATGGCGCAAGCTCTCTCAGAAGAGTGAAATCAATACACAGCAAAGCTTTTCAGAACGCTGGACAGAGCTCTCTGTCGAGTCTGCCCTGCACTGAATGGAACTGGCTTACTTGTCAATGGTATCACACTAAAAGAAAAAGAATGATGACCTGGAGTTTTGAATGAAGGTAAGTTATCTTACAATCTCAAAACGGCCATGAAATCAAATTGGCTTTGGGTATGTATGGAAAAATATGTTTTGAGTTGAGACCTTGCAAAGGCTCTTTGTTTTTGTGATTCATTTTCCTGTGGCGAGTCATGGGGACTCAGGAGACCATAAAAACTGAACCCTATAGCCTAATTCTGAGCGACTCGAGAACTGGCTATTCGTTTTAATGAGCTATACATGTTGGGTTCGTTCGCAGCTTCTGCAAATGTCCACTTGTCCAGTTCGTGAAGTCATGCTGCTTACTTTGAAAACATACAAAGATTTTGTTGTCTAGCATTCAGGTATCTGAGCTTTACACTTTTATGCATTCCTGTCTGCTAGGATAGTACCTTTACTTATTTTGGTAATTTGTTCACATTTATGATTTGTCTAAAAGCAGGCAGCAATATCCAGCATGTTCCAAATATTCCTTCAATCCAATTCATTTAAAAAAAAAAAAAAAAAAAATCAATAATAGATGGAATGAAATGTAATGCCCAGATGTAATGCAAATGTGGGAACCTCATAGAGATCAAAGATCCTGTCTCTAAACGAATACACTCTCTCTCCCTCATGCACTTTATACTACTTTTCTTGCCCATTCTCATCAGATTCAGAAGGCTGCCCTACTTGCATTCATGAGAGGTGATTTTTGGGAGAAGGGCTTAAACTGGTAGCCGGAGTGTCTGACAATACGAGTTCTCTTTGATGGTCAGAAGACCAGCAAAATGGAAGGCTTAGTCAGTTTAGCTCAGACAGTTTGAACTTGCAGCATAATGATGACTAGGTGTGTTTGTATGCCATCACATGACTTGGCTATACTGTAGTCTAAAGCAGAGATCTATTTTGGCTTGGCGAAAGTAACTCATTTTGTTACCCGAAAATGAAAATCATCATTTACCCGCCCTCAAGTCCTTCTAACTCAAATGCATTTCTTTCTTCTGTGGAACACAAAAGAAGATGATGGGTTTCAGTGTATTTCATAAAAATAAATTAAATTATATATATATTTTTTGTTTGTTTGTTTTTTTTGAAAGCGATTGAGAAGCTAGTCATATTCAAGCATTTACATGCTTAGTTTTTTCCAATTCATCAGATTTTATCAGGTCTACACCACCCCTTTCAATCGAAATTTAATTTGGATTGAGCTCAATTGAATCGATTGATGTGAATGCGGATTATTTGGGAGGATGCAAACATGGCTATTGCATTTTTAAACACTTTACGGTAACACTTTACAATAAGGTGTCATTTGCTAACATTAATTAATGCGTTAGATAACATTCACTTACAATGACCAATGTATTTTTAAAGCCTTTATTAAACTTTGTTAGCGTTAGTAAGTAAAAATCTAATCGTTCATTGTTTGTTCATGTTGATTTACACTACATTAACATTTTGTTAACAAATACAACTTTGGATTTTAAAAATGTAGGCTATTAGTAAATGTTGAAATTACCATAAACTAGGATTAATAAATGCCGTAGAAGTATTGTTCATTGTTAGTTTGTGTTAACTAATGTTAACAAATTAAACCTTTTTGTAGTAAGTGTTACCAAAATATCTTCTCCGAAGTTGAGTAAATGATGGTGGAATTTCACCACCATCATTTTCAGGTTTACTGTCCATTTAAGAAAGAATATGGAGGTGAATCATTTGTAATTTGTAAGTTTAGAATAGTAAAAATGGATGAAAATGAACATGAAATTTCCAGTCTTCACACTTGACAGTGAAATCCCGCTTCTTAAGCATCAAATATATCCCTGTTAACAGTGACTGTGTCACATCACGCGGCATTTTGCGTTCACCGTGGACAGAAAAATTGCCTGTCACTGGAAACTTGTCGCATCACGCCTATTTAGGACACGTGTCAGTTGGGATGCCGTGAAGTATCATATCATCTGCCTTTACAAATATTGAGTCTCAACAGTGCCACCTGCAGCATCATTAAACTCTCATCCCTCTCTAAATGTGATTAGAGCCTTTAAAAAGGCAAGGCGGCATGCTATCGAAGATGTAGCGTTGCTATGGTTGTCTTGACTTTGATCGACGTGTTGGTGTGTGACACTGGACACGCGCTCATTACCAGCTCCACGCATCAAACGGCACCTTGCATCTCGCTAGGCTCCGAGCTCATAAAAGAGTGTATTCCCCAGCTCACTGCTGAGCTTGTTAGAGTCACTTTCAGATTGTGATGACAGACGCGCTATGTAATCAAGAAGTTATTGCTCAGCGTCAGCGTGGCCCTCACTTATCATACATACTGATAACAGAAATCAAACCTCTCACGTCAATCTCCAGGCAATTGGGCATTGACCTAGCCTATCACACTTTCAAGGATATGAAAAGCTGTGGTGTATTCATTGTACATCCGTGACATTATGACCCCTTATGTCTCACTGCGTATTGGGTCAATATCTCCTGACATTTCCTTGGATTAATGCGCAACAAATCAACACAGAACAGAGGTCTACCACACTTACGTCACCCAGACCAGGACACAGTCTTGGGGAAAGCGATTAATACCGTGCCCACCTTTTGACCTACTTACATAGTTATGAATATTTTAGACACTTTTATGCATGCAAATTGGCTGTAGGTGGGAAAAAAAACTGTGTTATAATTTAACAGAGACATGACTTGTTAAGTACCTTTTGCTTGTCAAAGAGAAATTAAGTGGCTTTCAAAGAAAAAAGATCAGATTTTTTTTATCAGAGGAATAATTCTAGCCAAACAGCCATTGTTGCCTAGTATGTTGAAATACCTTGTGTAAATGCTACAACACTAAAGAAATCAATCCAGGATCAGGATCAAAAACATGGCAGCACGTGGCAACATTTCTACTATATGACATTACTTTGTTTCTTGAACGTTTTACAACACTTTTGTTGGGTATTTTTTTTATTAAAAGGAATTAAATAATTAAAAGATTAAAAGGAATTTAAGGGAATAACAAAAATGAAATAATAATGTTAAAAGTTCCAGGTGTGTTGTAGTTATTAAGTAATCAATTCAAGCTATTTGAAAATTAAATATATATATATATATATATATATATATATATATATATATATAAAACAGTCATTAAATATTAAAGGTTTAGCTACCTCAATGCTAAAATGAAGGTTCGCATTGGAATACGCACTCATCTTCTGTGAACAGTAAGCCCCGCCTTCTTTGATTTGATTGGCCAGCTCGCTCATTCTGACAGTGATGAGCGCTGTTAGACCGCTGAGGCAGACCAGCCTAAACATGTAACTTTTAAAACTTTTTTTTGTCATCCTAACAACAAACAGAGCGGTGCATAATGGAGTACATCAGAAAAGCATCCATAATATCAAATATTCAGGCCATTTCTAATTATTGGGGAGGACTTGTCCCCCTCAATGTCTATGGTGGTTATGGCTCTGGTAAAGTTAGTTTTTCCATTGAGCCTTGGTTGAAAAAAGTTTTTCAAATAATAATATATTATCTTTTTCATTTTATGCACAAACTTAATGTATATTAATTATCAGCAATATTTAACCAGATCCCAAAACTAATCTAAATCTTTAGCAAAGTAAGGGTCTAATAAAAGTGCATTCAAATCATATCGATATTCACAATGTTTATTAATTTTATATCTCGGTAAAAAAAACATTGCAAATATATTGTCAATAATTTTTAA